>NC_065443.1:252082249-252409060 GCF_917563875.1 Diabrotica virgifera virgifera | reverse complement strand
GAATTGTCAAGGCCATAGCCCAAAAAAATTATGAGAAGAAAAAGTAATGTTAAGGTTATGTTATTAAAAGGTAAACAATTGTATGTAGTGAATAAAATTAATTATTAACATGCACTACTACAAGCAAAATACAATTGATTAAATTTACTTTTATATAATAATTGAATATCATATCATAGTCCAAGTAATGAAGCTTAAAATAGGACAAAACCTCGCAATTTTTACAGAATGGATCGATTTGCTTGAAAATTTGAGAATAAGTAGTGGATAGTCCATGGATCGAAATCTAGATCATGCCAAAAGGCCCTTTTACCACGGGGGTGGTTGCCACCCCATCTAGGGGGTGAAAATTTTTATTATATTTTGACGGCAAGAGTTGGTAAAAACATTCATTATAAGCAAAAAACGTTCTATACACTTTTTTGATAAAATTAATAGTTTTCGATTTATTCGTTAACGAAACTGTTAGTTTTATATCGAAAAAATCGATGTTTTTAATCGGTTTTCTGCTAATAACTAAAAAAGTTTTCGTTTCATCAAAACTTTACTTAACAAAAATGTACCTTTTGAAAAAATAAACAAAACCGTTTTTCTTTATTTTCTTTAAGACCAATAGTAATCGAGCTATACTTTATTATATGTTGGCTCTTCTTCGTCAAATGCTAAATATTGTAGTTTTAAAGTCAAAGGACGGGAAAACTATGCATTTTTCGAGGATAACTTGTTGAAAATAATTTAAAGTATTTAAAAATATGTATTTCCAGAAATAAAAAAAAAATCTCAAGCTAAAAAAATTAAGTGACTTATAATGAAAAGAATGTCAGTCCCTATTTTTTTTCAGCAAAAAAGTGATCGTAAACAACCCCCTAATCACCACCCTAATTAAAATTTGTCATTGACCTGATTAGGTTTTCTTGATTTATGTATTGTTAATAGGTTCTAGAAGTTTGATCGGCTTAGAATGATTAGTTTTAAAAAAATGGAGTTTAAAGCCAATAGCGAGTTTTTTGTAGTTTGGTAAAAATGCCCTTTTCTTCAGAATATAAAGATTAGCATCAGAGATACGAAAAAATATTTAAATATGAAATTGTAGCTTTTTTAATTTCCAAGAACTTGGTTTGCAAAAAATTTTTTTACGGCAAAAATTGAGTGAGCTATTGACATTTAAAACTTGTATCATGCATTTTGTATCATGCAAAAACCACCTTTACCATCCCTTTCAATGCCACCTCTTTTTGTGACTGAGAATTTTAAAAGGATTTAATATTATTAGCGTTATAGATCTTGTAAAAACCTACAAAATTCTTTTTTAACGAACTTTCTAGGATAAAAAATAAAAAAGTTACGGTTAAAAAATCAATATATTTTTTTGAAAAAAAAAAGGAGAAATCCAATTGGAAGCATAATAATGTAAGTTGGCGGTGTTTTTGGGCATTGGACTTATTCATTCTTATTTATTTATCTATTATTAATAGATTCTAGAAGTTTGACTGGCTTAGAATGATTAGTTTTTAAAAAACTGAAGTTTAAAGCGAATAACGAATGTTTGCAATTTGGTAAAAAATGCCATCTTCTTCAGAATAGAAAGATTAGCATCAGAGATACGAAAAAAATGTATAAATATGAAATTGTAGGTAATCTAATTCCCAAGAAATTGGTTTGATTAAATTTGTTCTACGGCAAAAATTGAGTGAATCGTAAATGAGTATACCATCGAAAAACATTGATTTTTAGATATAAAACTAACACTTTCGATAGCGAATAAATCAAAAACTATTAATTTTATCAAAAAAATGTATAGAACATTTTTTGCGTAGAATGAATGTTTTTATTAACTTTTGCGGTCAAAATATAATAAAAAATTTCCACTCCCGAGATGGGGTGGCAACCACCCCTATGGTAACAACGCCTGTCGGCATCATATAGATTTTGATCCATGGACTATCCACTACTTATTCTCAAATTTTCAAGCAAATTGATCCATTCTGTAAAAATTGCGAGGTGAAAAGCTTTGGTTCCTGGACTACAATATTGTGGAGCAACATATAATTTTTTTACAAAACAGTCATCAGACCAATAATGACATACGCGGCAGAAACACGACCCGACACTGAGAGGACAAAAAGATTGCTCGAAACAGCGGAGATGAAAACCCTTCGAAAAATCGATGGTAAGACTCTATGGGACAGGGCTAGAAGTACAGATATACGACGGAGATGCAAGGTGTATAACATTAATAACTGGGTAAGAAACAGAAGAATAGAATGGAATGACCACATAAGCTGAATGACAACAAATAGGATAGTCAGGACAGCGAGAGACGGTTCCCCAATAGGAAGACGATCAGTGGGAAGACCACGAAAACGATGGAACGACAACTTACTAGAGGCACATTGAAAAAACAGACAGAGTCATGTCTATACAAAAAGAAGAAGAAGAAGAACATATAATTTTTCTTCTTCATTGACAGTAGATATGAAATATACGTCAATTTGACAAGTTCAATTGACAATGAATTATTCAAGAAAGTTGTCCAATGAATTATTCAAGATTTGTCCGCTATGCGCGTGCGATCGTTTCTCGTATCCCCTCCACGTACTTGCACACAGCGAATAATGAGCTGCCTCTCCCGTATAAGCATTTGCCAGGTATTACACCACTTTTTATTTTTCATATGAGACTATAAGAGACAATAGAAGTAACAGTTCTTTTTATTGTTAAACTAAAATCATAAATTAGACATATAGAAAAGTATATGGCAATACAACATTAATTTTCGATTGAAAACTGTTAGAGGGTAATTTCGCAAGTAAAATAATTTATACACAGTTGATTTAATTAATACTAAGAGATAAATATATGATTTTTAAAGTAAAAGAAGATTTCCATATTAAAATAAAGGAAACATTTTAATTCAGTAAAGGTAGACAATTTAGAGAATCTGTGACTTACGTTATTTTGAATGGCAACCTTTAAATAGTAAAAATTTTGACATACAGGGTGTCCCAAAAGTAGTGGAACGGGCGAATATTTCGCGAACTAAACATCGGATCGAAAAACTGAAAAATACGTGTTCAATCATTTCCAAAAATCTATCCAATGACACTAAACACCAACCCCCACTACACCCCCTGGAGGTGGGGTGGAGGGTAACTTTAAAATCTCAAATGGAAACCCCTAATTTTTCTTGCAGATTTGGATTCGTTACGTAAAAGTAATCAACTTTTATTCAAGACATTTTTTCGAACTGTGGATAGATGGCGCTATAATTGAGAAAAACGATTTATCCTGATACCATAGGTAAATTATAGAAACGGTCTAATATCTCGAAAAATACAATTCCAAATGAGAAACCAAGAAAATGATTTTAATACTTTTTGAAAACCTATCGAATGACACTAAACATGACCCTCCAACCCACCCTCTGGAGGTGGGGGGGGGGACAACATTAAGCAACATTGATTCGAAACATTCGAAAAATATGATTTATTAGCGCCATCTATCAGCAATTTTAAAAATGTTTCGGATAAATGTTGCTTAATTTTTCATGATGAATTCGAATCTGCAATAAAAAGTGGGGGTTGATATTTAAGATTTTAAATTTACCCCCGACCCCGTCTCCAGGGGGTGGGTTGGAGGGTCATTTTTGGTGTTTGTCGATAGGTTTTAGAAAAATATTAAAAATCTGTTTTTTGGTTTCTCATCTGGAAGTGTATTTCTCGAGATATTAGACCGTTTCTATAATTTACCTATGGTATCAGGATAAATCGTTTTTCCCAATTATAGCGCCATCTATCCACAGTTCGAAAAAATATCTTGAATAAAAGTTGCTTACTTTTACGTAACGAATCCAAATCTGCAAGAAAAACTAGGGGTTTCCATTTGAGATTTTAAAGTTACCCCCCACCCCACCTCCAGGGGGTGTAGTGGGGGTTGGTGTTTGGTGTCATTGGATAGATTTTTGAAAATGATCGAAAACGTTTTTTTCAGTTTTTCGATCCGATGTTTAGTTCGCGAAATATTCGACCGTTCCACTACTTTTGGGACACACGCCAAAGAAATATAAAGAAAGCCACACGCTTCCAAACGCACATTAAAAATTTTAAATCTGTCAACTATGAGAGCCTAGGGACATTTTTAAAATTCTGGGAATTGTCTAATTCAAAACAGATCTCGCCTAGACTATACACAAAATTTAATATGTCTGCAAGAGATAATAGCCTAATAAAATTAAAAAAAGTCAAAATGTAAATTCGTACAGGTTAAAACAAATTCTATATCAAAGTTTAGGTGGGTATACTACATTCGCTCTCGCGAGATTTTTTTTGAGACATTCGGAATAGGAAACGTACAACACAAAAATTCCTACCTCACACTATTAACTGCTAAAATCAACTCAAATCAACTTAATCTTTCATTAAAAAAAGAAGAATTATTAGAAATAGTGGGAGTGTCTACTAATCTCATAAAATTTTGTGAAGTTTATTTCTACAAAATATTTTTATTTTGTACAATAAATAATTTTCTCATTTGCTATCAATACATAATAATGGTTTAAATAAATAAATATTGATTGGCGTAAGGTTTATCTTATTTTTATGTCTGTTTACTATTAATAATATTGGATATGAGCAGGTGCGTTGGTTTTGTAGTAATTTCCAGTCACTTCTGACAACTGAATTTTTCAAAAAAGAAATTACTAACGTCAGTGTCAAAAAAAATCTCGCGAGAGCGAATGTAGTATACAAAAGATATTTTCGAGAAAGTATCCAAATCATACAAGGGGCTCATTGTTTAAATAATTAAAAAGGGGTCATTTTTGCAAAAAAAAAATACTTTTTTAACTGCTGAGGTAATTCACTTATTAATGAAGGTCTATGGGATTTTTTTCTGCAAAGTTGAAGGGTAAATCTTTCACATAAGACTTACTAAATTAAATTTTACCCCTTATTTATTTAAATAATTGTATATAAAACTTTAAAAACAAATTTGTAAAAAATTATTTTTAGCGTTTTAAATAATCACTATAAAATATCTTATTTTACAGACTAAGTTGCGCTATGTAATCAGTATTAAGCAAAAAAAAATTGGTCGAAAAATATTTAATATTTTTTGAGGTATTGAATTTGTTTATTAATTGTTACTATATTTTCAATTGCAAAAACGCGGTTGTTGCCAAAGAAATATTCACCTGCTTAAGATCTCATTATTTTTATTTTTATGTATATTTTCGATAAATGTATTGATAAATTCAAATTTCAATTAAACTCCCCCCTAAAATGGCATTTGAAAATTATTCAAATTTGTTTATAATTTGTTTTTTTAATAACGTATCGGGGATTAAGTATTTTGAAATGCCGTTTCGATAATTGGGTTCCTGGGATTTTTTTCTAATTAACAAAATTTTTTTGTCGTTTTTTCTTCTTCTTTTTTTTTCTTGGAGTTATATTGCTACGGGCCCTTTTAGGGTTAAATTTTATTAAGAATGTCGAATCTCTGAGTTGTAGATTCTAGACCTAAAAATATTAAGATTTAACTAAAATCTTTTAAATAAAATGTGGCTACTTACTGAGTTACAGGGTGTTTTATTTAAAAATTTAAAAATTATTGTTACCAAGTACCTTGAAACTATTTGACGTATCCTTATCATACTTGGCAGAAAGTGTGGCTATTATACACCCCACTAAATTGTGATTAATAAAAGTTTCCAGCTAGTGCCAGAGGCGTACGACAGGGGATAGTGAATGATTACCCTTCCGAAATTCTACGCCACTGAGTGAAATTTTAGCGAAGTTTTTCGATTCTCCAATACTTTGTATGTAAATAACTTCATTGGTATTGATAAAGTCATCAGTTTGAGAGATCTTGGAAGTTTAAAATGAATGAATGAATCAAAATAACTATGCCTTTTCATTTTTAACGTCCAATATCTCGAACACTAATGACTAAATCGTTACCAGTAAAGAGTATATTATTTACATAGAAAGTATTGGAGAATCGAAAAATTTTGGTAAAACAGTAATTCCCTCAGTGGCGTAGAATTTGGGAAGGGACAACCATTAACTATCCCCTGTCGTACGCCTCTGGTAGTAGCTAGAAACTTTTATTTATCACAATTTAGTAGACTGTATAGTACCCACACTTCTGCCAAGTATGATAAGGATACGTCATCAAATAGTTTGAAAGTACTTGGTAAAAATAATTTTTAAATAAAACACCCTGTAACTCAGTAAGTAGCCACATTTTATTTAAGTGATTTTAGACCAATCATAATATTTTTAGGTCTAGAATCTACAACTTAGAGATTCGACATTCTTAATGAAATTTAACCCTAAAAGGGCCCGTAGTAATATAACTCCAAGAAAAAAAAGAAAAGGAAAAAAAAGACAAAAAAATTTGTTAAGTAGTGAAAAATTCCTAGGAACCCAATTATCGAAACGGCATTTCAAAATATTTAATCCCCGCGACGTTATTAAAAAAACAAATTATAAACAAATTTGAATAATTTTCAAATGCCATTTTAGGGGGAAGTTTAATTGAAATTTGAATTTATCAATACATTTATCGAAAATATACATAAAAGTAATAATAATAAGATTTAATACAAGTGAATATTTCTTTGGCAACAACCGCGTTTTTACAATTGAAAATAGAGTAACATTTAATAAACAAATTCAATATCTCAATAAATATTAAATATTTTTGGACCAATTTTTTTTTATTAATACTGATAACATAGCGCAACTTCTCCTGTAAAATAAGATATTTTATGGTGCTTATTTAAAACGCTAAAAATAATTTTTTGCAAATTTGTTTTTAAAGTTTTATGTATAATTATTTAAATAAATAGGGGGTCAAATTTTATTTAGTAAGTCTTATGTGAAAGATTTACACTTCAACTTTGCAGAAAACAATCCTATATACTTTCATTAGAAATTGAATCACCTCAGCAGTTAAAAAGTTTTTGCAAAAATGACCCCTTTTTAATTATTTAAACAATGATCCCCTTGTATGATTTGGATACTTTCTTGAAAATATCTTTTGTACCCACCTAAACTTTGATATAAAATTTGTTTCAACCTGTACGAATTTACATTTTGATTTACATGTAGTGTAATTTTATTTTACTAGACTATAATTTGCAAATGTTTGTATTGTATTAAAGGTACACATCCAGAAATCTGAAATATAACCTAGATACTTCTATGTTACAACAATAGATTATAGAAAAGAATCTAAAGAGAGTTTCTAACAAAGCCTACATTTTCACCTACATTCCTTCACCATTATCTTTCTAGCGACACAAACAAAAAACACTACTACAACAACCTACCTTTTCTGGTGCTATCTTATGAGCCAATCTTTGAGTCAAACTTCTAGCAAACTTATTTCTGGTCTTTATTGAATTGGCTTCTTTTTGTCTAGATCTTTCAATAATCTCGTCTTCCAGCTCAGCTTTGGATACTATCTGACTAGTCAAGTTGAGATATGGAACCTTTAAAGAAAAATCCACCAGATTTGTATGAGCAATGATGATCTAATGAAAGTGTGTATCATAAATAAGGTGATTGTGTCGTCAAGGAGTAACAGAACAGAAACTAAATGAATGATGAATTTCAAAAATAAAAATGTAACATACAACAGAGCATCTTAGCTGCAGATCAAAACAATATAACAATACTAAACTTAATATATTCAGGAAAAAAAATAATGTTCACCAACCTTAACACCGAGCCTAGGTTTTGGTAAAGGCCTTCCATTTGGGACAACCTCAACTGGTTTACTTATATCATGTCCTATCAAATGCATAGGTAAGTCATGTACAGGTTTACGAAACCGCCTTTGTTTTGTAGGTTTATCTGAATTTGTAGTTGTCCCATCATCTGTCTGGCTTGCTGGAATTCCTTCTGAAGAAACAGATGGTGCAGAACTAGATTCTTCCGTAAAGATATAGTGATCCTAGGTAGAAAAACAAAATAAATTTGGAGACATACAGATCCGTTTTTTGTTGGTTGCAAAATATAGATACAGTGGAACTTTGATTATCCGTCTCTCCATTAACTGTCACCTCTGTTAACCGCCAAGGTCCCTACATAAGTTGTATTGACTACATAAGCCAAAGTTGAGTCATCAATATATTTTGTTTGAGCTTTGCGATAAGCAAACGAAATTCGCTGAAATGTACAATTATGCTACCGTGATGCGGTAACAAATGAAGTTGGCTAAATCAACTATTTTGTGTTTTCGTTGTCTAATAGCGGTTGCCCACGGTCTGTGATTCTACGGATCATCACGGACAGCCGACGACCACGGACACAAACACACCGCGGACAGAGATCTTCCCATGGTCCGCGGTCCGCGACAGTCTGTATTTTTGATTGAGATTGAACTCTGTAACTTTTTTCCTCGCTAAGTAGCAAAAGGACTGATGGTTTCATGAAAAAAGAATATTTTATGTGACTCATTTAATTTGGGTGTTGATTGCATTGCATTTGTCATGCTTCTTATCTCTTTCAATGTTTTCGTTTAGAGTATGGTGTGAAATGTGTAGTATGCACATTCCATGTAAATCAATAATTACACACATAATGTATTTTATTTTTAACCAAATGTTAAATTTTGTTAATGTATTTTATTTTTAGCAAAATGTGTTAAATTATCAACTTGTAAAAAAAATCGTTGGCCAAAAACAAATTTTGGACCAACTTTGGATATGCTTTATAATAGTCAGGGAGGTAGTGTAAAATTTGACCGGAGCATTTTAGCATGGGTGTTTTTCTTTATTGAGTTAGGTGTTCCATTAAAAAACGGTGTGTCAGCCGGCCCAAAACCGGGGCTTTTAGGCAAAACAAGGTAAAATATGAAACTAGATGGAAAAATCCTACAACTATATGTCAAATATTTATCTCCGTGACTTAAATCCATCATGGCCTAAAATACCTAGCTCCTGGCTTTCACCCAGGTGATCCGGGTTCCATTCCCTACGTTGGAAGTTTTTTTTGTTTTTAAAATTGACATTTTGATTTGAAAAATAATTATTTTTATAAAAAACCAATACAGAAGTAAAAACTTCGAGATGTATTCTGGTATAAAATCGTTTATTTAAAAACTATAAAATGTCATCGATTGCAGAACGTTTTCGTTCTAAACAGAACATCTTCAGTGCATCCTGTCGAGTATTTTGAAACTAGCACACCGTAAATAGTGTTAACATCATCATATATGGTTTACATAATGTAATATGTTAAAATGTTATGACTACAAGTCGATGTTAATGGATAAAGTGGAACACATGCTAAAAGGGTGCCATGGTTCCCTGCTCGAAGATACTAGGTACTTGCCAATTCAATGGGCACAGACCAACCTAGCATTGAATTAACTAACCCATTGAATTGGCAAGTACCTAGTATCTTCGAGCAGGGAACCATGGCACCCTTTTAGCATGTGTTCCACTTTATCCATTAACATCGACTTGTAGTCATAACATTTTAACATATTACATTATGTAAACCATATATGATGATGTTAACACTATTTACGGTGTGCTAGTTTCAAAATACTCGACAGGATGCACTGAAGATGTTCTGTTTAGAACGAAAACGTTCTGCAATCGATGATATTTTATAGTTTTTAAATAAACGATTTTATACCAGAATACATCTCGAAGTTTTTACTTCTGTATTGGTTTTTTAAACTATGGTATACAGCCAACTATTGGGATTTTCCCATTGATTTTTTAATTATTTTTATAATACCATGCGTTTAATATTTATACACAATATAAAAAAGTCTGTATGTCCTTTATAGTATCATAAACTATGCATTTGATCATAATATGATGACCTCAAGCAAAGTTGTTGTACATGAACCCGGGAAGGTTTCTGAGTTAATACGACCAACCTAAGTAATCATTATTTGCGCAGACAGCACAAAAAACTATTGTTTATTTGAAAAAAAGGGTTGTATGTATCTTTTGGTTCTACATCATATAAAATTAAGAAAAAACAGTTTGTCCAAAAAAATAAAAAAGAATGTAGTGGGGGGGAGGCAACGCCCTATTCACTTAGATTAGTCGTACCAACTCAGCAACCTTCAGTCATGTACAACAACTTTGCTTAACCCGGCATTGGTCGCTATATGAGATTTTCTCTCACGGTTTCAGAATATTGCACATAACTTTTTCCCTGGTAAATTACACATGCTGTAGTTCCTTCTAGTCTCCGAATTATCCTTCCTCTACAATAGAATAGACTCATCTGCTCAGATGGTGGTTCAGTTGACTTAGTATGGCCCAATTGTTAAGTCAGTGCGCTTAACGTGAGATATTCTCTCATCCCGCGACCACCGTGTATAATATTATTCAGCATTATTTTATAGACTTATTTTATTTTGTATTTGCAATATGAATCGTGCAAAGATAATTTTAGAACTTACCCTGTTGCAGAACAATAAAATAAAGGTACTAGTACAAATTTGAAATTTATATTGAAATATTAAAATTAATATTATTTCTGCATTTTTAGATTAGGTTAAAATGTAAGAGCGCATCAACAGTCACATTGTGTAAAGCTAATAATAACTTTATTAAGTTTAAAATCTATTTTGAAAATTATATTTCGTAAAAAAGGCGAAAGTTGGATACCTTTGTGAGACAAAATCTCACGCGCGACCGCTCACGTAAGAACCAACCTAGCGACTAATTCCGGGTTAAGGTCAACATAATAATTATCAAATACATTGTTTACAATTTGTGTCGTATAAATAATAAAAACGTGGTATTATAAAAATAATTATTTTTCGAATCAAAATGTCAATTTTAAATACAAAAAAAAACTTCCAACTTGGGTGAAAGCCAGGAGCTAGGTATTTTAGGCCATGATGGATGTAAGTCACGGAGAAAAATATTTGACATATAAGCCGTTGCCGATAGTAAGGGCGAATTCAACATTGGGTCAAACATTTTTTTGATGATACCATTTTAAATTAAATTTCCTACATTATAGAACTGCCGAATTGTTGAGTTCGACCTTGTTTCGCCAGAAAAATAAATCTTCAAAACTTGTTTTTGTTGAGTTCGCCCTTACTACCTGCATTTTTAAACCCAAATTTCTCGAAACTTGCTTTTGTTGAATTCGCCCTTACTATCCGCAACGCCTCATATAAGTTGTAGGCTTTTTCCATCTAGTTTCATATTTTATCTTTTTTTGCCTAAAAGCCCCGGTTTTGGGCCAGTTGACACATCATTTGTTAATAAGCTTTGGAACACCTAACTAAATAAAGAAAAACAGCCATGCTAAAATGCTCAGGTCAAATTTGACACTACCTATATAAGTCCCCCATTCAATTAAATACAAAAGCTGAATTCTTTTGAATTCATCTAGCCCAAAGTGAAAGTAAACAACTGGCGTTTACCGTGTTAAAAAATCATGACAGTCTCCGCACGGGCCCATAACGCACCTTTGATCTTTACCGACTTTCAACGGATCACTACAGACGTGTCTGTGCTACCACGGACGACAACTTCCTACGGTGCGTGGTGCGCGCTAATCTGTGTCCGTTGGCGAAATTGCCGATCCTGGGAAGCCGTTGTTACTACGGACCAGCACAGACGCGTCTTTGCTACCACGGGCGATACGCTTCCCACGGTGCGTGGTGCGAGCTGGTCCGTGTCCGTCCGCAATATTGCCGATCGTGGGAAGCCGCTATAAGAATGACATAAGCAAATGGTTAATTTGTGATGAGAACACAAACGGCTATCGATTGCTGACAAATGATGAAATTGACAGACTTGGAATTTGACGATGGCGATGATGCTATTGCAACTAACAAAAATTTCCGTAAAGAAGCTAGAGAAGCTGCATCCACATACAACAATTTAGCGAGTGGTATTCTCGACAAGAAGAAGCCAATAATAAAGTAATTTATTGATTTCATGTAATCAAATGAACTATCTTTTAGTAAAGTCGTCCCAGGACCGCAACTCATCAATATTGGCAATATCATTTTAAAGTCTTCTACTTTAAAATGTTTAATACATGTCTGAATTGCCGATATAAATGAGTCAGATTAAATAAATTATTAGAAGAATTTTTTACTAAGCAACATTTTTGTTTAATTTAGTATTATCTTATATTTTGACAACGACACCCAACTAGGGCATCGAAACGTTAATAAAATAATTTTTTTGGTAAAATTGTGGCTTATTTCCCATTGAAAATAGTTGATTATAAAAATTCCACAAGGAACTAGCTTCAGAACAACAATAATAAAGTAATTGATGGATTCGACCGTTACTTGATGGAAGTTCATTTTATCTCACAATAAAACACTGAAAAACGTTTGTTTTCTATACTTCCACAAAATTTATTACAACTATGTTATTACTACAGCTGTTTCGGCAAAGTGCCTTTCTCAAGTGATATATTTTACAATGTGTTTGCCTTTTTAAGTCTTTAACTGAAGAGGTTGAGGAGTGGGGAGCTGTTTGTCTCGAGTTGGTCATTCAGAATTATATCTGTATTTTTCAATTTATTAATTTCCATTGATTCTAAAAGTGATAGCTTAAGGCCTTTATTTTGAATATGTAGAATTTGAAACTCTTCATTGAAAGAATCATTATGATCTAGAAGGTGAAGTGCGTATGTAGAAGTGTCTGTTTTTCTATTGTTGAAAGCCCTTTTGTGTTCTGCTATCCGTTTGTCAAAAGTTCTGCCAGTTTGACCGATGTAAGTTTTCGGACAGTCACCACAAGTTAGTTTGTACACACCACTCTGTAGTTGCTTTTTCTTTCGGCTTTTATTGTTTTTAATATGTTTGCTTAAGTTGTTGTTAGTTCTGAAAGCTGGTGTTATTCCTTTCTTTTTTATGTATCTGGCTATTTTTGTTGTTATTTTGCCAGTATATGTGAGAGAGCAGAAGGTACTGGGTTCTTTCTGTGGTGGTGGATACACTAATTTCAAGGCTTTCTTATGGAGTTTTTGGTTTAAAATGTTGTTAACTGTTTGTTCGTTATAGCCATTGTTTACTGCTATTTGTCTAATGATATTTAGTTCTGTCTCGAAGTTATTTTTTGTCATAGGAATTTCTGTCAGTCTATGTATCATGCTATGGTAGGCTGCTAATTTGTGTTGTGTAGGATGGGATGATGAATTGTGTATAGTTGTGTCAGTATGGGTAGGTTTATGATATACGGAGAACTCATGTTTGTTGTGTAGTCTGGTAATCGTTACATCTAGAAAGTTTATGGAATTATTCTGTCCTGTTTCTATTGTGAACTCAATATTACTATGAAGTGAATTAATGTATGATAGAAATTGGTCAAGTTGTCTGTTAGTTCCTGTAAAGCAGACTAGTATGTCATCCACGTATCTCCACCAATATAAGAACTGTTTAAATACGGGGTGTTTAGAAATTGTTGTTTCAAGTTGGTTCATAAATATATCTGATAGTAATGGGCTTAGAGGATTACCCATAATAAGTCCTGCACTGTTGTTTGTGTAAATTTGATTATTGAATTCAAAATAGTCTTGATTTATGCAAATTTCAAGAAGGTGTAAAATTTCAGATGCAATGATCGGATTTGTACTATTATGTTCTAAAAGATTTTTAACTACAACAAAAGTTTCTGTAGGAGGAACACTAGGACACTCTTCTTTTATTAAACTACACAAACCTGACCACCCAATAAGACCTGTAGTTTCTTTTTATACAGCTCCGTCATATAAACTTTCAAAAAAACTGTCAGATATTATTCAGATTCAGATTCAGATTCGTTTATTCATGTCAATAACACAAGTGTTTAACACATGTCAAATAAAATTACACAAAGATTTGGACGCAATACAAATTAAAAAGATGCACAATACGACTAAGAGTATTAATAACATTAAATACTAACATTAAAATCACATTAAATTTGATTACATTAACAATGGACATTGCTTAAAGTCATAAAATCCTAAAATTTAAATGCAAGAAATTCCTCATTACTATAAAAAACATTTTCTAACCAAATATCTTTAATTGTACTCTTACATTGATTTAATGGAAGACACTTTAAACTATCTGGAAGTTTGTTGAAAAATTTAATAGCCCAGTATCCTGGCCCAGTTTGACACCTCCTCAATCTCCAGTAGGCTGGCACGAGATGGTGTTTATATCGGGTGTCATGTTGGTGTATGTTCTCATGAGTTTCAAAGTGCGCCCCTCCCCTCTTGATAAATATTAGGTTCTCAAGTATATATAGAGATGTAACAGTGAGAATTCTTAGGGACCTATATGCTTGCCTACAATCATCCCTATACCAAAGACCAGCAAGAACTCTAACTGCCTTACGCTGCCAACCAAAGACTGTCAACATTTCTGCTGAATGACCCCAGACTAAAATGGCATAGGCTAGATGAGACTGAAAAATTGCATGGTACACTGTTATTAAGACTTTATGTGAAACATTAGATGCCAGATTCCTGAGTACAAACAGATTTTTTGCTAGCTTTTTACTTAGACTGTTGATATGTTCACCCCATTGAAGCTTGGGATCTAATAATACACCCAGAAATCTGACACTGCTCATACCATCATTTACATTCTGTGTCTCTGAGAGAAAAAACAATTCTGTTGGTTTTTGCTGCATTGAGCAGTAATCGGTTTACGCAAAACCATTCATTGGTCACTGACTGTGCAGACATAGAACCGTCAAGCGACTCCCCAAGTGTATCAGTTGTAAAAGACACTGTGGTGTCATCGGCGAAGAGTGTGTACTTTGCATTTGTGTTAATGCTCGTAAGGTCATTAATATAAATTAGAAAGAGAATGGGTCCCAGAACAGAGCCCTGGGGAACCCCAATATTAACAACACTCTTTCCCGATAACACCCCAGAGACCCTCACAACCTGTGTTCTGTTTTCTAAGTAAGATTGAACTAGTTTTACACTGTAAGGACAGAAGTTGTATTTTTTGAGTTTTTGCAAGAGCATTCCATGATCTACACAGTCAAATGCCTTGCTCAAGTCACAAAACAGAAAAGTATTAAACTGCAACCTATGAAAGGAGTCTACAATATGTGATACCAAGTCCAGTATGCCAAGTACTGTGGATTTGTCCTTTCTAAAACCGAACTGAGAGTCTGAGAAATAGTTATTATTTTCAAAAAATGTGGTTATTTGTACTGCCATAGCTTTTTCAACAATTTTAGAGATTATTGGAAGCAGCGAAACAGGTCTATAGTTTTCTGGATTCTTAACGTCCCCTTTTTTATAAATTGGTGTAACAATTGCTTTTTTAAGGACTGATGGAAATTTATTTTCTTTAAAGCATAGATTTATTAGTTTAGTGAGTGGGCTTATAATAATATTTTTAATCATTTTAATAAGGTTAACATTAAATCCATATATATCATGGCTATTTTTATTCTTTAAGCTGTTTATTATATCCCTCGTTTGATTAAAGGTAATTTCAAGAAATGAAAAGGTGTTTGTATGATTGACATAATTAATTTTATTAATAAAGTCAATATTTAATTTTGGAATGTCTTTAACTATATTAGTGGCAATCTGGGAAAAATAATCATTGAACTGGTTTGGCGTGATCTTGTGATCTTCTAATGAAGACCCTGATTTTCCTCGATATTTGTTTATCATGTTCCACATGGTTTTCAGTGGATTTTTTGAATTTAATATTATTTGGTCATTTGACCTCACTTTGGCTTTCTTAATTTCATTTTTATATTGATTTCTGAATTGTTTAAGTATATGATGGTTATTATCATTTTTATGTTGCCTATAAAATTCTTCTAAAAATTTTAGATGTTTTTAGATGTTTTAGATGTTATTACAGAATACACTAAATTTTCACCTAAATTCACTGTAAAAAATACACTAGAACTAGTTAATAAAATACAACATTTTCAATTGCCTCCCAACAACTCCAGACTAATTTCATTTGACGTAAAAATCTTTTTCCTAGTGTTCCTCCTACAGAAACTTTTGTTTTAGTTAAAAACCTTTTAGAACATAATAGTACAAATCCGATCATTGCATCTGAAGTTTTACACCTTCTTGAAATTTGCATAAATCAAGACTATTTTGAATTCAATAATCAAATTTACACGAACAACAGTGCAGGACTTATTATGGGTAATCCTCTAAGCCCATTACTATCAGATATATTTATGAACCAACTTGAAACAACAATTTCTAAACACCCCGTATTTAAACAGTTCTTATATTGATGGAGATAAGTGGATGACATACTAGTCTGCTTTACAGGAACTAACAGACAACTTGACCAATTTCTATCATACATTAATTCACTTCATAGTAATATTGAGTTCACAATAGAAACAGAACAGAATAATTCCATAAACTTTCTAGATGTAACGATTACCAAACTACACAACAAACATGAGTTCTCCGTATATCATAAACCTACCCATACTGACACAACTATACACAATTCATCATCCCACCCTACACAACACAAATTAGCAGCCTACCATAGCATGATACATAGACTGACAGAAATTCCTATGACAAAAAATAACTTTGAGACAGAACTAAATATCATTAGACAAATAACAGTAAACAATGGCTATAACGAACAAACAGTTAACAACATTTTAAACCAAAAACTTAGTGTATCCACCACCACAGAAAGAACCCAGTACCTTCTGCTCTCTCACATATACTGGCAAAAAAACAACAAAAATAGCCAGATACATAAAAAAGAAAGGAATAACACCAGCTTTCAGAACTAACAACAACTTAAGCAAACATATTAAAAACAATAAAAGCCGAAAGAGAAAGCAACTACAGAGTGATGTGTACAAACTAACTTGTGGTGACTGTCCGAAAACTTACATCGGTCAAACTGGCAGAACTTTTGACAAACGGATAGCAGAACACAAAAGGGCTTTCAACAATAGAAAAACAGACACTTCTACATACGCACTTCACCTTCTAGATCATAATGATTCTTTCAATGAAGAGTTTCAAATTCTACATATTCAAAATAAAGGCCTTAAGCTATCACTTTTAGAATCAATGGAAATTAATAAATTGAAAAATACAGATATAATTCTGAATGACCAACTCGAGACAAACAGCTCCCCACTCCTCAACCTCTTCAGTTAAAGACTTAAAAAGGCAAACACATTGTAAAATATATCACTTGAGAAAGGCACTTTGCCGAAACAGCTGTAGTAATAACATAGTTGTAATAAATTTTGTGGAAGTATAGAAAACAAACGTTTTTCAGTGTTTTATTGTGAGAATAATAAAGTAGATTACATGATCTTACGCGCTTACGCAGATAAAGAAATTCAGCTATTTCAAAATGTGAAACAACAGTAAAACAAACGAAAACTTCAGAATATTTTAAACCAAATTGATTCGATTGTATGAACACATATCGCTCTTACATTGTCAAACAAAACATACAAATAAAATTTTGAAAATTGTACTATGAATTTTTAATTTTTTTTAATGTTATGTTAGCTGTCTTTTTGATTATGTCATGCCCTTGGTCCGGTGCCCTAACTAATAATCATCGAGGTTCCACTGTACTTATAAAAGGATAAGCTAAATCACGCTATTGAAATAAAGTACCGGGTGTCCCAATAAGAATGGCGCTCGGCCATATCTCAGGAACCGTTTATAGTAGAGCTTTGGGAAAAAAAAATTTATAATAAAAGTTGCCTCGAGAAAAGTCTGGAAATTATTTTCATAATTGTAAGTCCACCGCTAGAGGGCGTAATTGAATATCAAAAATTAAAAAATCGAAATTTTACAAAATTTGCCTAATGAAAGGGCACTGGAAATCCGATTATCGTATTCTTCATAAAATTATGCGCATATTTTATTTCACAAGTTTAAGTCTACCTGTGCAAATAAGAGGTGGGGTGAGTGGGAACCTTGTTATGAAAAAATCACTGTAAGTTCGGTTCTGTTTAATCGATTTTTGCAAACTTGGTCTTGTTGAAAACAGCTCTTTTTCGTCAATTTAATAGTTATAAGTTGGAAACAGCCTATTACGTAATATGCCGGCTAGGAGGCGCTATTTATTTTCTTTTTAGAAATCTAGTTTTCTTTGGAAAATATTAAATACAAGTATGTATTTTTTTCCTGTGTTACAAAATTAGACCAAATTAGCAACAGAATACCGAAAACCGCATGTATATACCTTTTTTATATCTCGAGATATCTTAAGAAACATCTAAATTTTAAACATAACTGTTGCTGTCATATAAGTGGAAATATATAGAAGCAAGTAGTGTGCTATGGAAAAAAACAAAGAAACATTTTCCAGATGTCACTGTATATAATAAATCAAAACAAAATATGAAAAACTCTACAACTGGGGTGACGTCTTTGGGGATATTTCATTGCATATATTCTAGCCGCAACAGTTGCATTTCTTATGCATTCAAAGAATGTGGCTATCATGTCAAATGCTTCTTAGTTTGTAAGAATCATCTTGAATTTCACTCTGTATAAATTTTATATAAAATTTAATAGAAACAAACCGCAACAAACCATCAATGAACAAATTTTTATGTTTTACTGATTTGACACATAATTTGACACATGATGACTTCTTGAAGTTAATACTTCTAATAGTTCTATTTTTTTTTTCATAGCACACTACTTGTTTCCACTTTGACTTCCTAACTTAGTTTACCGGTGACAATAACAGTTATGTATTTATCTTAGTTGGGAATAGGATAATTGATATTAAAATATAATGAAATAAAAATTAAAAATTTGTGTAGAAAATCTCACGTTTTTACATTTACTACGATTCATCGAGAGAAAAGCAAATGCGCAGAATCAACAATTCATAAAAATTTACATATAAACGCTATTTTTTGGTATTATTTTAAGTATTAAAATTAGTGTAATATTTAAATAAAAATAAAATTAAACTGTTTAAAATATATTTATTTCGTTAAAATCATAATAATAGATGTATAACTTCTTACTCGCGTACAAAGTACACACACTCTTTTTTTGTTATATTTTATAGTGTTATTTGTCTTATTGTTGTTTTGATTCATTATATACGGTGACATCTGGACAATGTTCCTTTGTTTTTTCCATAGCACACTACGTGCTTCTATATATTTCCACTTATATGACAGTAACAGTTATGTTTAAAATTTACACGTTTCTTCTCGACATAGAAAAAGGTATCGACATGCGGTTTTCGGTGTTCTGTTGCTAATTTGGTCTAACTTTGTAATACAGGAAAAAAAATACATACTTGTATTTAATATTTTCCAAAGAAAACTAGATTTCTAAAAAAAATAAATAACGCCTTCTAGCCGGCATATTACGTAATAGGCTGTTTCCAAATTACAGTAGAGCGTCGATAATCCGAACCCTAGTAATCCGAACGATCGCTAATCCGAACGCAAAAAAAATTATAAAATTAAAAAATATGACCGCGGACCGAATTTTTGGATTTAATATTTATAACAATATGGGCAAAATATGACCGCGGATTTTTGTTTTGTTTATGCAGAAATACATAAAATATATTTGTTTATTATACAGGTGTTTTATTCCTTGTAACTAAAACGTATGTACATATGTACATGTACTATGTTTATGAGCTTTGTATGTATTTTGAACATATGTTCGATAATCCGAACAATTTGATAATCTGAACTACCCCTGTACCAATTAGTTCGGATTATCGACGCTCTACTGTATAACTATTACATTGACGAAAAAGAGCTGTTTTTAACAAGACCAAGTTTGTAAAAATCGAGTAAGCAGAACCGGACTTACAGCGATTTTTTCATAACAAGGTTCCCACTCACCCCCACCTCTTATTTGCACAGGTAGACTTAAACTTGTGAAATAAAATATGCACAGAATTGTATGAAGAATACGATGATTGGATTTCTAGTGCCCTTTCATTAAGCAAATTTTGTAAAATTTCGATTTTTTAATTTTTGATATTCAATTACGCCCTCTAGCGGTGGACTTACAATTATGAAAATAATTTCCAGGCTTTTCTCGGGGCAACTTTTGTTATAATTTTTTTTCCCAAAGCTGTAGTATAAACGGTTCCTGAGATATCGCCGAAACCCATTCTTATTGGGACACCCGGTACATTAGAAGAAACATACAAAGAGAGACAAAACTAAATACACAAGATAAAAGAATACAAATTGAATATGAGAAATTACTCAAGAAAAAGTGAATATAATGGAGTCACTTAACCCTTTCACTGTACATGGCACGGATCCGTGTCAGGCTGAGTGTTCAAACAGTGTGTGTGTGTGACACGGATCCGTAACGCATACACATTCAAACTTCCATTGCCAGTAAAAAGTGAGCACCTGGCATGTCTTCAAAAAAAATGTAGCAGTGAAACGGTTAAAAAGATGGAAATAAGGCCACTGAAGTAAATGTAGCAAGCAACAACAAATAGGGAAGAAAATTGTTGGTAACATTACAGAAAAAGGAGAAAAACAGTCAAAGGTAATACATATTGCATTATACTGCATAATCTCACTATACTGCTTTCATTCCCAAAGTACGCTCAGATGTAATTGGTAGATTTATAAGATAATGATGATGATAATATGTTATATTTAAACCTACTTGTACTTGTTGATTGTTCTCAGCTTCATAATTCTGCAACTCAATCAGATCACCCCCTATAGGAAGATCTATCTCAGTAGCTTCTGGTACAACACAATGCATAGATTCTTCTACAGTTTCTGCATTCACACTATTATCTGATATTTGTAAGGACATATCTGTTATTCCCTCCTCGCTTACTACAGATTCTTCCAGAACTTGATTCTCTGCACTAACTCTTTCAATACTTTCACCAAGGTCTTCAGTAGTGACTAAACTACCATCAAGAGTATCTTGTACAGCATCACTTTCAGTTATGTTAGTTACTGAACTCTGATTGAGAATATCTTCAGAAACTGGCGTTGAACCACTTAGAGATTGTTCTGATATTTCTTCACTCTGAACTGAATCTTCAATTTTTAGGGTAGCAGATTCCTCCTCATTATTATCAATATTTTGCTGTATTATTGTTTCAGTTCCAATGGCATTGTTATCCTCCTCAACAACATTCTCTATGTTTTCATTACTATTTGTTTCAACATTGTCTACATTTCCATTATTGGTTCCATTATCAATTATCTCTTCTTTAGTCTCATTTATTTCTGTAATAATTTCATTGGTCATTTCACTATTGGATACTTCAACAGGCTGGTTTGCATTCATCACAGCAGGCTCTTGTACCAAAGGTTGTTCTGGAATACATGATTCTTGCAGCTGAATTTCTTGGGAGGTGTAGTATGCCTCATGGGGAAGATTCTGAAGATTTTGATCTTGCTGGTCAAATGCCATCTGCTGGATAGATTCATTTGGGTTGTAAACTGTAGCATGTGAAACATTGTAGGGATCACCTAAAAAAATTATTTTCATAAAGACTTGGTAGCTATTGACCAAAGTTTTGCACCATCAAAAATTATGGTCATTGTCATAGTGAATTTGCTAGTGAACGGATTTCACTATTTCTTTTTTTATTTTAGATTGTTCTTTAGTATTTACACTGTTGGACAAAGGTTTACTCAAATTTATTTTTTGAGCTTATACCTACCAGGTGGAAGATATTCTTACGTTAACGGTATTCTTACGTTAAGTTTGAGAGACCCTGTAGGGAGGAACAGGTATACACTTGAGTCCAGGGTTCTTTACCCATGCATCATTAATACCTGGCGAGATAAAACACATTTTATAACTCAAATTTTAACCCGTGATATGAGCTGTAGCTACTTACTGTCACTTGCTGTTAACATTTAGTAAATTTAAATTTCCTACTTATCATCAACTTATTTCGTATGCTTTAAATGATGACGCACGGGTAAAGATCTCTAGACTCAACTATAAAGGTGGGTATATATCGAAATCATGTTATAGTCCCATGTCTCAACATGAAGATTTTGTTTTTAATTTACCCTGATATCTTTAAAAACAAAGAAAATAGATTTTATGTACGTTTTAAACACGTTTATTAGCTGAAATAATACTAAATTAACAATAGGAAATAACTACTGTTAACAAACTTTTAAAAACAGAAAGAAACATAACATAAACTAATATTGCGAGTTGTCTTAGGTGATTAACAATATTCATGTCAGGGCTGTGAGTGGTCAATATCTGAATAATTAGCTCACTCAAATCTTCAGTAACCTTTTTCCTTTTCAAATGCCAATATGCTGGAATCATATTCTGTTTGTGCCTAGTATTGTAGCCATGCTGATCTTCATGACTTCTACCCGCTGGGAGCATTAACTGATTATAGGTCATGTGGTACACTCTGACAATGTGGGGGACGAAAGTATGTGTATGCTTTATATGTCATTTACAAAAACAAGAGATTATTAAATTTTAAAGGTTTGCTATTAATTTTCCGCTAATGTATCAATACGTTATTAGAATTTTGCTATAAATACTCTATGTGGTAGAAAATGTTTAGATATAATACATATAGTTTAAATAGAGAAAAATATGAAAATTTTAAAGTTAACGTCTAGATTAACATAATACAAAATATATTTGACATTCGATGTAATCTTAACACTGCCGTCTTTAGCCAAAACGTTGTATCTGCAGAGACATCACATTTGAGTAAAATCAGTTTTTGTTTAAATGTCTACCTATACTTATATATGTCTATCTATACTTTATATACATAATAAATATCATAGAATTCATATTTATACATAATATTGGCAAAAAATATCTTATTTGCTCTAAAAACTCATGTTACTGCGTTCTTTCTAAGTATAGGTACTACATAAATTAACTTCTTCCTGCTTAGGAAGAATGCAGTAATAATGATTATTAATTATTTATTTATTTACGAGCAAGCCCGATTCAAAAAAGATTATTACAAAGAAAAAATATTACAAAAACAAAAACAATAACAGTGTCAACACAAAGATCAAATATTACAATATGTAAATACATATTGTAATATTAGATAACAAAGCTATTATGTTAAAGGAAAAAAAACATTACAATAAAACGAAGTTTAAGCTTAAAAATTGGTGACAGAAATTATATTATTAACATCCAGTTATATCTGTATGTTCAACAAATGGTTAAAACTGCATTTTAACCATTTTTACTGTGCTCAACTCCGTTTTTTACAAAACAGTACTGCGTTTTCGCTAAGCATTTTCTTATTTTATAATATAATAAATACAATATAACGATTAAAAAGGAGAATAAAAAACATTTTTGATAAGAAACAAGATTTTATTACAAACGAAAGCAAAACATTGAAACACATCAACAAATCTCAGCATCAACAGAATCTCGCATCAACAAACAATATACATACACTTATCTCAGGAAACTCCACATTAAATGGAAGTATTTCATGATATTCTTTTGGCTGCTGTAAAGAATTTAATACTGTGGTGGCCGTATTTTCATTTTAAACGAGATATACGGCATCTTCGGTGGTTATAGGCACAATTTCAAGAATATCGCAATATCACTTAGATAAACACAACAATTGATTACTTATTTCGTTATTTGTCTCGATTAATAATACGATACTGGGAAAAAGGGAAATCATCCAGGAAACAAAAATACATGTATATAATACAATCACAGTACCAACTCTTCTATATGCAAGCGAGACATGGGTCACAAATAAAAGACATGAAAGTGCCATAAATGCAGCAGAAATGAAGCAGCTGAGAAAAATAGCTGGAAAGACGAAGATGGACAGGGAAAGGAACGAAAACATCAGAAATGTGCTAAGCCAGGAACTAATAGAGAAACAAATTGAAAAAAGAAAACTGAATTGGTTTGGACATATAACTAGGATGAACGAGAATAGACTAGTAAAGAAGGTGACAGATGCCAAAAGATATGGGAAAAGAAGAAGGGGCAGACCTAGAAAGGGGTGGATAGAACAAATCGAGGAAATCGGGACAAAGAGAGGGAAAACAGTGCAACAGATGAAGGAAATGGCAGGAGACCAGAAGGCGTGGAAGAAATGGGTAAAAGATGGATAGGTGATACCAAAGTCTGATACTCTTATAGGGCACAAGGACAACGTGAAGAAGTCTCACTTAGTAGTACCAAATTGTTTTCAGACCCACACATTATTTCTTGATCACCAACACAAACATCGCTGTTTAGATTTTCTGTTGATAAAGCAATAGCCTTCTGCAGTACCTATTCACTTTGTTCTATTCGTCATTTTCAAAAATTATATCAAACAACCGTTCTTGTTGAAAAATGGCAAAAATCTAACCTTAAAATTTTTACACATACTTAAGTACTCTGTAAAAATCTGTCACATACTTAGGCAGAACGCCGCATCTAATGCCTGCTTAGAATAAACGCTGCAAGTGATTTAATTTTTTCAGATTTTTGCAGATACAGCGTTTTCGCTAAGCACGGCAGAACATGTCAGTGTTGTCTTATCGTCAATTATTTTATACTCTCACATCAAATTCCAAATATACCAAAAATAATTTACAATGCATTTAAAGTAAAACAAAATAATCTATGAATGCTGTTTTATGTAAATTCAAAAATTGTACCTTTTAACAAAAAATATAATTCCGTAAGTCTATTTTTATATTTAAAACATTCATAGACACAAAAAAAAATTGGCAAAAGTAACTAAGCTATAATCCCTTTTTTCATTGCTCCAACCTATTTTTGGGTGTAGGAAAACAAAAAGATTTCACTCCACTATTTCTCTATGTAAGTAACCAATTAAAAAACAACACACAACAGTGATACATCGTTTAAAAAAAAGTACTCTAACGTACATAGATACAACCGTCCCCCACGGTTTACAATTTTCGCCAACACTGTCGAAATGTCATATCCCTTACATATCCCAGAGGTTAGATATTGATATTCCTCTTCATGAATCGAAGATACAGTAAGAATTACCAGTCTTTCGTGAGTCTGATGACAGGCCTCTCTAAACTCAAACCAATAAGGACCCTCATTGCCTTTCTCTGCAGACCAAATAATCTATATGTGTCAGATGCATGACCCCATGCAAGGATAGAGTATGAAAGATGTGAGTGGAATATGGAGTGATATGTTGTACATAAGATCTCCAGTGAGAAGCATTTTGAAAGGTTTCTTAAAATAATGATATTTTTATTTAGTCTTTTGCATAAGTTTGCATATGTAGACCCCACCTTAATTTTGGATCTAAAACTCCTAAAAATCCAATCTCGCAGGCTCCATCATTCACATCACCCAGATCTCTAATTGTTAAAATCACTTAGGTATCTAGTTTTATTGTTGTTCAGAACCAGCCTATTTGCAGCATTTGTCTTGTCATTATCTCTCTGTTTTTAAAGTTTTGTTAACTGTTGTTATTTTTTATTAATTTAGTATTAAGTATTTCAGTTAAAACACATATCCGTACCTCAGAGCAAAACTGTATTAAGTCCAAAATTTCAGTTTTTTACTTTTTTAGCTCACTGGGCTTAAAATTTTCCGTTCTATTCACTGGTGTTTCTTATTAGCTGTTTCGACTGAAATTGGCCAAAATAGCCTTGTATGAACAGTTTTAAGTCCACACTTCGCTTAGAGCAAAACGGTATCTTCTGCACTTCAAATGTATTAGATCCAAAATGGTGTATACGTTTCCCAGGGCAAAACCATAGTATGTCCAACAAAAGGTATTATGTCCCACATAATGCAATTCAGGCAAAGCATTAAGTCTACAATCTTTTAAAATTTGGCAAGTTTGTGCCTCACAGAGCACAAATTCACTGACAATTTTGGAATCATGAGACAACCATAGATCCAAAAAGACAGTTTTTATGTTCTTATCTTAAAAAAAGTGTATCAAAAGAAAAAGAGAACGAACAGGTGCTCAAGCTAGCCATTGTAACTGGAAATATTTTTTTAGCATTGAAGAAAAGAGACTAGATATTTCTCAATCTATTGTTCGATGTTCACTTGAAAATATGCAAACAAGTGGAGTTTTAGAATGTGACAAAAGAGGAAAGCAGCCATCTAAAAATAAAGTAAAGAATGAGGCAAAGGATGGGATTCATAAGCATATAATAGCTTATCAATATCAATATCCATATGAAGAATCACATTATGGTCGAAGAATGACGACGAACAAATAATTAGGAGGTCACTAAAATATTTCTGCAATGTTTAGGATGTTTAGGACCTAAATCCGATAAGTACTAAAAAATTCAATGATCTTCTGCTAAAGTGGGTTCCAGCGAGGATTCACGATTTTTTTCAGACTCTTGTGCATAAAGACACAATTCACATTACTGATATAACGGCAGTAGCCCTGCATTTGTTAAGTTTTTAATTATTTTTTATGTACTTAAAAAATGTATTGTTAATTTTTTTAGTTAATAAAAATACAGTTGCGTTATACAACTGTATTAATGGTTTTGTTACAAATACGTCCGTATAATATTTTTAGTTCTTTATATCCAAATATTTCCTTAATTTTGTAAAATAGTTATGATATTTTTCGTAATAGACCTCCGTCTTTTCAATAGGATAGGTAGCAAAATAAATATTAAGCAACAGTCAAAAATTTAGTTTTCAGAGCGGAAATGTGTTAAATCCATTTTTCCAAAAACAGTGATTTTCAAAAAATGTTCTTGTTAGTGGTAAAAAGAACAATGATCATTATTCACATTAATAAGAATTTGCTAAATAAAATTTAATGTATTAAATGGAAAATGTTACAAAACACTAAAAATAATTTTTATTTTCACTCTCCTGTAAAATTTACATTCTGTGACTTTACACTTTTGTTCTGAGGTACGGATATGTTAAAGAATAAAACTGTTTCGATGTATACCCACCCTTGTACCTTGTCCTCCTTACAGGGTGTCTCAAACCTAACACAAGAAAAACATTTCTTTTTTTCCACCCGGCATAAGCTTAAAAAGAAGTTTGAGTAAACCAGTGCCCAACAGTGTAAATACCAAAG
This sequence comes from Diabrotica virgifera virgifera, assembly GCF_917563875.1. Taxonomy (NCBI): domain Eukaryota; kingdom Metazoa; phylum Arthropoda; class Insecta; order Coleoptera; family Chrysomelidae; genus Diabrotica; species Diabrotica virgifera. Next base: position 252,382,063 of record NC_065443.1, on the reverse strand, counting down.
AAAAATCTAAATTAATAAAAAAATTAATGGAATCCGTTAATCTGTCCACAAGAAAATCAACTACAGTAAGAAAAAGCTCCTTATTTGTGTTTTCAAAAATGTGATTCAGTTACTATTGGGACCATGTAAGTTTGGAAAAGCGACAGCTGGTTTCTACGCTCTGCAACTTTATTCGCACTTTTAATTATATTGGCCAATCATATGGTCCTGGATGCTGGATAATTGTCAAGGCCATAGTCCAAAAAATAATAAGAAGAAAAAATAAGATTCAGGTTATGTTATTAAAATTACTCACTCTTAAATAAAATTGGTCTACATGTACCTTCAAGAACCACCCGTTCTGTGACCACCTTCCACGAAGTAATTAACTGTACAAACTATGTTCAAGTTCCTATCTTTGTAAAACTATTAAATTAGCAAACACATTATCTCCACATATTGATTTCTTTATGAACGACTTTACTGCGTTTTCCACACAATTACATTTATATTTAAATTAATGTTTTAATTTCAGGACTAATTTGTCAATTACTGTTATTGTCTTAGATATTTAGATTTTATTACTTTGTGTTACAGGACTAGCTCTCAATTGTTAAATGAGAGGAAGTAATTTTATTATTGTTTATGTATTTACCAATTTTGTACTAGATTATTTTGAATTGTTTTTCTAGTTTGTGTGACATTTTAATTGTTTTATGTACTAATGGACTTCGGTCCTTCAATAAATAATAAAAAATGTAAACAATTATATGTAATAAATAAAATTGGTTATTAAAATACACTACTGCAAGCAAAATGCAATTAATTAAATTTACCTTTATATAATAATTGCATATCATATCAATATTGTGGAGCAATATATAATTTTTCTTCTTCAGTGACAGTAGGTATGAAATATATGTCAATTTGACAATTTTAATTGACAATATGAATTATTTAAAAAAGATGCAATATTTTTCCGCTATTCACGCATGATCGTTTCACGTATCTTACACTGCGAATATTTGTTGCTAATTTCGTTGCTAATGTTCATTGCTAAAAGTCTGCCCATGGATTTAAGCAGCAAAAAATAGAGTTACACTACTGCTTCGTTCTAATACATCTGGAGATTGTGTTATTAAACCATTGATGCCTTATAGATCTCCAAATCTTTGTACATTAAAAAATAAAGCAAGGTTGACCTGCCAGTGCTTTGGCATGCTAATAAGAAAGTTGTGTTCCCGAATTGTTTTGTTTCTGAAGTTGAACCTTATTTGAAATACAACAATTTGCACCTCTTCAGTTTTTTTTCTTTACACTAAAGCAGTTCTATTTTTGGATAATGCACTAGGCCATTCTGGTGAACTTGAAACTATGTATCTAAATATAAAAGTGACATTTTTTTCCTCAACCTCTGGACCAAGCAATAATCTAGGCCTTTAAGCTCTATTGCGTTAGACAAGCCTTCAAATTGATACTGAATATAGAATCCTGGAAGAAATTTTTCATAGTAAAATGCATTGTAAACATAGAAGAATCATTGGAAGAACTGAAACCATAGACATTGATATCATGCTGGAAAAAACTGTGGCCTGTTCTGACTACAGGAAATGAGGAAAAATCTGTGCAAGTTGAAGTTTAAACTTTAACTGCAAACATTGACGAAATTGCAAGTGGAATAGGACGAGATGGGTTGGAACAGATAGAATCAAGTGACTTTCAGGAGTTACTTGGATCGCAAGATGAAGATTTGATGGAAACTGACTTGGAAGAAATATTAAATTCACGACCCACTGAAGACAAGGCTTCAACAGGCACTGGAAACATGACATTTAATTTGAAAAATCTTAGTGAAGCTGTAAGAATGGCAAATGAGCTTTGTGATTTTTTGATCAAAATTGGTTTATCTATGGAACAAAGTCTTATTTTTAAGAGGCAAATTGCTAATGGCACTGCTGAATATCAGTCTGAATTGAAGGAGTTTTTAAAAATTGCCGAACAAGAGAAAATTATTAAATTCTTTAAACCATTGCCTAAACCTAAAGATATGTAACAAATCAATATGTATGGTCAAAAACTTAAACTGGTTTTTTTATGTATTTGCGTTTTTATTTTGTCACTTACACTCCCTTTCAAACCTTAGAAAACAGTATGGTTGTATTAGGTCTGGATCACGCGTATGAAAAAAATGTTAATTAATAGCAAGCTGAAAATTTGTTAATAGCTTAAGGGTGTCTAGTCGGACAAACTTTGATATATGGGAACACTGGAACAGGGGAAGTTTTAATTGTGGAACAGGTTAAAAATTTGGAACGGTCAGACCACGAAAACGGCACATGTATTTTGTCTGACAGAACAGACTTAAACTCTCCGAACAGAGATTAAACTCTCATGCAAAAATCAGATTGCTATTTATCACTTGTCATAATTCCTGTCATTTGACATATTCTACATGTTCCACTCATTAAAACGCCCATTTGGTGATAAATAGCAGTCTGATTTTTACATGAGAGTTTAATCTCTGTTCGGAGAGTTTAAGTCTGTTCTGTCAGACAAAATACATGTGCCGTTTTCGTGGTCTGACCATTCCAAATTTTTAACCTGTTCCACAATTAAAACTTCCCCTGTTCCAGTGTTCCCATATATCAAAGTTTGTCTGACTAGACACCCTTAAGCTATTAACAAATTTTCAGCTTGCTATTAATCAACTTTTTTTTCATACGAGGGATCCAGACCTATATATTGTAAGAGGGTTTGGCATTCTGTGAATTATCATAAATAAATCCTTTAGTATTCCACAGCAGTTAACAGCGATAATCCTCTACAAGTACCTGCCTAATACTACCTTTCACGGCTGCTGCCACGAAGAGCAGCAACGTTGTCAAAAAAATTCTCATTAATTTGCATGGGGCTATCCTTGTACACTGCATCACATGTTTGAAATACACTGTAGGAATGTATCCCCATATAAATTACCATTCCATATTAATGGTTTATGTATTTGTGGCATATTTACGGAACATATACCTCGCGAGTAGAGCTTTTATTGTATGAAAACGATCATGACTTTTGGTGGTGCAAAAGTTTTGAGGTAAGTTTATATACTGAGGAACTATAGCACTGTTATTAAGTTACAAAATTAGTTAAGCAGTAGTTACCTTCTACATGAAATCCTTCGGCTACTATCTGGGTTCCAACAGGATAATTCTCCTGGCCGTAAGCAACTGTATTCTCTTCATAAGATATCTGTTTATTTACATCGGAAACAACTCCTGCATTTTCGTATCCTTGGGTAATACTAGACTCCATTTTTCTGGGGTAGCCGCTTAAAACATACAAACAAGCTTTGGTTAAACCGTTGCACTATCGTCTCCTAACATTAAAAAATGGTAATTATCTAATAAAAACGTGCTTGCGGGATAACGATGTCAGTGTAAACACTTTTATTGCCTACCTAAACTCTCACAATTTTATTATCATAAAACGCGAAATACATCAATACTGTGTTTCTAATGTTAACGACACAATGTACATCACATGAAGCACAATATTTAATTAAGAATATCAAGTAGTTCGTCAATAAACCAAACAATTATCTTCTTAAAAAATTACGAGCAGCCATATTAGACCACCGCCATTATTTTACGCGCAGCGCATACACGACGTCATCAGGAACATAATTAAGGATGTTCCAAATATTTGAAAATTTGGATGACAACTTTATCAAAAAAATGAGGATTATAAAATTTACGGTATATATTCGGCAAATAATATTAAACTATTCATAAGTATTTCGTTATAAGTACAAAAACCCCTAGTATTTAAATTATTTTGTTTAAAAAAATTATTTCAAAAGCACATTCAACTTAGAACCAAGAGTTTTGATTGGTGCGTAATTAAATGACAGCGTGTAGCTAAGTTTAAATTAGTGTATTTGAAACTGGCTTTAGTTTAAAGAAGCATAAACTGGGTGGGAGTAGCAGGGTTGCCGGTGCAACATAATTTCTGAGATTCTGGGATAAATTTATTTAATTAGTGTCGGTTAATGTAAAACTTAAATGAAGTATTATTCAGTTTGTCATTTCAGCTATTCTTAAAAGGAAATTTTTTAAAAACTGTAATTTTAAATTGTACATTTGATTGATTTGAGTACAACATAATTTATGTATACTTTTTAGATTTGTTTTGTCTAGATACTTGGCAACTATGCTCTGAAGAATTGACAAAAATGGTGACGGTTTGTTGTAGTTGTCTGGTGTTATTAAAATGAATGGATTGAATTAAGTGTTTAAAATGGTTGATAGAAACGAAAAATTTCTTAGTGAGCTATTAAAATATCCTGGAAACAATGTCTGCGTCGATTGTGGTGCTAGAAGTGAGTATCCTCAGTTTATTTATCGGTTTGTTTGAGGCATGACATCCATGCCACTTTATTCCCAAGTAAACAAATACATAAAATACTATCAAACATACCTCAGAGTGATAACAAGTGTATTATTTTAAGAAAACTGTGTATTATAATTATTATCTCTACAGGCTATCGTTTTGGGTAGATAATTTTTAATATAATAGGCTCTATATTTGTAAATATCACTGGGAGCATGTTATTTGTTTTTCCAGGAAATAACACTACTTCCGAATTCTCGAGAAGTAACGGATTTTTAAAATATGTACTCTTGTGTTATATATTAATCGATCATTCTAGAAAAATTAAGTGCTTATGTGTTTCTTATATTCACTGCAATACTGAATAAACCTTAAAATATCTTTGGAATTTCAATAATGAGGTCCTAACAGTGAAGCAGGATGCATTAAATTACTTATTTAATTAATATTTAATTTTGCTGACAAAAATACTAATTGTTTTGATTCAATTTGAATATCAATTTTATGGTAAAAATATGAATGAAAATAAAAATGAAAACAAAACATTGTTTTATAATTAGCTGGTAAAGATTTTATGTAAAATTGTGTTCAGGGCCGTTTCATACCTCTAGTACCCAGTACTGTGTAGTATGATCAACCAAAATCTGCAACCCTTCTCTGCTGTCTGCAAGGAGTATTGTATTGTCTGCGTATCTGAGATTATTCACTAGTGTTCAGTTAATTGATATGCCTTCAATGATATCTTCTAGTGCCTCTATAGCTCTGTTGGACATCCTGAATGTACCCAGAGGGAGAATGCCTGCGCATTACAAAATTGAGCGTTCACGGAGTCCAATCTTTCCCTCTGAACACCCCCCGGATTTTTAATTCGGTATTCGCGCAGTACATAAAAAGATCCTGAACCTGTCCGGGATACCCTCTTGGCGTTCGAGGATTTTGTTTCGGATTTTAAGTTGGCACTGACGCACAAAATATTTGGGAAGAATTTCTTGACATTCTGTTCTTACTCCTTCCAATTCTTAACCTAAAATACAGTCGGAAAAATGAAGGAATACCCATGAATGATCACATCAATCACATATTTTGTATTTGCTGTTTTTTTTCCACAAATAACAAACAAGAGAGGTATTCTTTCATTTTTCCGACTGTATTTGTTTTGTTAAACAACTTGTAGCTGTAGATTCTGGTTTTTAAAGTTTTGAAATTATGTCAAGTGTTGTATCATTTAAATATTCTTCAAACTTTAATATTTTTTATATCAAAGCTTTGTTAGTTGTTTTTGTCAATGTTTTCCATTTAGTATGTTTATAAATAAGTAGGTACCTTTTCTAATATTATTATCTTATTTAGACAAGGCGAAAACGGCGGCTTCGTTAGGAAAAATATTCCCATGAGATTTTTTTGCATAATTACATTCGTGAGACATCCCAGAATAAGGTTCAAGAAGTCGCTTACGTGAAAAGTGGGCCAAATTTTTTTTAACAATTTTTTTAATCAAATTGCAAAAATCAATATATTTGGCCCGGACAATTTTTTTGTAGGTTTTTGGGCCATTTTGGATAAAAAAGGTCTCTTATAATTTTTCTCTAAAGTTGATCGTTTTCGAGTTATAAACAATTTAAAATTAAAAAAACGAAAAATGGTGATTTTGAAGGCTTAATAACTCGGTTAAAAGTTATTATTATGAAAGTCAGAAAGTGAGTAAATCAAAGTTTAATGCCCCCCCCCCCCCCTACAAGATCCCGAAGAAATTTTTGTCATTATTTTATTACTGAGCTGTTATTTTTAAGTAATAATATTGAGCGCCATGCACGTGGTAGACGGCCGTAAATGTGAGTGCAAGTAAGATGCACAATTGGACTGCCGGAGTGGCATCTCTCTCGCACTCAGCATTTACGGCCGGCTACCACGTGCATGGCGCTCAATATTATTACTTAAAAATAACAGCTTAGTAATAAAATATTGACAAAAATTTCTTCGGGATCTTGTAGGGGGGGCATTAAACTTTGATTTAGTCACTTTCTGACTTTCATAATAATAACTTTTAACAGAGTTATTAAGCCTTGAAAATCGCCATTTTTCATTTTTTTCAATTTTAAATTGCTTATAACTCAAAAACGATCAACTTTAGAGAAAAATTATAAGAGACCTTTTTTATCCAGAATGGTCCAAAAAACCTACAAAAAAAATTGTCTGGGCCAAAATATTGATTTTTGCAATTTGATTAAAAAAAATTTGGCCCACTTTTCACGTGGGCGACTTCTTGGACCTTATTCTGGGATGTCTCACGAATGTAATTGTGCAAAAAAATCTCATGGGAATATTTTTCCCAACGAACCCGCCGTTTTTGCCTTGTCTAATTACTTTTCATTCGATATTCGATAATTATATATTATGGTAGTATGTATTACAATAAATTGTACTCTGTTTTTACTTAATTTCTTCTATCTAGATGAGCTTATAAGTACCTACATATTCTTGTGGTTTATTTTTCAGTTTAATTTATGAGTTAAATTAGTCTCTTATTGAATATAATGAAACATAAACAACACATCAAACTTATTCTGAAACTATTTCTTGTGTCTTGTTATATTTCATTATTTTTGTGGTGTAATAAACCACAACACAATGCCACGCACAACCTATCAAATTCAATACATATACATATATCAAAATTGGAAATGATTGCTTTACTAAATTATTCCTTCCTTCAGATAATGATCAACCCCCAGGAAGTTTAAGGTAATTTTAATATCTAATTAACAAGCTGCAATTTCCAAGTAACTCAACAATCTTTTACTATCTACAAAAATTTAAGCCAGATTTCGGCCTGGAAATAACAAATTATATTGTCGAAATAATAAAGACGCTAATCAAATTTCTAACTTTTAAGAAAGGCACTGAATAGAAAGTTAAGTTAATCCTTTGCCTGTTGCTGTTATTCTCTTTCTCTTTGTTGACATACAAAGGACATCGCACACATCTTATGGAAAATATAATGTCACTCAAATTCAATAAAATTTATATGAATAGATTCGTTTTAAATTAACTGTCAATTCTTATCATTGCGCCAACTCTTAATTATGATTAATTACGGCGCAAATTGCAATTAAAGTTTATCGAAATCACATTTTTGGAGTCTATAAACGTGTCAGTTATAATCACTATTGCTCTTGGTGCTATTCAAAACAGCTTAAACCCCGCTGGGCCTAAGCGGATTAGTGAAACTATTATAATAAGATGCTTAAGAGCTCGAGAAGATTTATGAACTAACTATAATTTTGGTATTTTAAAATATTTTTTCTCTCTCTAACTTATGTACCTACCCATTTGATTTCAGATTGATTTATATCAATTTCTGCTCTTATTATTGAAAATTAAGAGTTGACGCAATGATAAGAATTGATCGTTAAATTGAAACGAATATATTCATATAAATTTTATTGAATTTGAGTGACATTATATTTTCCATAAGATGTGTGCGATGTCCTCTGTTGGATTTACATTTTTTGTTGACATTGATTTTGAAATAAGAAAGGGACAAGAAAAGGCTTCCTTCTCTAACCTTAATGTATGCAACCCGTCATTACATTACGAATCCGAAAATTGTTTGTGGAGCGAAAAATCCTGAACATGTCCAGGATAAGTTTACGTTGATGCCTGTGCCTTGGAAACTAATCCTGAACTTACTCAGGATTGCCATGGATTGCGCACTAAACTTCGTGTTATTAGAAACAATTCGCAGGGAGTTTGTTATGATATAATTATATTTACTGAAACTTGGTTAAATGACCAAATATTTGACTCAGAACTTGATCTTACTCATTATGTAATATATAGAAAGGACCGTTCTCACCTCACTAGTACTGCGAGCAGAGGGGGGGGAGTTCTAATTGCAGTACGCTCAACTATCCCTAGTAGACTGCTGGAATCTTTTCCAGGTATAGAACAAATATATGTGGCTGTAGGCAGTACTAATTGCCCGCTTATTTTGGGTGCGCTTTATTTTCCTCTTAAATCTGCTTTAGAAAAATATATCTCTTTCAATAACAGTATCGATAATCTTTCAAATACATTTCCCACCTCTCATTTCTGTATTGCAGAGGACTTCAACCTACACTGTTCTTGGTCTCATGATAATTTTTGTTCTACGGCAATTCCTGCTTCAGGTATTTCTTTAATCGAAGAAGATGCTATAAATATTATGAATCATATATGTTCCTATCAAAATCTTTTCCAATGCAATAACATCTATAATAATGTAAACGCTGTGAAGGGGTGGACAAACGTGTAGTTGGGATTCTGCCCCCGAATTAACGTTACCCATTTAAGAGAACGCGAAGTTAGCCCGAATTAAGAAATAAAAAAATAATTACAATCTACATGGGGGTCGTTTCGCACTTTAAGGGGTTGGACAAACGCTGCGAAGAGGTGGACAAACGGGTAGTTGTGATTCTGCACTCGAATTAATGTTAAAATACGCGTTTAAACGGACGTGAAGTTAGCCCGAATTAAGAAATAAAAGAATAATTAAAATTAACAAGGGGTTGTTTCGCACTTTAAAGGGTTGGACAAACGCTGCGAAGAGGTGGACAAACGGGTAGTTGTGATTCTGCACTCGAATTAATGTTAAAATACGCGTTTAAACGGACGTGAAGTTAGCCCGAATAAAGAAATAAAAAAATATTTGCAATCGCCATGGGGGTCGTTTCGCACTTTAAGGGGTTGGACAAACGCTGTGAAGAGGTGGACAAACGTGTAGTTGGGATTCTGCCCCTGAATTAACGTTTAAATACCCATTTAGAGAACGTGAAGTTAGTCCGAATTAAGAAATAAAAAAATAATTACAATTAACAGGGGGGTTGCTTCGCACTTTAAGGGGTTGGACAAACGCTGCGAAGGGGTGGACAAACGGGTAGTTGTGATTCTGCACCCGAATTAACGTTAAAATACGCGTTTAAATGGACGTGAAGTTAGCCCGAATAAAGAAATAAAAATTTATTTACAGTCTCCATGGGGGTCGTTTCACACTTTAAGGGGTTAAACAAACGCTGCGAAGGGGTGGACAAAGTGGTAGTTGTGATTCTGCACCCGAATTAACGTTAAAATACGCGTTTAAACCGACGTGAAGTTAGCCCGAATTAAGAAATTAAAAAATAATTACAATCTCCATGGGGGTCGTTTCGCACTTTAAGGGGTTGGACAAACGTGTAGTTGGGATTCTACCCCCGAATTAACGTTTAAATACGCATTTAAGCGGACGTGAAGTTAGCCCGAATTAAGAAAATAAAAAAATAATTACAATTAAGGGGGGGTTTGTTTCGCACTTTAAGGGGTTGTACAAACGCTGCGAAGGGGTGGACAAACGAGTAGTTGTGATTCGGCACTCGAATTAATGTTAAAATACGCGTTTAAACGGACGTGAAGTTAGCGCGAATTAAGAAATAAAAAAATATTTACAATCTCCATGGGGGTCGTTTCACACTTTAAGAGGTTGGACAAACGCTGTGAAGAGGTGGGCAAACGTGTAGTTGGGATTTTGTCCCTGAATTAAGGTTAAATACTCATTTAAGCGGACGTGAAGTTAGCCCGAATTAAGAAATAAAAAAATAATTACAATCTGCAGGAGGGTGGTTTTTCACTTTAAGGGGTTGGACAAACGTTGCCAAGGGGTGGACAAACGGGTAGTTGGGATTTTGTCCCTGAATTAAGGTTAAATACTCATTTAAGCGGACCTGAAGTTAGCTGGAATTAAGAAATAAAAAAATAATTACAATCTGCAGGAGGGTGGTTTCGCACTTTAAGGGGTTGGACAAACGAGGCGAAGGAGTGAACAAACGGGTAGTTGGGATTCTGAACCTGAAATAACGTTTAAATGCGTTTTTAAGCGGACGTAAATTTGGCCCGGGTTGAGAATTAAAAAAAAATAAATTAAAGTCTTCAAGGGGGTTGTTTTGCACCTTAGGGGTTGGACAAACGCTGCGAGGGTGTAGACAAATGGGTAGTTGAGATTCTGCTCCCGCATAAACATTCATTCTAATGTCTGAAGTACTTTTTCGGCGGTACTGTCCTATTATCCGTAAACAATATATTATATAAAAAAAAATTATTTTAAAAATATCAGAGGGTGAACAAAAAAAATTATGTGGTGGACAAACGATGGACAAACAATATAGCAAGAGTTTTTTAAATTTTCGAAAATTTGTGGATTTGTGAAGTTAGCCCGAAAAAAAATTTCTGTTTATAAAAAAAAATTGATGGGTGGATAAACGTGGACAATCGAATGGCATCGATCACTTTTTTTTTCCCGACTTTTTCGGGCTAACTTCACGGAGCTCTGTAATTTGGGTAGATAATTATAATTTTTCCAGGAAATTTGTTTTTTCAGGAAATAACACTACTTATTCCGAATTCTCGAGAAGTAACGGATTTTTAAAATACTCCTATGTATTAATCGATTTTTCAAGAAGTGCTTATTTGTTTTTATACAAACTGCAATAGTGAATAAACCTTACAATATCTTTGGAATTTCAATAATGAGGTCTTAACAGTGAAACAGGATGCATTAAATTACTTATTTAATTAATATTTAATTTTGCTGACAAAAATACTAATTGTTTTGATTTCACAATAACAATTTTATGGTGTGTACTATGTACATATCGAGTAAAAATGTGAAACAAAATATTTATTCTGGGAAAACCCCATTAACAGTTACAGTTAACACACAAACAAACAATTAGAAAAACGAAAATGGTTCTACCTACAACAAAGTTCAAATCACCAGAAATTAACATAACAGCCCTAAATTTATAATTATAATTTTTAAACTAAACTAAAGTATTAATAGTCTAAGAGCTAGTGAACCCTCCGACTAACAGTCTTCCTGTAAGGCTAGAAATTTGTATAGTGATAATTATTCATAGCACACCAAGGCTAAAAACCATGACCTGGCAGGTATAATGGGATTTATCTCATTATTAAGATCTTCTAAAAATACTTAAATTAACTAAAGTATTCGTTAGATATTTATTTATAAAACAATAAACATTACGCATATTTGTTATAATAATTGCAAAGTAGAACACCTTAGTTAAAGTCCACGTTTTGCTTAGATCAACAAGGTGGACTATTCATTTGACACAATAACGAGAATATATACAAACATATTTACATAACGAAGTATTTGATAAATATGGGAACACGGTCAGATTTGAGAATTAGTGGGTCAGTCGAATTAGTTAGGTTTGGGAGGTTGCTGCCGTTAGAGCAGAATAATGTAATCACCTATCAACTGAATACATTTATATGGTAGTACTTCAATCAAATAAAGTAGTTCTGAGTATATAGTGTATTCTTGATAGTCAACCCCATTCCAGTTATAGTAAATATCCACTTACCACCATACAGGCATCAGCCGTGTACGTGTATCTACCAGGTGAATCGAAAAGTGCATAATTTAGGGGAAAAATAAACATTCTCCTGTTAAGTTTAAATTTAAGTATGTGTTTGAGTAAGTCATTTAGAAGAAATGTGTACAATGACAGGCGATTCTGAAGAGCATAAGACCTTGCCAGGCGAGGGGAAAGATTAGGGGTTTTTCCTAAAATTATTTTTTTTGCATCGAACGAAGTTTTTTTAGGTTTTTTGAATCATTCCAAACAGAAAAGGTCTTTAGTGACTTTTCTCTTAGGTTAATAGTTTTTGTTATATAAACGATTAAAAATTTTGAAAATTACGAAATCAGCCATTTTAACCCTAAATCGGACATTTAACTAAAAATTTCAAGTGAAGTTCATTATCAAGAATATTGTTTTATAATTAGATGGAAAAGATTTTATGTAAAATTGTGTTCAGAACCATTTTATACCTCTCACAATACTGTGTAGTGCGATAACTCGCGTGGGCCAAAATTACATTTTCAAAATCCATTTGCATCCCTTCTCTGCTATCCGCAAGGACTATTATATTGTCTGCATATCTGAGATTGTTATTAATTTTTTTGATATGCCTTCAATCATAGCTTCTAGTGCCTCTTTAACATGTTGAAGGACAGTGCGTCAAATGTATAAGCAAGTGTTGTGGCACTATTAGACTAAGAGCCGCTATAGGTGAAATTTCTTAATTATTTTAGGCACGACGGGACCCTATAACTTAAATAGTAGAACCTAAAAGAAAACGTTTGAGCACTGTGCCGTCACTTTTCAGTGGCACATGCGTCTACAGTGGCGCATCAAACTTTCCACTTATGGACGGGATACATAAATTAAAAAATACCCTCCCTCATTACCAGAATTTAATTTTTTTCATTTTTTTAAGTTCTATGTGATTAAGACATAAGATTCATCGTGATATTAACCCACCACCCCCTTCTCCCTGCCCCCACCATCAAAAACTTTATTTTTCGATTTTATTTTTTTTGGTGGGATGCAATAAATTTTAAAATTTCAAAAATTCACAAGCATAGTTAAGGCTTTTATAAAACACGTCTATTTTTTATAGACCTGTAAGTTGAGTGTACATAACCTCAAAAAATTTTTAAAATTTTTATTTTGGAAAAAAGTATATAACTTTTTTTTTGGGGATAGCTGCAGATCTTACTTTTTCTTAGTCTTGTGTATTTTATCAATCACTATATTTCTAATTTTTTTCAGATTTTTCTGTAATGCTGGTCACCTTCAAAAATCCAAAAAACTGTTTTTTAAGGGGGGTTTTGGGGGGTTTTAACGTGTTTTTCTGATTTTTAAATATTCTAAAGGACTCAGTTACTTTAAGTTACATATAACCTATTAAAATAAAATTGATTTGATATATTATGAAGTCTATAAAATAGGGAAAATCCCCAATTCTGAAGGTGGGGAGCCTTACGGAAAAATCTGAAAAAAATTAAAAATATAGTGTTTGATAAAACACACAAGATTAAGAAAAAATTAGACCTGCAGCTATTCCTCAAAAAAAGTTATACGCTTTTTTGAAAAAAAAAATTCTTTTAATTTTTTGAGGTTATGTACACTACTTATGGGTCTATAAAAAATAAGCATGTTTTATAAAAGCCTCAGCTATGCGTGTGAATTTTTTGAAATTTTAAAATTGATTGCATCCCACCAAAAAAAATAAAAACGAAAAATGAAGTTTTTGATAGCGGGGGCAGGGGGAAGGGGGTGGTGGGTTAAAATTACGCTGAATCCTATGAGTCAATCACATAGAACTTAAAAAAATAAAAAAATTTAATTCTGTTAATAAGGGAGGGTAACTTTTAATTTATGTATCCCGTCCATAAGTGGAAAGTTTGATGCGCCACTGTCGACGCATGTGCCACTGAAAAGTGACGGCACAGTGTTCAAACGTTTTCTTTTAGGTTCTACTATTTAAGTTATAGGGTCCCATCGTGCCTAAAATGATTAAGAAATATAGCACTCATGTGCTATATTTCTATATATAGTGCTCACCTATTCGCGGTGTGCAAGTACTTGGAAAGGGAAACGAGAAACGACCGTGCGCGAGTCGCGGAGAAATATTGCAACTATCTTAAATAATTCATATTGTCAATTGAAATTGTCAAATTGACGTATATTTCATATCTTCTGTCATTGACGCAGAAAAATTCATAGAGGTATATATTAACATAGAGGGAGCCTACCTTCCGCGCTTCCTGACGACAAGATCTCATGGACTGGTTTGCTGCATCTCTTTCTAACACATTGTATCGAAAATCTATGATTACATTCAGTGTGAATATAGGCGCGGAAGAGGAGGACAACTGTAGCAGCTTTACTATGGGTAAGAGTGAAACAGCACTAATCCAAATAAAAAAGATGGTGTCGTCACTTCGCTCTGAATGACACTCTCTCTATGCTAATATATAACTCTATGGAAAAATTATATATTGCTCCACAATATTGATATGATATGCAATTATTATATAAAGGTAAATTTAATTAATTGTATTTTTCTTGCAGTACTGCATTTTAATAACTGATTTTATTTACTACATACAATTGTTTACGTTTGCTAAACATAACCTGCATCTTATTTTTTCTTCTTATTATTTTTTTGGACTATGGTCTTGACAATTATCCAGCAACCAGGACTAATATAATTGGCCAATATAATTAAAAGTGCGAATAAAAGTACAGAGCGTAGAAATAGAGGTCGCTTTGCCGAACTTGCACGGTCCCAATAGCAGCTCTTAGTCTATATTTATATGTATTTTGCAAAGTAGAAAAGTAAAAATGCAATGTTTATAGACGTTGTGTGTTACATTACAACAATGGAATTGGTTATTTGATAACGATTTCCGAAGTGGAAATCAAAACGTCAAATGAACTTAGTTTTATTGTAAAATTGTGGCTTATTGTCACCAAAAATAGTAAATTGCTTTATGAAAATAATTTTTATTTAGTGGAAAGGACCCCGCAGAAACATTATGAGAAATGGCTCTCTGTCAAATGCTCTGAAACTTTGGGTTCTGGTAGTCCTTCATGTGTATAACAAAAGACTCAATGGGCGGTAGCTCAAAGAAATCATGGTTTTAAGATATAAGCCTCTGAATTATAGGTACAGTGAGGACGTTTGAGTTGGAATAAATTCATTATCTCGAGAATATGTGACTCTGGAGATAAATTACGAATCAGGTCGATTTTTATTTTTAAATTATAATTTTTTGGCATATATATCACACTAGTGACGTCATCCATCTGGGCGTGATGACGCAATCGATGATTTTTTTAAATGAGGATAGGGGTCGTGTGACAGCTCATTTGAAAGGTTATTCAATTCTAAATTCACTGATATAAATATTAACATAAATATTTATACAGGGTGCCCAAAAATTTTTTTGAATGAAATTAGTTGAGACAAAAAGAAGAATGTATATTTAGTTCGAAATACATTTTACTTCTGTCAGAAAACAGAAAAAAATGTTAATTTGAAAAATAAACATTGCTTTTCGCTTAAATTAAATGTTCAAACTGCTAAGAGGCAGGTGGGTGGGTGGCAGCTTTAATATTGAATTTAAGCGAAAAACAATATTTATTTATCAAATAAACATTTTTTCTTGTTTTCGGACAACAGTAAAATGTATTTCGAATTAAATCAATTATATACATTCTTCTTTTTGTCTCAATTAATTTAATTAAAAAAAATTTTTGGGCACCTTGTATAAATAATTATGTTAATATTTATATTAGTGAATTTAGAATTGAATATCCTTTCAAATGAGCTATCACACGACCCCCTATTCTTATTTAAAAAAATCATCGATTGCGTCATCACTCCCAGATTGATGACGTCACTAGTATGATATATATATATATATATATATATATATATATATATATATATATCATAAAGGAGTACGACCGTCAATTCCAATATAACAAAGGAGCACTCGTAAGTGTAGGGTTTTATCGGTCAAGTGGGTGAAAAAAGAGACAAAGAATTCAGCTACTTCATCTATTTATTGAAGACGTTTCGTCTACTGCTCAGTAGACATCATCAGTTCATCTACAAAAAGAGTGGTATAAGAGACAACATCCAAAAGAGAGGTAAACAAGCACTAGCGTTACCTTAAAAAGACATGTAGCAAACGATAAGATGTACATAGTAAAAAAACCTTATCCATGAACCAACGTAATGTAAAAGTATGTAACATTTAAGTGTATAGTTAATATTTAAAAAACTTTAGTACAGCCAAAGACAAGACCATGTGGTAACAGTCATATATAAAAAACAAGTGGAAAAAAGCCGGCTTGCTTTTTTTGAAGTCAAGAATGAACCAAGAAAAAACCAGATTCACTTCCAAAAACTTAGTAGTATTTAAGCATACTTCATTTTAACTTTAGGTAACATCATTAAATGAGTAGAATGCTAATATGCAACTTTAAAAATTTAAGGTCAAATAGTTACCAGCAGGTCATCCTAGCCCAACCGACACACAAAAGAAAATGGAGTTTGAATTATCAGGTGTAAACTGACATCTCGCCAAGAGGCAGGCAACCTTTAAAAAATTATAACAAAGAGTGACTGACAACTGCAGTGCAGCGCGGTAAAATTTAAATTGATGTAATTAAAACAGTTATAAAAGTGTTTAAAAAGTGAAAGTAATATCAAGAAGTAATCAAGGGATGTACCTTATACCTCGTAGACAAGAATCACAGTTTATTTTAAACAAGTGAGGGCACTTCACACAATTATATGGAAAAGTGCCTACGTTAGTACTGGTAATCCAGTTAACTAACTAATATATAAGATAGTACAATAGTATAACTCCCATATATCGCAGCTCAAAAAGCAAGAAAAAAATATATGCAATAATTTAAGAAAATTTATAAATCAGTTTAGCAAATTGTAATTTATAATTAATATCAATAATGCAACATTTTATCCTATGGCAAAATTTTAAATTGTACATCTAATAAGTAAACTGTTATTATCAAAAAAAAAAAGTGGGAAAAGCTTGAAAAAACCACCAAAAACTTTTTTACAATAAAATAATTTAAGTGAATAACATCGACTGATTCAGCAAGATCACTATTAAAGAAGTGGAAAAAGCCTGAAAACCACAAAACTTTTTTACAATATAATAATTTGAGTGTAATAATACCAACTAATTCTGCAAAATCAATGCATGGTATATTTGACTCAAGTTACTGATGTCAGTTCTCTTGTTAAGTACATTAGAGGTTTTTAATATGAAACACATCTCTAAGAACTGTCTTTTCGACAGGTTGCGTTCATTGCAAAGGATCTTGGCTTCATCAAAGTCCACCTTATGTTTTGTATCTATTGCATGTTGGGCTAAGGCACAAGTTGGTTTTTTCAAATTGATATCACTACGGTGTGAAATTAAACGTGATTTTAAAGCTCGCTTTGTCTGCCCTACATAACATGCGTCACATTCAGCACAAGGTATGTGGTAGACCACATTAACTTGTTCCAAAGGGGACAAGGGTGTTTTAGTCTTAGAGAACAAATTTCTGACTGTTCTTGCGTTCTTAATTGCAATCTTAACAGGAATATTATTATTTTTATATAGTTTAATAAGTTTATCAGTAACCTGAGGAAAATAAGGAAGTGAAGAAAACTGGGAAACAGGAGTCCCAAGATTAGTAGTAGGCAGAATTGTGATGTTAACAGTATTATTCGATATTGATCTAAGTTGGTCACCATTGGGTATGTCGTTCAGAGAAGAACCGTAGCTTTGGGAAAAAAGAAATTTATTGATAAGGGAGGAAGGGTAGGAATTATCTACCAATATACTTCTGAGTAGCAGAAGGGATTCCCTTCGATTAACCGGATGTGCCAACCTATGTAGCCTACAGCTTAAAGCTTTAACAAGATTTATTTTATATTTAAAAGGATGACAAGAATGGTAGTTGAGAAACCTATTAGAGGCCATTGGTTTCCTATACCAACTTGTACAAAGTGTGTTATCTCCACTTCTAGTGACACGCATGTCCAAGAAGGGGATACTATGGTTGTTGGGGTCCTCGAGTTCACATGTGAACTGCAAATGAGGATCAAACCCATTGAAGATGGACAAGGTGGCCTGAGTCTTGTCTGGTGGTAAGGCTAGTAATAGGTCGTCCACATAACGTTTAACAAAAGGAACTTGAAAATCTAAATAACCCAGACGGTCAGATACTTTGGAACAAGTTAATGTGGTCTACCACATACCTTGTGCTGAATGTGACGCATGTTATGTAGGGCAGACAAAGCGAGCTTTAAAATCACGTTTAATTTCACACCGTAGTGATATCAATTTGAAAAAACCAACTTGTGCCTTAGCCCAACATGCAATAGATACAAAACATAAGGTGGACTTTGATGAAGCCAAGATCCTTTGCAATGAACGCAACCTGTCGAAAAGACAGTTCTTAGAGATGTGTTTCATATTAAAAACCTCTAATGTACTTAACAAGAGAACTGACATCAGTAACTTGAGTCAAATATACCATGCATTGATTTTGCAGAATTAGTTGGTATTATTACACTCAAATTATTATATTGTAAAAAAGTTTTGTGGTTTTCAGGCTTTTTCCACTTCTTTAATAGTGATCTTGCTGAATCAGTCGATGTTATTCACTTAAATTATTTTATTGTAAAAAAGTTTTTGGTGGTTTTTTCAAGCTTTTCCCACTTTTTTTTTTTGATAATAACAGTTTACTTATTAGATGTACATTTTAAAATTTTGCCATAGGATAAAATGTTGCATTATTGATATTAATTATAAATTACAATTTGCTAAACTGATTTATAAATTTTCATTTGCTAAACTGATTTATAAATTTTCTTAAATTATTGCATATATTTTTTTCTTGCTTTTTGAGCTGCGATATATGGGAGTTATACTATTGTACTATCTTATATATTAGTTAGTTAACTGGATTACCAGTACTAACGTAGGCACTTTTCCATATAATTGTGTGAAGTGCCCTCACTTGTTTAAAATAAACTGTGATTCTTGTCTACGAGGTATAAGGTACATCCCTTGATTACTTCTTGATATTACTTTCACTTTTTAAACACTTTTATAACTGTTTTAATTACATCAATTTAAATTCTACCGCGCTGCACTGCAGTTGTCAGTCACTCTTTGTTATAATTTTTTAAAGGTTGCCTGCCTCTTGGCGAGATGTCAGTTTACACCTGATAATTCAAACCTGCTGGTAACTATTTGACCTTAAATTTTTAAAGTTGCATATTAGCATTCTACTCATTTAATGATGTTACCTAAAGTTAAAATGAAGTATGCTTAAATACTACTAAGTTTTTGGAAGTGAATCTGGTTTTTTCTTGGTTCATTCTTGACTTCAAAAAAAGCAAGCCGGCTTTTTTCCACTTGTTTTTTATATATGACTGTTACCACATGGTCTTGTCTTTGGCTGTACTAAAGTTTTTTAAATATTAACTATACACTTAAATGTTATATACTTTTACATTACGTTGGTTCATGGATAAGGTTTTTTTACTATGTACATCTTATCGTTTGCTACATGTCTTTTTAAGGTAACGCTAGTGCTTGTTTACCTCTCTTTTGGATGTTGTCTCTTATACCACTCTTTTTGTAGATGAACTGATGATGTCTACTGAGCAGTAGACGAAACGTCTTCAATAAATAGATGAAGTAGCTGAATTCTTTGTCTCTTTTTTCACCCACTTGACCGATAAAACCCTACACTTACGAGTGCTCCTTTGTTATATATATATATATATATATATATATATATATATATGCCAAAAAATTATAATTTAAAAATAAAAATCAACCTGATTCGTAATTTATCTCCAGAGTCACCCGTTCTTGAGAAAATGAATTTATTCCAACTCAAATGTCCTCACTGTACCTATAACTTCAGAGTAAATCTTAAAACCATGATTTTTTGGAGCAACGCGCTCATTGAGTCTTTTGTTCTACACATCAAGGACTACCAGAACCCAAAGTTTCAGAGCATTTGACAGAGAGCCATTTCCCATAAGGTTGCTGCGGGTCATAAGTCATCATATAATTCGAAACAGGAATCTCCACAGAAGTATCTGTGAGAATTCCCAAAACACATAACACATGATATGCAAAATTTTATGTTCGAATTCTACATTAGAAAGAGTGCGGAAGGATTAAGGTTTAATTTAATAAAACTGGTATGTAATTAAATACAATTATACAGATTCGGAAAGAATTTAAGTATTGATTTTACATATGAAAAACACTTATTTTAAAAAGAGGTAGGTATATTAGGTCCCCCAAATATCTTGTCGAAAATTTACTATTGGAAGTAAGTAAAGAGAAGAGGTTTAACATTGTTGCAAACTTATTGTTTTTATTAATTTGACCTGTCGTCTCTTTTATAATTTGAAAAATGTGCTAAGACAATCAAATTTGGACAAATTGATTTAAAGGGCAGCTTACCATTTTTGTTGGAAATAAGATAAGCCACAATTTTACTTTGAAAAAAGTTTTTACTGTATGTCTTCTATATTATTATCTGTTTTTCGTTTCTTGTGGTTATTCTGAAACTGCCTGCAATAGCAACGTCGCAATGCAATCGGTGTAGGTTTCAGGGTAATTTTGCCATCCCCTCTCTCTCTATCTCTCTCTCTCTCACACACACACACACACACACACACACACACACACACACACACACACACACACACACACACACACACACACACACACACACACACACACACACACACACACACACACACACACACACACACACACACACACACACACACACACACACACACACACACACACACACACACACACACACACACACACACACACACACACACACACACACACACACACACACACACACACACACACACACACACACACACACACACACACACACACACACACACACACACACACACACACACACACACACACACACACACACACACACACACACACACACACACACACACACACACACACACACACCACACCACACCACACCACACCACACCACACCACACCACACCACACCACACCACACCACACCACACCACACCACACCACACCACACCACACCACACCACACCACACCACACCACACCACACCACACCACA
This sequence comes from Diabrotica virgifera virgifera, assembly GCF_917563875.1. Classification (NCBI taxonomy): domain Eukaryota; kingdom Metazoa; phylum Arthropoda; class Insecta; order Coleoptera; family Chrysomelidae; genus Diabrotica; species Diabrotica virgifera. The sequence continues at coordinate 252,361,113 of NC_065443.1, read as the reverse complement.
CCACACCACACCACACCACACCACACCACACCACACCACACCACACCACACCACACCACACCACACCACACCACACCACACCACACCACACCACACCACACCACACCACACCACACCACACCACACCACACCACACCACACCACACCACACCACACCACACCACACCACACCACACCACACCACACCACACCACACCACACCACACCACACCACACCACACCACACCACACCACACCACACCCACACCACACCGCACCACACACTTTCTCTCTCCTCTCACTCTCCCAGGCTCTTAGCAATTAACTTTCTTACCTGAGCCTGAGAGTAATCGTTTGCAGAGTTCCTATGATGTTATTTCACTGGTTTTAAAGATTTTACTATCACTGACCCTAATTTGTTGATTTAATTTTTTCACTTCACAATAAATTGTTTCCCTTTGCAACTCTCACAAAGTTTACTTACTACACGCGAAAAATAAAATATGTCTATCAAGTCCGTATGAAGTATCAAGTATGATCTGATTAACTATTACAGTTGTGAAACTTCTGTTGAATGACTACGCATGTGTAGAGATTAATGTCAAATTATAGAAACATTCCTGAAAGAGATACCAGTAACAACATAAAGTCATACATTCCATTTGATAAATCACTTTGCAATCATTGCTCATGTTAGAATTATTTTATTTGAGGCATTAATAGACCTATCTTATCTCCACCTATGATGGCAGCAGTGTTCTAGAACAGTGTTTCTCAACCTTTTCCTTATCAGGGACCGGTAATACTTAGGATAATTTTTATCATACCAATAATTTTTTCAAATATGCATTACCTACATGTCTAGTAAATTATTATTGAAAACTAAAATTACAAAAACTATTTTCACAAAATTTGTAACAGTTTAATGGGATTGTCTGTTCCTTCTGTATAACAGTGTCCATTTCGGGTTGTAAATTGGTTAGTGCTAATCGAAGTCACGTGTTTATCGACAACCGATTCCTCGCTTTGTTTATAGTTGTCGTTATTGTCGAAAATCCCGCTTCACATAAATATGTTGTGGTAAAAGGGAGCAACATCTTCATAGCCTGGTTGTGAAGACTGGGATATTCTTCTTTCATTCTGATCCAAAATTCATAGAAAGTCATTGTCGAAAAATTTACCTTTAACGTCAAGTCAGAACCCAATTTTAAAATATGTTGTTTCCCTTCATTGTTTAATTGAAGCTTCTCATATTCTATGAAAGGATCTGTTATTCATAAATTACCCTCAAGTAGGTACACCGATGTTTGTGGGAAAATACTTTTCAAACCCATCATACAATGCTTGTAAATGGATATAAATTGTTGCATTAAGTTTTATATAATTTAATTATTTTTTGGTATTTAGGAAATCTAAGTAAGCAGAGAATATTTGACAAAATTATTTTGTTTAACTTGCGTTAACCAACACTTCATCTTTTTCTTAAATGCATATATTTTGCTGTTCAAATTAAATATTTTTGTTGTACTACCCTGAAGACTTAAATTTAAATCGTTAATGTAAGAAAATATGTCGCTCAGGTAGGCCAGTTTTGCGACCCATTCTGTAACGGAAAAATAATTCGATAATGAAGATTTTTTTCATTTAAAAATATTTTCACTTCTGTTCGTACCTAATTCAAATAGTTTTGTCAATACTTTGCCCCGAGACAACCATCTTACTTAACCATGAAGTAATAGTTATTAGTTGTAGTTAGAAGTAATGTTCTTGGCAAAGTATTGCAAATAATCTAGAATTTTTGAAGTGAAAACTTCTTTAGGGACGTTGTGCGATTTTTGGATAGGGGAAAAAGCATTGAATTCGCGACCGTCATTGCGACCGCCATCGCTTATGCTATATATTATTTGTATGTATATATAAATTGTATAGAAGTATTTAAATTTAAAATAAATGTAAAACCTATTTTAGGATGGGGAAAAAAGATTTATTTCGCGACCGTCATCTCTTCGGCGAATTAAATTTTGTACGTATATGTATTGAAGTGAAAACTTCTTTAGGGACGTTGTGCACTTTTTGGATGGGAAAAAGTATTAAATTGGCGACCGTCATAGCTTCGAAGAAATAAATTTTCTAGGGGAAAAGTTCTTGAGGGTCGTTGTGCACTTTTTGGATGGGGAAAAAGTATTAAATTAGCGACCGTCATCGTTTCGACGAAATAAATTTTTGAAGTGAAAATTTCTTTAGGGACGTTGTGCGCTTTTTAGATAAGGAAAAAGTATTGAATTAGCGAACGTCATCGCGACCGTCATCGCTTTGGCTAAATTAATTTTTAAAGTGAAAACTTCTTTTGAGGACGTTGTGCACTTTTAGATGGGGAAGAAGTATTGAATTAGCGACCGTCATCGCTTCGGTGAAATAAATTTTTGAAGTGAAAACTTCTTTAGGGACGTTGTGCACTTTTTGGATGGGGAAAAATTATTAAATTTGGATGGAGAGAAAGTAATAAATAAGCGACCGTCATCGCTTCGACGAAATAAACATTTGAAGTAAAAACTTCTTTAGGGACGTTGTGCTCTTTTTGGATGGAAAAAAGTATTAAATTATCGACCGTCATCGCTTCGATGAAATAAATTCGTGAAATGAAAACTTCTTGAGGGACGTTGTGTACTTTTTGGATGGGGGAAAAGTATTTTTGTCGAGATAGACATGTTAGTTGCCAATTAAGATAAAATTAATAATACAATGAGTACCACATAAAAGTCAAAATTTTCAATGTGTTTTAATTTAAAACTTTTAAATGTAGATATTTATTTTTTTCGAATCCTGAGAAAACTAATAAGTATTTTTGAAAAATTTAAACGCAGAATGAAAGATTGCGTTATTACCGAGGGCCGAAAGTCACTTAGAATAAATAAAAAGTTTGTTTTGAATGAAATATTTGCAATTAATAACAACACTAAATTTTCCTTTTTATGTTCACCAATGGAACTTAATAAATAAACATTATAGAAGTTTTCAGGGTTGTTCGTCGTTCGTCCCTCAGAAATAATGTAATCTTTCATGATGCGTTTAATTTTTTTTTAATTCTTATTAGTTTTCTCAGGATTTGAAAAAAAATAATACATTTAAAACACATTGAACATTTTGATAAGCGACATGTTACGCCTATGCCCTTAAGGGTTACAATAAAATAAGACTATTTGGCTTTGCAATGGACAGCTCAAAATAAAATTATTTGGAATTTTTATGACTTTCTTTTATTAAAAAGGCATTTATTTATCTTAGGGCCAGTTCGAAAAAACATGTGGTACCAAGCTGCTAGTTCACTCGAAAATATGTACCACAATACAAAAAGTTAGTATTGCTGTATATTCGTTGGTATTTCTTTAAAATTCAAAACTAACCATAGGGTTATTAGACCTGGATCCCGCGTACCAAAAAAAGGTGATTAATAGCAAGCTGAAAATTTGTTAATAGCTTAACGGTGTCTAGTCGGACAAACTTTGATGTACGGGAACACTGGAACAGGGGAAGTTTTAATTGTGGAACAGTTTAAAAATTTGGAGCGTCAGATTACGAAAACGTCCCATGTATTTTGTCGGTCAGAACATCCAATTGATTTGTTACCCTTTCATTAAACTCTCATGCAAAAATCAGACTGCTATTTCTAACCAACATGATTCCTGTCATTTGACATGTTCTTCGTGTTCCACTCATTAAAATGCCCAGTTGGTGATAAACACCAGTCTGATTTTTGCATGAGAGTTTAATGAAATGGTAACAAATCAATTGGAAGTTCTGTCCGACAAAATACATGGAACGTTTACGTAGTCTGACGTTCCAAATTTTTAACGTTTTCCACAATTAAAACTTCTTCCGTTCCAGTGTTCCCATACATCAAAGTTTGTCTGACTAGACAACGTTAAGCTACTAACGAATTTTCAGCTTGCTATTAATCAACTTTTTTTTTGGTACGCGGGATCCAGGTCTATATGGTTTTATATCTACAATTTAAATTTTTTTCGGATACAGGCTACAAATGTTGGGTTTAAATTAAAAAAAAATTAATGTATAAATATGCATTAAGCTTTCTTAATAATTATCCTAACTGGCGCGTTTATTGGGTTTTATTTGTCTGTCTGCGGTTTAAATATCGTATCAGCCAATACATTTCTATGTTTATTGAAATTTGTCAAAAAATAATTTTTGGGCCTTGTTGGGAGGGGGGAGGGGAATTTCCCCCTACCCCTCCCCCACCCCCGTTCTCATTTAAAATTGAAAATAAACACGTTGCGTAATATTCAAACTTTTCAAACTGTTTGAAGATGTTTGAATTCAAGTCAAACCTAAAGATATCGAAATCAAGTCAAGTCAAACTTTTTTATACAAATAGTTTGATTTTCAAGTCAAGTCAAGTTTGTTGAGTAAAATCAAACTAGTTTGACTTTATGCATCTCTAAGTCAATGGAACAGAGACTACAAGCTTTTGGAAAGATTGGACAAGGAGAATCCGTGCAAAGTATTTGCAGAGATTTAAACGTGGGCAAAAGTCCAATCAATGACTGGCGGCGCAATAGAAAAACTATCGAAGGCTTTTGTACACAGATTGAAACTGAAAAAGTTCTACAAAAGCGTTGCACACTGAGAAAAGCGAAACAAGGAATGATGGAAGATGCTCTGTGGTTGTGGTTCGCTCAAGAACGAAGACGAGGAGCCCCGTTAAGTGGACCAATCCTAAAAGAGAAGGCTATGATCTTGCACTCAAAGCTTCAACCAGAAGAGGCGTTCTTGGCTAGTGAGGAATGGCTCTCCCGATGGAAAAAGAGACACGGGGTCCATTTTATTGGAGTTTGTGGCGAAAAGCTGTCAGCAGACCCGACAGCGGCCAAAAATTGTTCTGCAAAATTTTTAAAAATCATTGGTGACCAAAACTTGAGTCCAGAGCAAATCTACAACATCGTCGAAACTGGGTTAAATTTTAGACTTCTGACCAGAAAAACCTTTGCCACCCCACAAGAAACATCTGCGGTAGGATTTAAAGTCAGCAAAGAGAGGATAACGCTCACCTTGTGTTCAAATGCCTCGGGGACCCATAAGATACCCCTATTTGTCATTGGAACAGCAGCAAAACCGAGAGCGTTTAAGAACATAAACATGGAAACTCTACCAGTGTATTACCGGTCGCATAAATCAGCATGGATGGACACATATTTGTTCAGGGAATGGTTTGTGTGCGAATTTGTTCCGAAAGTGAAAAACCATTTGACAAAATTAAATCTGCCCATCAAAGCACTTCTACTGCTTGACAACGCTCCTACTGCTTCAGGAAGGTCTTCAGTGTAACGATGAAAAAGAAATTAAACTGCTGTTCCTACCACCCAATGTAACCAGTCCTCAACAGCCAATGGACCAAGGGGTCATTGAGTGCTTCAAGAGAAATTATCGCCGAAAACTACTTTCTGAAGTTCTTTCCAAACTGTAGGCTGATGACAACTTAGACCTCTTAAAAGTGCTGAAGTCAGTTAATATGAAAGATGTTGTGTACATTTCGGCCAAAGCATACATCGACATCGTACCACCCTAGACGTTTGTAAAGTCTTGGAAAATACTTTCCAAGAACCATTCTTTGGTTCTTGGAACCAAACATTCTTATGAACGAACCTGATGACAATGCAGCTACGTACGACCTTCAGAAACTACCGAACTGTGGTCCCATTGTTGAAGAAGATGTTTTGGAGTGGATCGACTTTGAAAAGGAGCTACACAACGAGGTTTTGGACGACGAAATCGCCGAGTGTGTCATTCGCCAAGAAAATGAGAAGGATAACCACACAGATGCTGCTGAGAATGAAGAGGAAGATGAAGAAAACAAAATGAGCCACGCTGAAGGCAACTTTGCAACTGGCAGCCATCGATGCAGTGATTATTAAAAACTGGCGTGACTTTGCAAATCAAAAATCATTAGAAAAGAAAATTCAGAAAAAAATTTAAATTTTATTAGGCCTAGAGTTCTGTAAGTATTGTTTAATACTATTTTTCTACAACCACTATTCAAAGTGCACTTTTCTGTACGGTTTTATGTTAGCAAACTTGATATTTTCTCACAGTATAAGATATTTGACATTAGTGTGCAGAAAAGTGACGTTTCTGTGCCGCAAAGTGACGTTTCTGTGCCGCAAAGTTCTTTTCTGCACAGTTGACTACCTCATTCTGAGTAACGTTATATTCTCTTTACATCCGTGGACTACCGCATTCTGAGTAACGTTATATTCTGTTTACATCCGTGGTTAAACTTTAGACAAATATATAACTTTAGACAATTATTATATTTAACTATAGCATAGAAACTAAATTATGGATGTTACAACTGTTTTATTTTACAATTTTATTCTTATTAAACATTTTATAATTATCAAATAACCAATAAGGATTTAGCAACCTGTGCAAGAGACGTCGAATGAAGTAGGTTTTGTGTAAATCCGTGACTGCATAAATATAATGTCAATAATGTGTAATAATTGCTTAAATTTAAACAAATTAAGGCAGTGCATTAATTTTTTAACTGATTTTAACTGATTTCTGTGCAATTTATTTAGGTATAAGGAATTTAAATTGATTAGTAGGTATTAATTAAATACAGTTTAAAATTTATCACTAGGTACCTATTATAATTAATCGTCGTTTGGAAATTGTGATTTTTATTTTTAGGAAAAACTGTGCTTGTAGAAAAAGTATAGTGTGAAACACGTGCAGAAAGGTAATTTCTCACTCGTTTGAATTGCGGCACTCGCTTGCGCTCGTACCGCAACTTTTCAAACTCGTGAGAAATTAGTACCTTTCTGCACTTGTTGCACAATATACTATTTTGTAACGGTCTATCTTTTAATATGTGTTAAATATATGTCAGAGTATTCCTCTGTGTTGTCTTCTACTTAATGTACAAGTGTTTTGTTTTTGCTAGATCCATACAAACAATAAATGGGCATTTTTTAGATAAGCATTGGTTAGTTCGGCCACTTTTAAGTTCGGCCTAGGGTCCGGTTCCGAGGTGGCCGAACTTACGGGAGTCTACTGTATACTAATTTTAACAGTTTTTGAATTAAACCCGGAAAAGTTCTAGCACAAATTTTAAACATCGTTTCCTTGATACTTAGCTTTTTTGACTTATGACACTGTTTAAGCGCAGGCGTGATTTTGCACCTTGTTCACTTTGTCATTTTTATTATTAGTCTTTAGTTATAACTGAAATTTTGAGGTTACATGGATGTTTCTTATTAAATAAATATCTTGTATTGCCCATTTCTATACTATTCTCTACATTCAGTGAAATACCAACAGCTCCTAATAAATAATTGTTTTTTCAGATCCAGAATGGGCATCTTACAACATCGGCATCTTCATCTGTACAAGGTGTTCAGGGGTCCACAGAAGTATGGGAGTACACATCAGCAAGGTCAAACATCTGAAGCTGGACAGATGGGAGGATTCTCAGGTGGAAAGAATGACAGAAGTGGGAAACACCAAAGCTAAGTTAAAATATGAAGAAAGAGTACCTCCATGTTATAGGCGGCCCAAAGAGGATGATCCACAGTATGTATTGTCATTTTGAATGTCTAAATTGGTACTAAATAATAATAAATATAGTCCACAGTACATCATCCTTTTTGGAAGATGATTACAAAAGTCTTAAAAATGATCTTAACTGCTTCGTTTGAGCGAGTCTACCACCTTCTGAAAAATTTTAGATTGCAGGTTGGACGTGTTTCCGCGTCCCGCGTCATTAACATATTTACGTTGTCGGACTAACGAAACGTGGCTGTAAATTTGTCGGACAAGAGATCGACAATCTTTATTAATTAAATATAAGTACTTCAAATTGAAAATTAAGAGTTTTGTAATAACAAAACTACCGCGCTGGAGTGACATCTTTCGGGTTTCTGACTCTACGATTTTGTTATTACAAAACTCTTAATTTTTAATTTAAAGTACAGTGGAACCCCGATAAGTCGGCCCCCGATAACCCGGAAGTCCGGCTAACCCGGACCGATTTTCATCAGACAAAAATTTAACAAATAAACAATTTAACAATTTTATCAAATAAAAATGTATGTAGGCCAAATAATATTTCAGAGATAATGTGTATTTGTGTAATTTGAACACATAAGTACAATAGTAAAAATGATTCATGCACACGGCGGCAGCCAGAGCGACCGTCTCAGCTTATCGGAAAGAACAGACACCTGTCTGTATTCCTTTTTCTTTATTTATGTCAAACTGTCTTAGCATTGTTTAAAAAAGACGTGACTATTTAAAAATTCTTGTATTGTGTGTAGTACAGCCTATTAATCACTTCCGTTCTGTAATGTAATCGTGCTTCAGATTGTGTTTGCTTTGTCTACGTAATGGTAACAAAACGTAAAAATGTTGCAGTGACAATGGAAAAGAAACTAGAAACATTAGGTAGGATTGATAAAGACGAATCTTTAAAATAAATTTATTGCAGCATCATAATATGATATTATGCTACCATAGGTCTGGATCCCGCGTATGAAAAAAAAGTTGATTAATAGCAAGCTAAAAATTTATTAATAGCTTAAGGGTGTCTAGTCGGATAAACTTTGATATATGAGAACACTGGAACAGGGGCAGTTTTAATTGTGGAACAGGTCAAAAATTTGGAACGGTCAGAACACGAAAATGGCACATTTGTTTTGTCCGACAGAACAGACATAAACTCTCCGAACAGAGATTAAACTCTCATGCAAAAATCAGACTGCTATTTATCACCTGTCATAATTCCTGTCATTTGACATATTCTACATGTTCCACTCATTAAAACGCCAATTTGGTGATAAATAGCAGTCTGATTTTTGCATGAGAGTTTAATCTCTGTTCGGAGAGTTTAAGTCTGTTCTGTCGGAAAAAATACATGTGCCGTTTTCGTGGTCTGACCGTTCCAAATTTTTAACCTGTTCCACAGTTAAAACTTCCAGTGTTCCCATATATTAATGTTTGTCCGACTAGACACCCTTAAGCTAATAACAAATTTTCAGCTTGCTATTTATCAATTTTTTTTTGTACGCAGGATCCAGACCTACCATATTATGGTGTCGGTACATCTCTACAGTATGACTGAGTTTTTTACCAAGAAATGAACAAAACTCTACACTCTATACAACTATACGTAATTTAGATGTGTACTGTGCATATGTGTTTCATGTTTTTGTAATTGTAATGGAGGTTATTTATTAATTTTTACTATATTCTCCGGCTAACACGGATTTTCGATAACCCGGATCGGCCGCGGTCCCGATTAATCCGAGTTATCGAGGTTCCACTGTACTTATATTATATAATAGAGATTGTACGGATGCGTGAATAATATACGTGAATAAGACGGATACGTGAAGAGACCGACATATCCGAGAATCAATTTGGCTTTATGCAGGGCAGATCAACAACAGACTCAATTTTCATTATAAGGCAGTTGATGGAAAAATACAGGAGTAAAGAAACAAACGCTCATATGGTATTCATTGATCTTGAGAAAGCATATGATAGACTTCCTCGAGAGATTCTGTGGTGGGCACTCAATAAGAAAGGAGTCCCTGGTGCATATGTAAAGATTGTGAGGGATATGTATGAGGGAGTAACGACTAGTGTTAGGACAGGTGTGAGAGAGACTGATAAATTTCATGTGAAAGTAGGATTGCACCAAGGCTCGGTGCTTAGTCCGTATTTATTCTCATTAGTTTTGGACCAGATAACAGCGAAACTACAGGGTAACATTCCATGGTGCTTAATGTATGCTGATGATGTCCTGTTAGTAGGAAATAGTGAAAGAGACTTAGAATAAAAACTGGAACAGTGGACACGAGCTCTGGAGGAAAAAGGTTTAAAACTTAGTAGGACAAAGACAGAGTATTTGGAATGTTCATTTAAAGATGGAGTTACTACAAATAAAATGGTATCTTTGGATGGTGAACTGATTGTAAAAAGCAATAGTTTTAAGTACCTGGGATCGGTATTACAGAGTAATGGAGAAATAGATGGAGTTGCGTGCAGTAGAATTAGGGCTGGATGGATGAAGTGGAAGGAAGCGAGTGGTGTGTTGTGTAACAGAAAAGTTCCAATGAAGCTGAAAGGAAAATTCTATAAAACAGCCATAAGACCGGCTATGATGAACGGAACTGAATGTTGGGCAGTGAAAAATAAAGAGGAACAACGAATGCATGTGGCGGAGATGAAAATGCTTAGATGGATGAGTGGAGTAACAAGAAAGGATAAAATTAAAAATGAGTATATTAGGGGAAGTCTAGGTGTGGCACCAATTGATGCCAAAATGGGAGAGCATAGGTTGAGATGGTTTGGTCATGTTCAATGTCGAGACGTTAATCATCCAATACGAAGAGTAGCTGAAGTGCAGATTCCTGGAAGGAGTAGGAGAGGAAGACCAAAGAAGACGGGGGAGACGATTAGGCAGGACATGTTGGTAAAGGGGATTAATATTGATATGACCCAGGATAGAATTGTGTGGAGAAATCCGACCCTAAGCCGGATAAGGCAAAGAGAATGATGATGATATTAAATAAAAAAGATTGTCGATCTCTTGTCCGACAAAGTACCCCGCACAAACCTTGTGGAAATTAGGTCCCAGTGGATTTCGTTCATACTTTGGGGAAATACTCTTTGCATCCTGATAAAAAATTCTCATGGGCACAACTCAATCGTATGAAGGATTTTCAAGATATAGAGGCACAAACTCGGAAAATTATAAGATTTACTGGGTATTCCAATTCCCTGAGTTACTGGTTATCTGGCAACATGTAGAAGTTTGGATCAAGGAAAAGTACTAGTAGTCTAGGATTTTTTCCTGGCTATCCAATGGCGACCTTTACTTTGACCTTGACCTTCAACGGACGTCATCTTCTAGAGTTTCGAGGGTTTTCGGCATTAAATTGATATAAACAGATTACTCATGGGTTTTTGGGACCGCTAAACACGAATATGCCATCAGAATTGACCTCAGAGGACGTGGTGGCCAGGGCCACTGCAAGTGACGTCATCTTCTAGAGTTTCGATGGTTTTCGGCATTTAATTGATGCAAATGAATTACTGGAGGGTTTTTCGAGGTCGCTAAACACGAATATGTCACCAGGACCGACTCCCGGAGCACCTGGTTTCCAAGGTCAATGGAATGGGCTCCTGGAGTTTCGAGGGACTTTGGTACCACATTAATACAAACGGATTAGTTATAGGTGTTTGGGGTTGCTGAAAACGAATACGTGATCAGCACAGACACAGGAGCACCTGGTTCCTAAGACAGGTTATCTTCTGGAGTTAAAAACCTAAGAGTAATCCATTTCATTCCTCCGAAACTCTAGAAGATAATCTGTCTTAGGCACCAGGTGCTCCTGTGTCTGTGCTAATCACGTATTCGTGTTCAGCAACCCCAAAAACCTATAACTAATCCGTTTGCATTATTGTAGTACCAAAGACCCTCGAAACTCCAGGAGCGCCTTTCATTGACCTTGGAAACCAGGTGCTCCGGAAGTCGGTTCTGGTGGCATATTCGTGTTTAGCGACCTCAAAAAAACCCTCCAGTAATTATTCGCATCAATTAAATGCCGAAAACCCAATTGAAAAGAAAATGCCAATTCTGATGGCATATTCGTGTTTAGCGATTCCAAAAACCCATGAGTAATCTGTTTATATCAATTTAGTGCCGAAAACCCTCGAAACTCTAGAAGATGACGTCCGTTGAAGGTCAAGGTTAAAGTAAAGGTCGCCATTGGATAGCCAGGAAAAATCCTAGACTACTAGTACCTTTTCTTGCTCAAAACTTCTACATGTTGCCAGATAACCAGTAACTCAGGGAATTGGAATACCCAGTAAATCTTATAATTTTCCGAGTTTGTGCCTCTATATCTTGAAAATCCTCTATACGATCCAGATGTGCCCATGAGAACTTCTTATCAGGATGCTTCAAAGAGTATTTTCCCAAAGTATGAACGAAATCCACTGGGACCTAATTTCCATAAGGTTTGTGCGGGGTACTTTACAGCCGCGTTTCGTTAGTGCGACAACGTAAATATGTTGAATGACGCGGGACGCGGAAACGCGGGCAACCTGCACTCTGAATTTTTTCAGAAAGTGGTAGACTCACTCAAACGAAGCAGTTAAGACCATTTTTAAGACTTTTGTAATCATCTTCCAAAAAGGACGATGGACAAGAAGTACTGTGGACTAATAGATTTTTTTTAAACATCTGAATATATTATTTGTAATGATTGGTGTAATTTATTAAAATTTAGATGCTCTATATCTATATGATATTAATGAATAATTGTTTTAGGGTATTGATTGAACAATGGATCAGAGCAAAATATCAAAGAGAAGAATTCTGTCACCCTGAAAGGCAGGTTTACACTAGTGGTAACATGCAGGGTTTCCTTATGAAAAGGGGTAAAGAGGACAGCAAATACCAACCCAGGAAATTTGTGTTGTCTGAGGCTGATGATACTCTGAAATATTTCGTTAGGGAAAACAAAGAACCTAAGGCCATACTTCGGATATCGGAATTAAATGTGGTGTTTGCTCCTGAGAAAATAGGGTAAGGTTTTTCTGGTTTTAAAGGTAGAAACCCATTAGCGCATACGGATACCACTTGGTATCGCAAATTAGTTAACATCAAGTTAACTAATGGTATTAACCCACAAGTTAAGTCAAGAATATAGAAGCGCGTGCGCTTTGTTTACCTGTTCACTGGACGGTCAACTTTCAGTTTGTGCAGGTTGTAGGTTGTTTTACTTGTGTTTGGTGGTCATATAGTCATTTTCCTAGATCTTTCTTTTGTTCTTAAAAAATATATTCTCGGTCTTAATGGGTTAATAAAATTCCCAATAACATATTTAGTAACAAGTCTTTATTATTATTGAAAGAATCTTGTTAGTAGATGATTGAATATTATCAGTAGTAATTGCACAAGAGCTTTAAAATTATCGATTTGTTTCCCGAGTGACACTTTCGACAGTTTAAATTATGTCAGCGTTACGAGGGCAACAAGTCGATAATAATTTTAGAGCTCGAGTGTAATTCGCTGAGATTATTTCATGAATAAAACTGTCTTTTTAAATCATTTGAACTAATATTTTATTGATAACTTCACCTGAATATTTGCTAAACCTGTTTCCTGGTGTTCTCTGTGATAAGTTGTAAATCATTAATTGTCATTAATGTCACTTAATGTTCATTTTTGCGTAGGAACGAAGGGCATCTGACGTAATGCTTGACGACGGGATATTATCAAAAATTATCACTGTAATTTTTATTTCTGTAGCTTTCTATTGGTTAGAATCTCCCATGAATGAAATAATCATATAATTTGAATTAATATACAATTACAATTTACAATATTATGAAGGAAATATCCAGGTATTCTTTTTCTTCTTCTAAGGCACTACACCCCAAATTGAGCCTTGGCCTCCTTTAATTTTTGCCTTCACCCTTGTTTGTCTGTGGCTGCTCTTCTCCACACACTGACTCCTAAAGGACTTGTGCGTCGCTGTTTACTGTGTCTTCACAGCGCTTTCTTGGCTTTCCAACCGGTCTCTTTCCCTGTATTCTAGCGTTCAGTGCTCTTCTTGGTAGCCTATCTTCTCCCATTCTTATCAAATGTCCGGCCTATTGCAATTTTCGTGTTATAATGATGTCTGACAGGGGTGTTTCCTTATACAGTTAATAGAGCTCGTTGTTGTATCGACTTTGAAGATTCTCCTTTCCCTCACAGATCCTAGTGTTCTCCTCAGTACTTTCCTTTCGAATGTGTCGGGTTTGTTTTTGGATGTTTCTTTCGGGGCCCTTGCTGCACTGCCATAGCATGCTATTGGTCGAATTAAGGTTTTATAGATTGATTATATAGCTTATATAGATTTTACATGAAAAAATAATGGCAGTTTGCTCTATAAACGTATGTCCGCAAATGCTTTGTTTCCGAGATACAGGGTGTTGAAATTTTTATTTCAAACTGCCAATTTTTTTATTGCTCTAAGACCGGTTGAGATATGAAAATTACATTTGGTGGGTTTCAAAACGTAGTTATTGCGCATTTTTTGGCTAACAAATAATTTTATATTCATCATTGGCGCGCCTACGGGTAATGGTCTGAATTTTTTTAAAGAAAAAAATGGTACGCCACTGAGATATTTCAAATTAAAAATTATTTTTGTATTCCACGTTTAATTTATGAAAAAGAACCTTTCTTGTATTTTTTCCCTATGGTTTATGCGAAAAAGTAAAACATATTCAAGCGCATTTTTCATTTCTTAATACATTGTCAAGAACTCTCCAATATTATAATACCAAAGTAGAACAATAACAGAAAATATTACTAAAAATATTTTAACTCGGTGCAAAGCTACAACAAATGTTCAAAATTACCTCCTTTAAAGGTGACATAATAATTTTATATTCACCATTGGCGCCCGTACAGGTAATGGTCTGATTTTTTTAAAGAAAAAAAAAAATAGTACGCCACTGAGAAACGTCAAATTAAAAATCATTTTTGAATTCCTCGTTCAATTTACGACAAAAAATCATTCTTGTCTTTTTTTCATATGCGGCGCCGTTTTTATACAAAAAAAAAAATAAAACATCTTAACGCTTACAAATTATTCGAGGTAGATTCCATGTGCATATAAGTTATTTCAAGTAAACGCTACGATATTTTATTTTTTTTTGCATAAAAACTGCGCCTCATATGAAAAAAAAAAGACAAAAACGATTTTTTGTCGTAAATTGAACGAGGAATTCAAAAATGATTTTTAATTTGACATATCTCAGTTGCGCACTATTTTTTTCTTTAAAAAATTCGGGCCATTACCCGTACGCGCGCCAATGGTGAATATAAAATTATTTGTTAGCCAAAAAATGCGCAATAACTACGTTTTGAAACCCACCAAATGTAATTTTCCCACCAAATGTAATGTACTTTTAAAGGAGGTAATTTTGAACTGTAGCCTTGCACATAGTTAAAATCTTTTTAGAAATATTTTCTGTTATTGTTCTAGTTTGGCATTATTATATTGGAGAGTTCTTGATAATGTATTACGAAATGAAAAATACGCGCGAAGATGTTTTATTTTTTTCCATAAAAACGGTGCACCATATGAGAAAAGACAAGAAAGGTTCTTTATAATAAATTAAACTTGGAATACAATAATAATTTTTAATTTGAAATATCTCAGTGGCGTACTATTTTGTTCTTTAAAAAAATTCAGACCATTACCCGTAGGCGCGGCAATGATGAATATAAAATTGTTATTTGTTTGCAAAAAATGCGCAATAACTACCTCTTGAAACCCACCAAATTTAATTTTCATAGCTTAAAAGGTCTTAGAGCAATAAAAAATTCGCAGGTTGAAAAAAAAAATTTCAACACTCCGTATCTTGGAAACGAAGCATTTGCGGACATACATTTATAGAGCAAACTGTCATTATTTTTTCATGTAGAATTACCCCTTAAAGTTTTTCATACTTATTTACTAACACCCTGTATATGGGAGAGGGCAAAAAGCCAGTGTATTACCAAAATTGTATTAATAGAAATCAAACCTCTTTCAGCTATCCAAACTCTATGCAGCTGACCTTCTTGAAGGAGGGTACTACTCGGCACATATATCTCTACCATGATGATGCAGAAGTAATATCAAATTGGTACATGGCTGTCAGGTGTGCTAAGCTTCACAGATTGCAAGTAGCCTATCCTTCAGCCAGTGAGTGCGATCTGGTGAACTACCTTACTGAAGATTTTGCCAAAGAGGGCTGGTTGTGGAAAACTGGCCCAAGGACCTCAGATGGATTCAAAAAGAGGTGGTTCACACTTGATAACAGGAAGTTGATGTACCATGATGAACCTATGGATGCCTATCCCAAAGGAGAAATATTTTTAGGTAAGTCTGAAAATATAGTATATGCCTGTATATACCTTAGGATCACGATTTGTGAGTCTCTGTTTTTGAATTGGTTAACAACACTGTGTTATGGCGTCATTTCAACCTCCCATGATCTCATCAGGTGGGGGGGGGGGAATACAAAATCAAACATGAAACCCTAACAAATAATTTCCTAACTGTTTCCCACTAAAGTGGTAAGCTTACAAAGGCACCATCTACTTTGTTGACCGTGAACGAAAACAATTTATTAATATTGTTTTCTGGCCTATACGAAATGTGCTAAACATGTTCTAGCAAAAGCTTGCTATCCGTTTGATGTATTGTTAAGACAGTAGATGACATAGGAGCACCATTTGTCAATCTCTGTTTGAATTGGTAAACAACACAGGAAAGAAAATACATATGTATATTTGCAAATCTCTAGGGTTTCTATGGTTTATGTGTACTTTCTTTGAATCCAGCCACCAATCTGATAGGATAACTAAGCATCATGAGGTGTCATACCACTATATTCTTCTTTTAGTGCCTATTCCTTTCGAATATTGGCGATCATTCTGGCTATAATTATTTTATTAACTGATGCTAATTGATTAGTTGTTGTTGTGGAGAACCATTTCCTCAGGTTCTTTAACTATGATATTCTTCTTCTCCCAATTCCTCGCTTTCCGAATACTTTACCTTGAAGGATTACCTTCAGTAATCTGTATTTAGTTCCGTTTCTCATTATGTGTCCGAGATGTTCTAACTTTCTCCTTTTAATGGTATACATCACCTCTCTTTCTTTGCCCACTCTTCGTAATACGGTCTCGTTGGTTATGTTGTCCGTCCATGATATCCTTAGGATTCGCCTGTATAGCCACATCTCGAAGGCTTCAAGTTTTTTCTTCATTGCTTCAGTGAGTGTCCAGGATTCAACTCCGTAATACAATATTGAGAAGATATAACATCGTAGGAGCCTTATTTTTATCTCCAGATTAAGGTTGTGGCTTTTAAAGAGTTTGGCCATGTTATTGAGTGCACTCCTAGCCTTCTATATTTTACATTTTATTTCTTGTGAGTGATCCCATTGTTCGTGCACTATTGTTCCAAGATAGTTATACTGTTTTACTTCTGTCCACTGGTGTATTATTGATAAGTAGTTGGGCGTCTCTAATTTTATTTTTGCTGATGATCATACCACTATAATGTTTAGTATTTATTTACTGATTACTCATAATATTTTATTATAGGGCACACTCTAGATGGCTATGGCATTAGAATAGGAGTTTCTCATGGAGTTAAGGACCAAGGCTTTAGCTTTTCTCTAACAACTCCAGATCGGGTCTATAATCTTTCTGCGAGTACAGAACATGATAGAGACCACTGGATTGAGGTCATCCAAAGAGTGCTGGAAAGACCATTAACACCTCAAGACTCTGCAAGTAAGTAGCTGTTGAACTAAATTGAATGCACTTTTTTTCTTGTTGAATGTGTCATATATATTTTTGAAATCTATGATAGTTTAATAATGGTGTTTATTTTTTAGTTTCCGGGCGGCTAATAAGGAAGAGAGCAAACACTAACTCGATCAACATATTTTCCCAAAGGTAGTTAAGATTAAAAAACGAACAATTGATGTTTCTATCGACCTAGTCTTCTAGTTATACTTATCGATAACCGCGTATATCAAGTAATATACAACCATCTCCTAAATACTCATAATAGAAGTAACCCTATTCTTAATTTTTAAGAAAGGTTTTTATTATTTATCCTTAAAGCAACTTTACATTCTGCATTTTTTTGGAGCAATACATAGTGCTTCCTTTTACTGTAGTTTACATTGATATAATGTAAGGCAAGAAAATAGAAACGAGAATGATAGTTGACTGATTAGTATGTATCATTTCATGTATTTCCATTTTCTCTAAACAAAATATGTAATTTGGATGTAGAAGCTAAAAATTTAGGTTAAGCACCTTATTCAATGTGCTGTAATGTAAAATGGCTTTAAGTAATTTTTTTGAAGAATATACCCTGATAAAATTGTTAATTTAAAATCTTACACGAAACTTATAGATTTCTTGGCCTTTTTAAGATAGATAGTTTGTTATGTCTAAAGAAATATAAAACATAAACAAAGATAAAAGACAGATAAAAATCATAACAGATTAAAATTGGGAGAAAAATACTCCTCGAATGAAAAAAAAAATCACTAAAAGGTATCTAGACTAAGCATCAAAATTAACGCACCACCTTAAAAATGGGACATTTTTAATGTCTGGTATTTTATAAACTGTTGTCCGATTTGATTGATTTTTTTAGTATATTATAGCTTTATTCTTCAGGAATATCAATGTAATAATATTATTGCTAAAGAGGTAAGTGTCATTGTATACCGGGTGTAACAATGATAGTGTGTTTTTTCCTCAAAGTTTGGAACACTCTGTGGATTATTGTAGCGTATATAAAATATTGAAATTAAAACTCAACTGTAGCCTTAGGCTTTCTTAACATTTTGATTTTTGTTTCATTCGCTTATGTTGGATAATAAAAAAGTTAGGTACTTTAACAACTAACCATGTTATTCATCAATACAGGGTGTTTCTAAATAAATGCGACACACTTTAAGGGGTAATTCTGCATGAAAACCTAATGGCCTTTTGCTTAATAAACATATGTCCACAAATATACCGTATATCCACCGATATACGGGATGTTGAATTTTTTCTTACAAACGAACGATTTATTTATTGCTCTAAAAGCGGTTGAGATATGCAAATGAAATTTGGTAGGTTTTAAGGGGTAGTTATTGCTCAATTTTTGACATGAAATTAAGAATTTTATATTCACCATTGGCGTGCATACGGGTATAAACATTTTAGATACATCCCGTATGCACGCCAATGGCGAGTATAAAATTCTTAGTTGTATGTCAAAAAATACGCAATAACCTACCTCTTAAAACCTACTAAATTTCATTTGCATATCTCAACCGCTTTTAGAGCAATAAATAAATCGTCAGTTTGTAAGAAAACAATCAACATCCCGTATCTCGGAAACGAAGCATTTGTGGACATATGTTTATTAAGCAAACGGCCATTATTTGTTCATGCATTACGGCCATTACCCCTTAAAATGTGTCGCACTTATTTAGAATCACTATTGATGAATAACATGGTTAGTTATTAAAGTACCTAACTTTTTATTATCCCACATAAGCGAATGAATCAAAAAGAAAAATATTAAGAAAGCCTAGAGCTACAGTTAAGTTTTCATTTCAATATTTTATATATGCTAGAATATTCTATGGTTATGCCCGGTATACAATGATACTTACCTGTTTAGCAATATTATTACATCGATATTCTTGAAGAGTAAAGCTATATTATACTAAAAAAATCACTAAAATCGGACAACGGGTTTAGGAAGTACGAGACATCAAAAATGTCTCATTTTTAAGGTGGTGCGTTAATTTTAATGCTTAGTGTATTAATTTTTGCTTTAAATTGATAAAAGTTAAGAGCTTTTATTCTAGCTGGCAGGTACTATGTTATAAAACTTATTGGCTAAATACCTTGAACTATTTCTGGATCTCTAAAGGCGGCCAAATTCTGGTATAAGTTTACTGTTGTTTCTAGTGGGATAACTAGTGAGTTGGCTAAGATTTTGTTTAATGTGCAACAGACACTTCATAATATAGACAAGGTAAAGTTAAGATTTTAAAAGCTCTAAAGGAGTTTCTGCAGTCTGCTCTATAACCGAGCCCAGAGATAATACAAACACTTTCTTTGTAGTCCAAACACTTTATCAATATGACAAGAGTGACCCCAGGAAAAAACAGCATAAGTTAGATAAGCATGGAAGTTACTGTGATAAGCCATAGTTTCCCTGAAAGTCACTTGTACAAGTTTCTTGAGAAGGAAAAATTGTGGGGTTTTTTTTTCGATAAATTAACTATGTATATGTTGTTTCCAGACAGTGGCTAGCTAGCCCCGCTGGGGCCCCATATCAAAGTTTGTCGCGGAACTCTTTTCCACTACTGATATGGAATGGTGCTAAAAAATGTTCAATAAAAGAAGCAAAAACGCTTGTATAGAATAGAATGGGAATATGCTTTGTTGTCACAGAAAATTTTACAATTTTATGGACAAAGCTTACAAAGAGTCGAAAAAAAAAACAATAACAAATACAGTTTACTGAAATTACATAAATCGTCAATATTATTACAAAATAAAAGATAATAAAATAAAACAAAACAATCTATTGCAAAATTTAAATAAATTGCAAATTACATAATACAACCTTAGGTAATAAGTTTTGCATATAACATCCAAATATAGATAATAATAATAAATCTAGTAAACTCTACGAAAAATAGATTTGAATTGTTGAGACTCATTGTTTGAAAACAGATTCAGTTTTTTCAAACCAAGGATGAATGGACATTGAAAATGAGCTTACACACAGAAGCTCTGTTCTTATGGTATAACGGCGAGCGGACGGCAAGTAGATATACCTAAATACAATTTATAGATAAAGAACAGATTACACGAAAATATACCCAAACAATACACACTGTTACAAATATTCAAAGGTAAAGCGATTACAAAAATTGCAATTTGGCATTATACATTATACAATGTCGCACACACAGCCAACGGTGAATGTACAATGAAAGGTAGCTTGAAAACAAAAAAAAGCTCTGTTGTTATGGAATAACGGCGAGCGGCAGAGAATATAAAATAGATAAATATAATTTATAGATAGATAAAGAATCCGTTACACGAAAATGTCGATAACCAAACAATATACACTGTGTTAATAGTGAAATAATTGTTCAATTTTTTAAAATGGAATTTTATATCGACATGCCACGTTGGGGCCGCTGAATGTCGGGGGCCCCGTATAATTGATACGGCGGTAGCTACGCCTCTGTTTCCAGATTAATCCTGCATCCAAATGTACCCCTAGAAACTTCGCCTCAGTTGCACATTATGGTAGAGCAATGTGTCCAATACCAGTGTTATTTCTTAAATTGAAATTAACAGTTTGTGATTTAGATTTGTTCAAAGAGAGGCGGTTAGTTAAAAACCAATTGAATAAGTTTTTTCACATGTTTGGCAATCAAGAGTGTCAAATGTCAAATTCAGAAATATTCAGATAGCTTACATAGGAAGTAGTGTCATCAGAAAATAAAACAATGTTAACTGCTTCATTAAGAATGATATGGCACGTAAAAAGCCTCTATCAAATACTTATAGGAAAGAAGAACCTATTGGTGGAGATGATGGCCAAAGGTTATATTTTCAAAACAGTCATAGTGAAACATTAACAGATTCCAGTGGCGACGCGTTACCAAAGTGTTACCAAAACCAGATACAAAAAATCTTATTTAAAAAAATGAAGATATGGCTTCAATAATAATCATTTTGTATATCACTTGATCGCTCGAAAAAACAGTTGATGTTTCTAGATGTTGGCAAAATTTTTGGTCTTTTTTGGAAATTAATGTTAACAATTCCCTGTAATTGCCTCGATTGTCAGAGTCGTCGCCCTCAAAATGACCACAAAACGCTAATTCTTGTTTGGCTAAAAAACATACGATATCTGTTATAAGTGTGCTAAGGATATACCTATCTATTTTTTTGTTAACAAACTCATTATGTTTAGCAATATTTGCTTTAAAAGCTTGGTTAAGAGAACTTTCGATTCTTGTTTTGCCAAACTGAATCAAATTGGGTATACATCTTACATGTAGGTAAGGGAGAAATTTCATGTCTCCTTTCTAAAATTCTAAAACTATTTAAATCGTGAACCTGGTCCACCCATTTTTTCTGTAGAAACCAGAAGACATGGCCAACAATACAGTCTATTTTTCTTGCAACCACATAACCAAGGATTTTCACTGTACCAACTAAATTTAAAATATCGAACTACTTTTTTTGATTCTTTTTTTAAATTGTTTAAAATAGGTCTTTCATTTTATAAAGTGCAACTGAGTCACATAAACTCGCCAATATTTTCGTATGTCTACGAGTAGTTGGCTATTTACTGAATTAGGTACTAATAACACATAATATAATAATATATTTCTATTGGTAAAAATATAGGTAAATGGAATTATTCACCGTCATAAAATATTTATTTGCAAGATTTTTAACTGTTACCAATGGTAACAGTGGTTACATGGACGCTTCGCCAGTGACAGATTCATAGAATTATATTGGAAATAACCAAAAGAAACAACAGTAAATAATAACTGAGATTTTGAGCCAATTATTCTTATTTACCTTCACTACAAATCTTGGCATTCTTCGTCTTGAATCTGTCAGTCAGTCTTAAAAAGGTCTAAATATTTCTATAATAGTGTTTATGGAATAATATCTCTTTGAACAGTGAATTGAATATTTTGTGTATAAAATAATCATCATGAATTTCGAGATTTACCTGTAATATTACACAAAAATGTTCCTAATTTTTGTTTAAAGACAGAATAAATAATAGTATATGTAGACTTGTGACATAGTGACAGATGGGTTGGAAAAAGAGTATGGATGAATAGAGAAACTTAATTATGATGCGAGTGTGAGTGATACCACATGAGCCGCGTAGCAGCGGATGTCGTATAGAATACGAGCGTCATAATGGCAATTTAATTCGAGTTGTATACATGATTTTTTCTACGATCATTCACAACAACAAAAATATATTCAAAGTTATTTATTTTATAACACCAACAAATTAATTAGTTATCTGTTTAGATTAATTATTTTGTTTTACAAATTGTTGTACAATTTTATTGCGCTGGTTGATGAGGTTCCTGTCATCGATGGTGTGACATGAATTTTTTTATTAAATAGGTTGTATTCGATGGAATTTAAAATTTGGTTTATTCTATGTTGATTTTGTTTCGAAAGGATTCCCAATATACTTTTCTGTCACTGATGTGGATTTTCATCCGCCGTGATGTTTAGTAAAGCAATGTCCAGTACATGGTGTTGGATTAGGTAGATTTAAAAATTTGGCTATTCCTTTTACCAGATTACCATTGATTCCAATATTTTGAACTGTTCTTTTTCCATTGTAATAATTCGTGAAAAACTTTTACATCATATAATTTTGTGGCCGAAGATTTATACAGGGTGTTAGTAAATACGTATGAAAAACTTTAAGGGGTAATTCTACATGAAAAAATAATAATTTTTTTTTTAATTTCGAATTTTTTATTGCTCTAAGACCTTATAAGCTATGAAAATTAAATTTGGTTGGTTTCAAGAGGTAGTTATTGCGCATTTTTTGGCAAACAAATAACAATTTTATACTCATCATTGGCGCGCCTACGGGTAATGGTCTGAATTTTTTTAAAGAAAAAATAGTACGCCACAGATATTTCAAATTAAAAATTATTTTTATATTCCACGTTTAACTTATGATAAATAACCTTTCTTGTCTTTTTTTCATATGGTGCACCGTTTTTATGCAAAAAAATAAAAGATCTTCGCGCGTATTTTTCATTTCGTAATACATTATCAAAAACTCTCCAATATAATAATGCCAAACTAGAACAATAACAGAAAATATTTCTAAAAAGATTTTAACTATGTGCACGGCTACAACAAATGTTCAAAATTACCTCCTTTAAAGGTGACAGAGTAATTTTATAATTCACCACTGGCGCGCGTGCGGGTAATGTCCCGATTTTTTTAAAGAAAAAAATAGTACGCCACTGAGACATGTCAAATTAAAAATCATTTTTAAATTCCTCGTTCAATTTACGACAAAAAATCGTTTTTGTCTTTATTTCATATGATGCCCCGTTTTTATGCAAAAAAAATATCTTAACGTTTACAAAGTATTTGAAATAAGTTTCTATGCATATGGAATCTACCTCGAATAATTTGTAAGCATTAAGATGTTTTATTTTTTTGCATAAAAACGGCGCCTCATATGAAAAAAAGACAAAAATGATTTTTTGTCGTAAATTAAACGAGGAATTCAAAAATTATTTTCAATTTGACGTTTCTCAGTGGCGTATTATTTTTTTTTCTTTAAAAAATTCAGACCATTACCTGTACGGGTGCCAATGGTGAATATAAAATTATTCTGTCACCTTTAAAGGAGGTAATTTTGAACATTTGTTGTAGCTTTGCACCTAGTTAAAATATTTTTAGGAATATTTTCTGTTATTGTTCTACTTTGGCAGTGGCGGCTCGTGATTTTTACAATAGGGGAGGCTATACCTAACTGTAAAATATCTAGACAAATTTGCACTAGCAAAAAAATGCGCCAAAAAATGTAATTTAAGGCCCCATCTTTTGACCATTTTTTATTTACATTTCATAATATCATCCTAATTCATAATTTCATGATATCATCATTTTAAAAATAGTTAGTCTAATAATAAAAGTTTAATACCAAAGTTTGTGTCGTTTATTTGTTAACAATTCCATCTATTTGTAAATAGATACCTATGCATATCAAAATAAATACAGATTTGAAGTTTTGCAGTCCATACATAATGAAGCTTCAAATTTTTTAAGATACTCAATTGAATTTTTTTAATTCTAAACGCGGCCTACTGCGAATTCAAAAACACGATAAATTACCGACATTTTGCTTTGAGTTAGAGATATCGGAAAAAGTTATTTGAGCAAGTTATTCCAAATATTATTATAACCCCACATACCAAATTTCATAACAAAATTCGCACTTTTAGATTTTTCATTATTTTTAGTCACGGCCCTAAAATTCGTTGTCCCGAGACGCACCCAACCACCCAACGGAGCTGAGAAGCTAATCTGCCTCCCTTGGTATATCTCCAGGCAGCGTGTGATGGCGCCGTAGATGCCACTGTTAGGAGACCGGGTCTCCTTAAACGCCTGCTGCGCTGCACGGAGCATTAGTAACGGAGAATGCTGTGCTTCTCGGCTCCGTTCGTGCATCTCGGGATAACCCAGGGTCCTGCCTACAATAATATGTAATAAAACTGAGACGCGATCATGCGTTCTAATGCTAATGCTCCGTACGTATGGATAATTAGTGATAATATGGAATTTACACGTTGTATAATAGTGAGAGTAATTGTTGTTTTCGCGATTCATGATAAACAAAACAGTATAGAGTGTGTAAAAAATTTATGGGGAGGCTGAGCCTCCCTTGCCTCCTCTGACGAGCCGCCACTGTACTTTGGTATTATTATATTGGAGAGTTCTTGATAATGTATTAAGAAATGAAAAATACGCTCGAAGATGTTTTATTTTTTTCTCATAAAAACGGTGCAGCATAGGAAAAAAAATACAAGAAAGGTTCTTTTTCGTAAATTAAACGTGGAATACAAAAATAATTTTTAATTTTAAATATCTCAGTGGCGTACCATTTTTTTCTTTAAAAAAATTCAAACCATTACCCGTAGGCACGCCAATGACGAATATAAAATTGTTATTTGCTTACCAAAAAATGCGCAATAACTACCTCTTGAAACCCACCAAATGTAATTTTCATATCTCAACCGGTCTTAGAGCAATAAAAAAATTGACAGTTTAAAGTAAAAATTTCAACACGCTGTATCTCGGAAACAAAGCATTTGCGGACATACGTTTATAGAGCAAACTGCCATTATTTTTGTATGTAGAATTATCCCTTAAAGTTTTTCATACTTATTTACTAACACCCTGTATATTTTTTCCAAATTTTCGTGTTGTGTGCGTTTTTGTGTCTCTTATCGTTACTAAAAGAGCTAAGTCAAACTCGGTAGTAATTTTATTCCAATTTATGTAATTCGTGTCTCTGCACGCTCCCATGATTCCAAAAATGCAAGCCACTTTTGTTAGTACATATTTTTGTAATTGTGCATAAGTAAATAGCTTTATTTCATTCGTGGAGAATATCTTGGCCTTGTTCGCTTTATAACCTGCAGATCTTCTCCTTAATAAGGATTGTAGTTTACAATATTTATTTATATCCACGTTCTTTCCAATGGAGAACATATACAGTGATGAGCGCGTTAATAACCGGCAAAATAACACAAAAGATGGAAAACATAATACATTGCGAAACAAAAAGAGATGAAACCAGTGGAGGTGGAAATTATCGTTATAAACGTATAAATTAACATTACATTACATAATTTCCCACCTTCAGACGTCTGTGACAGGAGTATTTTATAAAATTCTACTGTAACAGTGACATTTGTCATACTTCTCTGATACGTCTAAAGGTGGGAAACTATGTAATGTAATGTTAATTTATGCGTTTATAACGATAATTTCTACCTCCACTAGGTTCATCTCTTTTTGTTTCGCAATGTATTATGTTTTCCATCTTTTGCGTTATTTTGTCGGTGATTAGCACGCCTATTTGAATATTGAGTAATGGGTTCATGAGGTAGATGATTTAATTTTTTTTAACATCTCGTTGACATAAACCAGTGAAACATTTTCGAAAAAACTGTTTACCTTATTGTCAATTCTCCACTCCAAAAGTTACGAAAACATCTTTCTGTAAGTTGTTTGCTTGCTTATTTTTTTATTGCTTTTGTGAAGTTATTTGTTTCTCGTATATTTATTTCAGGTGGTGTTAAATTTTCAATATCAATATTTTCAGTAAAATTGTCAGTATGTTTAAATGTTTAAATATTGTGAACTGTCGAAGCGTATGCATTTGACTTGACATTGCGTATGCGCCACCTTCGATACAGAACGTCATCTCGCGATTCTATTGGTTAAAAACCTGTATCATAACGAAGCTCATTATGCTACAGATATTGAAATTGTAGTTGATATATTAAAGTATGAAAGTAGAAAAAATAGTTATGCAATTAATATCAAATTCCGTATTTGTGCTTTATTGCCGTGATCAGAAAATAGTAATATCAATTTCATTTGAAAACTTTTTTGCTAATATTAATTTGTTCTTGTTTCTCGAAATATTCAATTCACTGTATCAACTGTATACAAAATATGAAAATTAAGAATAATTGATATAATGATTTAGCATTAATCGGAAATAAAGAGCTTTCGATTTTATAATAATCAAAAAACTCGTGTAATAGTAATGTGTGATAAGCAATCCATGTAGTTTAGAAAGATTTCCAAATAATTGTTCATAATTGACACTTTTTTGAGTTAAGTGGATAAAAACTGAAGTAAAAGTAGCTGTCCTAATCTTTTTACACCTACTAATTGCTACAATAGTACAGCTTAAAATACCACCCCTTTCTCACCCTCTTTCTTTATTTTCTCCATATATGTAATAACTTAGAAAGTCATACTTAATTTTTCATTGTCCTAGATATACACATATAAGGACAGAATAATTTTTTCTAAACCTTTTTATAACAACTATTATTCATAATCAGTGTTGCGTAACCCTTAAGTACCCCATAAACTTTACTATAGTATGAATTTCAGTTACATTAATTCCTGCCTCATATTTTTACCACTAGTCATACCTATGTTGACTTTCTCATTTTATTCAGTTAGGTACATCAATCATCTTTGTGCTGGATGTCAAATAACTATATACTCATCAGAATATAAACTTCAACCTAGACATTGCTCATCATGTTTAATAGTTTAAAAAAATTTACTTATTTTCTCTGCCCTAAATGCATTTGATCATATGGGCAAATTATTCTTTTTCAACTATTAAAACAAAATAAGATCTTTATTTTTTAAAATACACCTCATGTATGGTTGGTTGCCTATCTTTAGCAATACATTTATTAAACCCCGCTGACAATTGGTTTTAAATAACGTTATTTTCACTCCGTATATTATTCTTGTTAGCTTAATAGTGAATATTTGTAATCCCAGCACACGATGTTTGTTGTTATTATTGAATTTTACCACAAATAATTTTTTTTTAAACTATTGGCTAGTGTACCTAACTACATATCAGTTCACAAAACTTCATGTTGCGCCGTCTGTATCGTACTGTCATCAGTCAGAAACGCTTTCACACCTGTCACCTGTAATCAGTTGGCTTTCACCTTTCTCGTTGTGAAGACAGAGAAATCAACTCAACCACCCACATACTCGTGGTATAGTTATATGATGCTTTGAGGTATATTTTGTTTAAATTTCACCCATCGCCAGGGTTTAATATACAGGGTGTCCCAAAAGTAGTGGAACGGTCGAATATTTCACGAACTAAACATCGGATCGAAAAACTGAAAATACGTGTTCAATCATTTTCAAAAATCTATCCAATGACACCAAACACCAACCCCCACTACACCCCCTGGAGGTGGGGTGGGGGGTAACTTTAAAATCTCAAATGGAAACCCCCAGTTTTTCTTGCAGATTTTAATTTGTTACATAAAAGTAAGCAACTTTTATTCAAGACATTTTTTCAAACTGTGGATAGATGGCACTATAATTGGGAAAAACGATTTATCCTGATACCATAGGTAAATTATAGAAACGGTCTAATATCTCACGAAATACACTTCCAAATGAGAAACTAAAAAACAGATTTTTAATCTTTTTCGAAAACCTATCGAATAACACCAAACATGACCCTCCAACCCACCCCCTGAATGTGGGGTGGGGGGTAACTTTAAAATCTTAAATAGCAACCTCCACTATTTTTTACAGATTCGGATCCGTCATGAAAAATGAAGCAACATTTATTCGAAACATTTTTTAGAATTGTTAATAGATGGCGTCTTAATTGGAAAAATTCGATTTATTAGCGCCATCTATCAGAAATTTTAAAAAATGTTTCGAATAAATGCTGCTTAATTTTTTATGACGAATCCGAATCTGCAATAAAAAGTGGGGGATTTAAGATTTTAAAGTTACCCCCACCCCACATCCAGGGGGTGGGTTGGAGGGTCATGTTTGGTGTTATTCGATAGGTTTTCAAAAAAGATTAAAAATATGTTTTTTGGTTTCTCATTTGGAAGTGTATTTCGTGAGATATTAGACCGTTTCTATAATTTACCTATGGTATCAGGATAAATCGTTTTTCCCAATTATAGCGCCATCTATCCACAGTTCGAAAAAACATCTTGAATAAAATTTGCCTACTTTTACGTAACGAATCCAAATTTGCAAGAAAAACTGGGGGTTTCCATTTAAGATTTTAAAGTTACCCCCCACCCCACCTCCAGGGGTGTAGTGGGGATTGGTGTTTGGTGTCATTGGATAGATTTTTGAAAATGATTGAACACATATTTTTCAGTTTTTCGATCCGATGTTTAGTTCGCGAAATATTTGACCGTTCCACTACTTTTGGGACACTCTATATAACAGGCCAATGTAAGACTTTTGGTCGGCATTTTGTGAGTAGAGCTTGTGAGTATAACCTAATTTTTTATCTTGGTCAACCTTTAAATTTTTACTCTTGTCTTCACTAATTATGGCTATACTTATTTTAGGCTTAGAGCACTGATGATGCTCTCTTTAGAGCGAAAACGTTCTTTTTTAATGTAGCCCTTTATTGGGGTTTAAATAAATATACCTTTTACACAGAAGATTTTCTTCTTCAATTTTTGTAATTAAGTGTATACAGCCAGCTACAGGAAATTTCTCCTTATGGATCTTAAAATACCACGCACTTTTACAGCATTTCTAGTTCTGTAGTTAGGAACAAGTCTACAATCTAAGCCAATATCTTTTTCTTCTCGTAGCACTACAACTCGGGGTGGGTCTTGGCTGACTGCATAACTCGCTTCTATCTCGAACGATCGTCCATGATAGTTGGATCAGTGGGTGGCCTCATTGTTCTTAAATCTGACCACATATTGTCTCTCTCCATCGTATTCGTGGGCGTCCTAAGGGCCTTCTTCTTGTGGGGGCTTCCTCCCAGGTTAACTTGGAAAGGCTATTATTAGCGGAGTCTGTGGACATGGCCAGCACATCTTAGACGTTGATATTTAATTTCTTGGACTACGTCGCTCGTCCTATACATCTACTTAGCTCAACATTTTTGTTCTCATTCGGTATTGGCTGCTGTTAGGGTCTTGATGATGTCCAAAGATTCTTCTGAGGATTTTACTCTCAAAACATTTTTATAAATATCAAGCTAAAAACTTATAATGATAAAAAGGCACACGAGACTAAAGTCATCCTGGGCAAAGAATATCTGAACGTTTTTGCAGCTGTTTAGTACTACAATGGCAGCATCCTCTTTTCTTTGCTCGACCCAGTTGAATTGATGGACCAAGTTTAGAGCTTGCTATCAATTATTAAGGTTAATTTACACCATGAAAAACAGAAAATCTAACCTCTAATAGATGCTTTCAACGATTTAACAAGAAACTATTGTAAAAAACGGAAATCAGTAAGGCATCTTATAATTTTATAAGAAAACATTGCAATACTTACTTTTACTTCAATTTATCACTACGAGATCATTAAAATCAGTGTAAAAAAGCGCGCGAAACCCATGATTGTAATAAAAGCTCACCAGTGACGATTTGTACCACTGTATGACGCCATTTTAGTTTTTTGATCAAAAGATGGCATTACTCGTACTGAGGGCTACAATATCACGTAGAGTAAAAAATCTCCGCGTATAAGTTACGGAAAACATCAAGTGGTACAAGTATGTACCACTAACCTATAAAGGGTTAAATTATTAAATATAATATACTATTCAACATAGTTTATTTTAGACTTTTTTAAATCAATGTTCTAATGCTTACCGGTGTCGATTTGTACCACTTTTTGACGCCATTTTAGTTTTTTCATCAAAAGGTGGCGTTACTCGTACTGAGAGCTACAATATCACGTAGAGCTATCTAGAGAATCTACGCATACTAAGTTACGGAAAACATCCAGCGGTACACATATGTACCATTAACCCATAAAGGGTTAAACTATTAAAATATGCTATAATATTAAAGATACATTATTTTAAACTTTTTTTTTTAAATAAATTTGTACTTTAAATAAATTTGTGTTTATCACACATTCCTAGCCTTTTCTGTATATTTTTCGGATGTAAAAATTTAATCATAAAACATATCTCGATATGATTTTTGTGTTTACATATTTAACTAAACAAACTCGGAACTAAACAAACTTTACAAAGTTTATTGTAAAAACCTAGTTATACTAGCTAGCACTTTTCTTGACTTTTAAATTAATATTAATAAGTATTATACTATTTCTGTGAGGTAAGCTGTAAGAAACAAGAACTTTTTGACATACATTTTTTATTGATTCAATGTAAACACGAACTGGGGCAAAACACAATATGCATAGACAAATTTTACATATGGCTTTATTATCTAAAAATTTACATGTTTATTTACATTGGATTACACATATCACAGCTTGACATATAAGGGAGCATGTAAAATATAAATATGTCCTAAAAGTTTTGGCACAAAATATTTATCGAATTTTTTTTGTTAATGAAGAAATTTATTTAAACACTAACTAGTTATCATAAATTATAACTCAATGCTTATTAAGGGGCTATCCTAGTGTAAAAGTACGAAATTCATATACTTTTTTGGGAATCTCTAAAATAAAAAGTACCACGATACACAAAGACCGGTATGCCTATACGCACGCTAGCTCATGCGTGACGTCACGTGCGAAGCAAAGTTTCTATTAGAACAGTATCGCTTGCCCTGTTAGTCGGTTAATATCAAATATAAGCATGAATATTAGTACTTTATTTTATAAGGTGTGTAGTTTACAATTTTTTCATCTTTTCTTGGGTATAGGTTTTCTGATTATTGAAAAATAAAACAACTTTTTTAGACATTTCGCCGTTACATTAAGTGTGTAGGTATATTCATATTAATGTAGAAATTTAATACTGTCTTTTCAATTAATAAGCATGGAAATAAATTTTATTTTATACATAATATAGCGATAGTCGGATTCATTACTTGAATATTTCCAAAATCGTGTATTTTGAATAAAATACGTAAAATGGTTAAATATTAAAAACACATTCCGAATTACATACTTAACTAACGTTTAAAATTGGAGGTTATAAAAATATCTTCGAAATTTTACGTGCATTTTCCAACATTAGCTTAATTTACAATGTTCCAATAATGAATCCGGCCGACAATTCATAATAAAGATTTATTGAATATTTTATACATTATTAAAATTGATTTCTTAAAGTTAACAAACTTTTGACATTTTTTTGTTAGAGTTTTCTTTGATAGTTACTCAAACTAATCTTTCTGTTCACTTCTCTTAAGGGGGAAGTCTACTGTGACAAGGGAAAAAACAGGCCGATTTTCCTGATTTTTTTTTCTAACAAAATATGACTCGTACATTAAATTAAATTAAACCGTCATCTTTATTATATATTCAGTATTTGTAAAAAAATTTTCCAAGTCGAAATATTCAAAATTGTAGTCGTGACACTCCTTCAAGCGCAGGTCCGTTTTTATTAGGTGCCCAAACGGTGTACATGAAATCTCGCGTCTGGGTGATCTGAAACAAAAAACAAAATACGGTTATCATCTACATAGTATTGACTCTCGATAAAAAATTTTGGCGCCGAAAAAAAATTCTTGAAATTATTTTCTGTTTTTGCCCAAATTTGATGTTATTATTGTTTATAACAATTAAACAAAAAACGATATCAAAAAAATTCTCCGTCAGACGAGAGTCAATACTATGTAGATGATATTGAGCTGTTACTTACGCAAGATTCGCTAGTTTCAATAGCTTTGCGACATTCCATAAACCAAACATCAAATAGCTGAACAATTACAGTAGCTTCTTTCCAGTAACTATCTTTTGGCATAAGTTCATTTTCTCCAGCATAACTAATAGCTTTTGCTACAGAATTTGACAATTGAACTGCAGGCCTCACTCTTTGCCTCATAGAGCCTTTTAAACAGAGATAATGTAGTGTCAATTTATGCGCAATTGTCAATTCTGAAGTTGATATATTTAGTAGCGATTCACAATAATCATAGTTGATTATTTTATTGTCAATGACAAAACAATGATCAATTACATGGTTTTGAGCAAGTTCATTCAAATGCAGGGGATCTGCGAAAACAAAAACATTTAAAGACTTCTCACAGGGGTGATTAATAAAACAATATTTGTCATATCCCACACTCAGCTGAGACCAAAGGGCAGTATTTCCAGTATCCATGTCACCCATACAATAAAATTTGCTCTTAACAATGCAGATATCTACTTTTTGTTCAATAATATTTTTTAGCATTGGATGATCAAATTTATTGGATCGCATTTGCATTTCGTCACCTGATTATAATTTTTACAATTAATACACAAAAACTGAACTAAACAAACTAAACAATACAAAAAGATCGAAACTAACGGCTTACCGTACGATGTACGATACACAAATAGATTTACCGGGGCACGGGATCCTACATCTGGAACACGGTAGTACTCTGTATTGTTGCTTCGTAGGTGACATCATGCGCGTCGGGCTACACATTTCGATTCGTTAACGAGCATACCGGTCTTTGTCTACCGTAAAAAGTACTACACCAATTGTTTTGAAAATTTGCATGAATATTTATCATAAACAGAAGTACATGTAAAACAATTATTTTCATAAAAAAATATTGAAAATTAAATGATTTATGCGCCATCTACTGGCACCGTGAAAATAAAAACATGGCCCCACTACTGCAGTGATTGGGACTAATAGAGATCCTGTAACATAAAATTTCAAAGTGATTATTGAAATATAAGTTCTTTCCTATAGCATCAACTAAGATTTTTGAAAAATATTAAAATTTGGAAAAATGAAGTGTTGAAATTTTTTTTTAATTAGCTAAAACGCTTTCAGTTTTAAAAACCGCCAAATTGACATTTTTTATCCGATCAAAAAACCCCTAGTTGATGGTGTAGAATATAGAAAATAACTAATATTTCAATAATACTCTGGGCTAATTAGCAAAATTCATGGAAAAGTTATTTACCAGCAATTTTATTGCTGGAATCGAATTATAAGATCCTATATATTAATAATAAGGTATGCAAAGTCCGCAGATAGTGTGCTACTTTTTTTTATAAACAAAATGGCGCCGACAAATCGTATTTTTTTCAATTATTGCTCTATAACTCCGAAGATTTTAACTTTACAACAAAAACACTCAAATAAAAATTCACCGCAATTAAATTCTGCATAGAGATATGTTTTTCACGATTTGCTCCGACGAAAATTTTCCTCGGAAAATTCGGGTTTTCCTAACAAAAACTATAATTTTCAAATAAAGTTTTAGGTAAGTAATTATTAATCAATAATTAAATAACTAAGGGCCGGTTGTTCGAACGCTAATCAACAATGATCATTATCAAATAATTAATTACTGTCAATGTCAATTGTTAAAACATAATTAATTACAATTCTGAGACTATAATCAATTAATATAAAAATAATTATTAACATAATTAATAATAAATCTCATAATTGTAATTAATTATGTTTTCAGCAACCCAAACAAAGTTGACATTGACAGTTTTGGTGACAGTAATTAAATATTTAATAATGATCATTGTTGATTAGCGTTCGAACAACCGGCCCTTAGTGACATCAAAGATTTCTTGGTATAGATTGTAATTCCAGAAGCCGGTGAAAATTAAACGAATATTTTAGCAACAATTCAATTGTTAATTAACAATTTACGATCGCAATAATAACCAATATAATCATGATACATTAATCAAACTTATAAAGATTATAAAGACGAGATGCTTGTTTAATATTTTATCGACAACATATAAATTTTTCTTTTTTTTGCATAATCTTTAAATTTTGAAAAAAAAAATAGTACGTTGGTCTAATTAGTAAAGTACAAAGAAAGGTTATTTACCAGCAATTTCATTGCTTTAATCGAATTATAAGATCCTATATATTAATAATATAGGTATGCAAAGTCCACAGATAGTGTGCTACTTTTTTTATAAACAAAATGGCGCCGACAAATCGTATTTTTTTCAATTATTGCTCTATAACTCCGAAGATTTTAACTTTACACCAAAAATACTCAAATAAAAATTCACCCCAATTTAATTCTACATAGAGGCATGTTTTTCCCGATTTGCTCCGACGAAAATTTTCCTCGGAAAATGTGGGTTTTCCCAACAAAATCTCGAATTTTCAAATAAATTTTTTGGGCCAGTAATTATTTATGAATAATTATATAGCTTGGTGAAATAAAAGCTTTCTTGGTATAGATTATAAATTCAGAAGCCAGTTAAAATGAAACGAATATTTTAGCAACAATTCAATTGTTAATTAACAATTTGCAGGCGCAATAACAACCAAAATAATCATGAGACATTGATCAAACTTAGAAAGATTATAAAGGTGTGATGCCTATTTAATATTTTGTCGACAAAATATAAATTTTTCATCTTTTGCATAATCTTTAAATGTTTAAAAAAAATTGTTATAAACAAATTAACATTTCTTGGAAATTGTTTATTATATTCTAATTTTAAAAAATACTTAAAATGCGTATTTCATAGGTCTTGAAAATGAATGCTTTAAAAAAATTTTCCAACCATTTGCAAAAAAGTTAGGAAACAGCAAAATAAATATACGATAGCTCCATTGTTTATAATTTGTTTTAATTGTTTCAAAGCTTAAAAGTGAGTCTATGGTACAATCTAATTACTCACAAAGAATGTCAAAAATTAGTGCAATGGTTATATTTTAATCAAAGATTAAAAATACTTTTTTTGTAATTTTTAGCGCGAAAGTAGGCTTGATACAGAGCCGGAGATAAAATGTTCACTCGAAGCGACTGACACGCTTAAACTCACGCGAGTTGTGTATGTGGGCGGGTAGCTACGGTACTGTATTATTCTACTTTCGCGCGTGTAAATTACAAAAAAATATATTTATAATCTTTAATTAACATATAACCATTAAGCTGATAATTGATATTGTTTTATAAGTAATTAGCTTGTACTTTAAACTCACTTCTACGCTTTGAAAGAATTTAAAAAAATTATTAACACCGTAGTAATCGTATGTTTACTTTGCTGTTTCATAACTTTTTTGCAAATGGTTGCAAAAAAGTTTTAAAGTATTCATTTTCAAGATATTTGAAATGCGCATTTTAGCTATTTTTTAAAATTATAATATAATAAAAACTTTCTGAGAAACGTTAATTTGTTTATAACTATTTTTTTAACATTTAAAGATTATGCAAAAAAATAAAAAAATTATATTTTGTCGACAAAATGTTAAATAGGCATCTCATCTTTATAAGATTTCAAAGTTTGATCAGTGTATCATAATTATTTTGGTTATTATTGCGACCGTAAATTATTAATTAACAATTGAATTGTTGCTAAAATATTCGTTTAATTTTCACCAGCTTCTGGAACTATAATCGAAACCAAGAAGGCTTTTAAGTCACCAAATTATTTAATTATTGGTAAATAATTACTTATCTAAAACTTTATTTGAAAATTAAAGATTTTGTTGGGAAAACCCGCATTTTCCGAGGAAAATTTTCGTCGGAGCAGATCGGGAAAAACACGTCTCTATGTAGAATTTAATCACGGTGAATTTTTATTTGAGTGTTTTTGTTGTAAAGTTAAAATCTTCGGAGTTCTAGAGCAATAATTGAAAAAAACACGATTTTCGGTCGCCATTTTGTTTATAAAAAAAGTAGCACACTATCTGAGGACTTTGCATACCTATATTATTAATATATACGATCTTATAATTCGATTCCAGCAATAAAATTGCTGGTAAATAACTTTTCCCAAAAATGGCCTATTCTCCGATAATCAGCCCAGACTATAATAACTTTGAAATTTTATGTTTCAGGATCTCTATTAGTCCCATTCACTGCAGCAGTGGGGCCATGTTTTAATTTTCACGGTGCCAGTTGATGGCGCATAAATCGTTTAATTTTCAATATTTTTTTATGAAAATTGTTCTACATGTACTTCTTTTTATTATAAATGCTCATGCAAATTTTCGAAACAATTGGTATAGTATTTTTTATTATAAAAATTCCCAAAAAATTGTATGAATTTCATACTTTTACACTAGGATAGCCCCTTAACTAAACTATACTATCAAATTATGTGGAGTGGCCTATTCTTCTCTGCTAGACGCAAATTTCTACGAATGTCTTTCATGAGGTTTTGGGCAGAATTCAGATCAATTTCTCTTAGATGTTGTATATTCGCCGTCTTAATTGTTCTTCATCTTGGGCTTCTCAGCCTCCTTTCCAAACTTTCCTAGACAATAAAGCCCAAAGAAGATAGGTACTCTTAAAAGATCTGTATTGACAAGCCAATCTTCTAGTTTCCATTCCAAGCTGGTTTTTTGCTCTTGTCGCCAATATCTCTGACTTCTGTTTAGTAAATGCACGTGGTCTTACACATTTTGGTAGATTTATAGCGACACGCTTCATTTATTATTTTTTTAATTGCTAATTTTAAATATTAACTTTCTTTTCTAAACGAAAATAATATGGGTCATTTAAAATTCACAATTCTTTCTATACGAAACTAGATGGTAATGGCCTGTCCAGTCTCAGTTTAAAAATTCCCCAGTAAATAGTAAACCTGATCAGACCTTATGTCAATGAATCACTTTTTGAATGCATTCGAGGACGCTTCTTGACAGAAATGTTTTCAGCTTTTAAAATATCAGATAAAGGACCAGCCTCTTTATGTCGATAAATTAGTCTTCAACGTAAAACCACAGACATGTGTGTTTTTTCAGTATAGTCACAGCAACCACCCGGCGCGGACACACCACCACACTCGAAAAGAATAACAAACCCTCTTTCGAGCAATATTCACGCTATTTTACCGACACAAAAATAAATATATTATTTACAAGTTGTTGTTTTTACACTTATTTTAATTTAAGTTAATCGTTCCCGAATACGGAAACGCTGAAGCACGGAAGATTTAGTCATGGTATTTCCTGCTTGCACTCCGTTATTTTTCTATAAATGGTTCTGCGTGAATTGTTTTCATTCTGAAGTATTCGACGGATTTCAGCGTTTAGTGCCCGCCCAACCAACTTGTGGATAATTTTTCTTATTTGTAATTTGTACTACGTCTTACAAGTGAAAACTTCAACATAAATAAATCTAAACTGACAGTAGACAATGTAAACAAGCTTTTATTTCCAAAGGCAACTTGATATTATTTTGTTTTTGTTAAAATTAAAGTCAATGAATTTTATGCCTAAACTTTTAGGACATATGTTATTATATCAACGTTGCACCACGTCATCGCAATTGATGTTGTGATTTTCTCATATACATATTGCTGTATTGTTGCCGTATTGCAGCTATAGTAAGGAATGTAGGCAATTCTGCAACAATGAACATTTAAGAATGAATGAAAAGACACAAGTTCCTACAACGTCTATTGACGTTTTGTCGATAGAAATACAATGACCCAATTTGTATGTCACAATGTGTTCGATTTATTTATATTAAATAAAACTTTGATATTAAGATTATACAGTAGCGCGTCATCAATGTAACTTCGGGAGATAGTATCATACCTTTCTTCGTAAGGTCTGCGAAACTTTGGCAACAGTGCTTCGGAATTGTTTGACATAACTTCAATGTGACATTAACTCATAGGCGCGCTAAATGGAAGTAATAGAAAACAATTTTGTTAGAATATGTTGTGTAGAAAACAATTTTGTTGTGTAGAAAACAAAATAAACCAAAATGGGTTAACATAGGTATTTGCAAGAAACAATAATAATAAATAATCATTTCGTAGTGAAGCGAAACAAGAGCCTTCTTATTTTATTTAGTTCATAAAGCGCTAATGGCACTTTAACTTTATATACTCACATTATAATTCGAAATATTTTTACCTAAAATATACTTATACATATAACTAAAACTCACAATTAACAATTTTTTCAAATAGGCCAACAACTTAGTAATATTACACAAAAATATAATAAATTAACTGTAAATAAACACTACTTTCCTATAAAACAACAATAACGAATTCTTAAAATGAATGTAAACTACTGCACTGAACAGATATCGATAAAAATAACAGAACAGATAAGAGAAAATCGGGCGCAGGTTTGTCAAAATGACAGTGACAATTTCTCTATGTTGCCTAATTAGTTATTAGTTATAATATGTTCGATTTCTTGTTAGAAATAAAAAAATGTAGTAGGTCCAAAATGACACAAAATCTAGGCATGGCATAAAAAAGTTTAGAAAAGTGTAGAAGAAAGTGTATTTTTTTGTTCGTTTTAATGGCAGTACAGGCTCGTTTTTTTAATATTGTATTTAATTACAGAGTAATTTCCACATAATTTCTCAAATTGGGCTCTGTACCGCCTTTCTTTATTATATTACGAATATGTGTGCCAAATATCTCGACAAAATATTCAAAATTACAGCCGCAATCTTGGACCGCGTTTGTTGCTACCTGTTAATCGCTACTGTAGCCTCTTAATGAAAATACAAATTAATAGCAACTCTGTAAACCGTAATGAAAGTTCCTAACTGTTTTTGCAGTCCATGATTTAAACGTCAATTGGCCATTCAAGGAAGTTATTGTAAATAACCGTTTTTTTAGTACTGCACTGTACTATACTTGCACAGTTTTTCTATAAATTTTACTTTATTTAGACTGTGTAGCTAACATAATTCGAAATATGTCATTCATTATCTGCAACGGACTTAACACTTTCGCTGCTGAAGCCGCCAAATGGCGTATTTCTTATTTCTCGGCGTATTACATATATTATTACAATACTATTAAAAGTTCATTTCTCACAGGAGAAAGAAAAAGTGTTAAGAGAAATAATAATGTATACTTGAATATGCATTCAGTGACATAATTTGTACGATCAGTTCATAGTCATAGCCTTTGAAGTGCCAAGTTATTAAATATTTGAATATTTAATTGCTAATTTTGCGTTTGCAGTTGCATGAGTGCCTTTTTGGATGCCCTTATGCTTCCGTCTGTTTTAAGAAACTTTCGTCTTGTGTCCAATGCGTTTTTGTACATTCTGTTTTGTCAAAGTTCATTTTTAATACACCATGGTTCAGTTACAACAAAAATTCGAAGTCAAAGACGGCGTGCGCCAAACATTTTGAGCGTTATTGCGCACGTGTCAAACCGTTTGGTACAATTTCTGATTTTTGTTGCAACAAATTTCATGGTTTGTGTATGCTCAATATTTTTGTAAGTGATATAGATGTTCCCCTTTTCATTTTGCATATAACAATATGTCTTGTCGTGTAACTCCTTAAACTTATTTAGCTTGCAGCACAATTAAAGTTAGTATCAGTTTACACACAAAAAAAGGCAAATCAAGTGAAATAATGTGTCCATTTTTCTACATAGTATATGTCAAAATATCTCCCGTTTGAACATATTTTCTCTTGTAATGTTTTAAAAATCTACAAGACAGTTGACACGTGACTTTAGAATCAACACGTTGAAAGGAGCTTGTCTAAAGATACTATGGTTTGTTTTTAAACCAGGAGTAGTAAAGTAAAAAGACAGATTCACACCCAAGAAAGTTACTAAAAAGTCACCAAATACATCTTTTTTGGTTGATTATGTCCGCCTTCGACGGTAATCATAAATTTATTTTATACTAATATACGTCGCTAAAGAGTTCTAAAATACTACTACTAAACTTACAACTGCTTTTTATATACAAGCAAACTAAAAATAACAGGAATAACGCAGAACACACAAAAAATCGCCGATATAACTTAATTAGCCTATGAAATGCCAATAGTGTCATAATTTTATAAATGTCATTAGTGTCAAAATTTTATAACGGTGGAGTAAACTTGCCTACGGTTGGGACCAATTACAAACAAGCATTACGGCGCGGTAAATTTGAATTACTCCTCCTGGTTTAAAAACAAACTATATATATGTAGCTCAACGTTCACTGTACCATATGGATGTTAAAATTTAATCGAGAAATTAATAAAAATTCAGTATCAACCATAGGCCGAATAAGGTGAATAGTATTTTGCAATTTTTACTGTGCATTTTACTAAACACCTTTTTGAACGAATTCTTAAAAATTACTTCTGTGAATATACCAAAGTCGCGAGGAACTGTTAATATCTCGATCTTTGCTTCTCTAAGAATTCCTTGAATTTTTGTTGAAATTGGATTTTCTAAAAATTCAAGGAATTCTGACCATCCTGATGGCCGTTTAAAGGCCAAATTGAATAGTTACTTGCAGATATTAAAAAAAGGTTACAATTCATGCGATTTTTAACTACTAGTAATAGAGTTAGTATTAATGTTTTTTTTTGTCACATGAGTTGAATTCCATATTTGAATCTATCCCTGCTGAATGCTTATCTGAGATCAACAGAACAACAGGTATTTTCTTAGTTTAATCATTCGAGGCTTTTTAGTGCACCAACAATGAAATAAATCACCTTTTTCATCCGGTACTCCTTAAAGGTGATCAGTTTATTTTGATATGAGCTCAAATATTGAAAATAAAAAACGGATGTAGAAAAAGAGGACACATGACACAAGAAGAAATCAAAGGACAACCAAATCTGAAAAAACCTTCTCCAGGTTTTTTGAATTATTCAAAAATTGTTATATGGTGAAATATTAGCAGCTTTAAGCGAAAATGTTCTTGTTTTGTTTGTACAACATATTGTAGTTTGTTGTTTTTTGTAGTTTGTAAGGATTTTTTGACCTTATCAGTTCAAAAACGTGTTTCTTTATTTTATTTTGTAATATTTATATATTTTTGCTTCGTATAATAGATAAAAGACCATATCTTGTTTTTTATTGTCCACTCCTGTTGAAAGAAATAATCACCGTACAGTTGAGTCCATGGTTCTTTACCCGTGCGTCATCATTTAAAGCATACGAAATAAGTCGTAAATTTACTCCACGCAACGACAAGTGACAGAAAGTGGCTTCTGCTCCTATGACGTATTATATTATAAAATTTGACGTTATCAAATAAATAGAATGTTAAATGTAAGTTTTGCTTTAAAATTTTGGTGCAGAATTACAGCTACATTTGAAGTAGCTTAATAAATTCTTTTAATATCATTAGTGATTAATAAATAAACAATTTATAAAAAAATATATAATTAAATATAATATAATGGCGTTGATTGATATACAGTGGAACCCCGATAAGTCGGCCCCCGATAACCCGGAAGTCCGGCTAACCCGGACCGATTTTTCATTCCGGACAAACATTTCAACAATAAAAATGTATGTAATATAATATTTGACAGATAATGTGTATTTGTGTAATTTGAACTATACAATACTAAAAATTACTCATGGCACACGGCGTCAGAGCGACATTCATTGTCTCGGATTATCAGAAACAACAGGCACCTGTATTCCTTTATTTATTTCAAACTGTCTTAGCATTGTTCAAAAAAGACTAAAAGACTATTTAAAAAATTATTTTTTAAACAATGGTCTTATAGTCTCCACTGTTCTTAAATAACATAGCATTGTTCCGATTGTGACCGTAATGTGTATAGTGCAGTCGTATTTTTCGCTTCCGTTCTGTAATGGTGCTTCAGATAGGTTTGTGTTTGCGTGTTTTTTTGTCTACGCATGAGTTTTTTACCAAAAATTGAACAATACTCTATAGTCTATACAACTATACGTAATTTAGATGTGTACTGTGCATATATATTTCATGATATTTCAATTATAACGGAGTTTATCTGTAAGTATACCGTATGTTATTAATTTTTATCATATTCTCCGGTTAACCCGGATTTTCGATAACCTGGATCGGACGCGTTAATCCGAGTTATCGAGGTTCCACTGTATTGGGTTATTAAAATTTGAATCAACGGTAACAGTAATATTATTTAAAGAATGAAACATCGATTTTCATTTTATAACTTCCAAAGGTCTGTAACTTTTTTATGTGCACATTTGTGCTAAGGTAAGTTAGGTTCAATCAAACTATTTTTGGTCTCAGAATATGTGATTTAATTTATTACCTACCATTTTGTTACACCCTGTATATATTTAGATGAAAAATGGAGATTTTATAAGGAGGATGAATTAACCAAGAGAATACGCCACGATGACAATGCAAAATCAAATTGGAAAAAAGCATACTTTACATAAGTAACAGATTAAAAATTGATGAGGAAGAGATTGGATATGGAAAAGTGGCAAATATAAACCATCCGCAACCATCGACAAAGACAAAATGACTCAAAAATAACTAAAAAATTTTGAGGATACACACCGTTAGTTAGGATACAAAAATCCCAACCAAACCAAAAGCAACTGCCGCAATTTCCATTCCAACTACATACAAGCAAAACGTTAACCTAACACTAACCGCAGTAAAGTGACCAAAGTAACAAGATTGCAGGAAGGGTTGCCAGGTCAGTTTTGATTTTTTCAGTAGTTTTGCTTTCAAATAATCAGTAGCAATCAGTAGATTTTTAAGCCATGTATAATACAGTAAACCTGTGTTAATGGCCAGTTTAAAATTCTCCAAACCAATTATTAGATTCCCTTATTTATGAATTGGTTTCTACGGTCACCTTTATATTACGGGCGCGGCCAAATAATCTCGTTTTTAAAAGCTTCATAATACTTTAGTTATAAAATACTAAAATACAAAGAAAGCTACAACTTTACTGTAAAATAAGTTTATTTTTATTTATTTATGTTACTTCAAAATACACTGATTATGTGCTTCAGTGCTTATTCCCAACAAAAATATAAATTATAGAAATTAATTATTAATCATTTCTAATTAATAAATTAAAAACAAAGTATTGCTTATCTCATATTTAATTATTAAAATCAACACCGCAAAGTCTATCACAACTTAACAAAACACGCTCTGCGCTTATAGGAAATTGGAAACAGAATAAGTACTAAACTAAAGAAAAGACAAAAATTACCCATTTTATTTACCAAAATATAAAGTATTATTCTAGTTGTCAATACATGGCGCTATAATCGAAAATAAATAATACGCGAATTATATAATATATCTACGAATATAATCTGAACAATTTAAAAGACTATACAAATCAAAGAAAATACCATTTTATAAATGCAATAAACACAACTGATTTGTTTTTATGCCAAATTGCAAATAAAATTTGACAACTGTCAGAAGAAATTTAACTAAAATGTCATATCACTA
The DNA here is from genome assembly GCF_917563875.1 of Diabrotica virgifera virgifera. NCBI lineage: Eukaryota > Metazoa > Arthropoda > Insecta > Coleoptera > Chrysomelidae > Diabrotica > Diabrotica virgifera. The sequence continues at coordinate 252,317,116 of NC_065443.1, read as the reverse complement.
AAATGTATATTATCACGGACTTAACTTTTTTTCTATCATTTGTGACGCACTGAAAAATGCTCATGAAAAGAACCATATAATTTATAATATAATCACAGAATAAATAACCACACAGAAGCGAATCTGACTGTCGTTTCCATTGATTTTGTTGGGACCGAAATATTTTACCTTGTGCACCAGTTACAGAATAGAACTTGATGTTCTAAGGAATATAGACCATTCCAAATTAGGTAATATTTTTGACTAGTAGTTATTAATCAAATGTGAAATATAAAATGTAACTATAAAATAAAACATATAAAATTTAACTATAAACAACTGTCACATCAGTCGCAAAAGTGAGCACCAGTTACGTTGACACATGAGCATGAAAATTATGTTACCGTTTTCGGCATGAGTTTCGCTTAATAAATTATATTATGAATGAGAATTTATTTATTTGAGCACTTCATTTTTTAGATTTTTCGGTAGAATACAGTTTTCAGTAGATCGCTAGATTTTGGAGTTCAAATCAGTAGGTTTTATACAGTTTTCGTTCAAATATTAGGGTCTACTTGACTGGTAACCATAGAGAAATAAAAACAATTCTCTTTCTCTATGCTGGTAACCCTGATTGCAGGATTATCATTATTGTATATTGTAACAAGAATAAAAAACCGCTAAACGCCGTAAAAATGAGTGGCGCATAAAATATTCCAGCTACAAAAGATCTGATATGAATATTACGTGGCGCGAAAATGGATTTTCATTTGATGCAAAACAAAATTCTAGTTTTATTTTAAAAGATTTTTCCATAATATTTGCTAAATTTGAAGAAACGCGCCACAAAAGAGTAACTTTGATACAGTTTGCATTTTAAAACTCTTTTGTGGCGCGTTTACTTCAAATTTAGCAAATATTATGGAAAAATCTTTTAAAATAAAACTAGAATTTTGTTTTGCATCAAATGAAAATCCATTTTCGCGCCACGTAATATTCATATCAGATCTTTTGTAGCTGGAATATTTTATGCGCCACTCATTTTTACGGCGTTTAGCGGTTTTTTATTCTTGTATCAGGAGTTTTTCAAAGTTATTTATAAATTAAATGTATGAAGTTGAATGCAATGTTCCCCTATTACTAGTGTTGAATTACGAAGTCGTGTCCCGCTGTCCCGGACAAGGCTTCTGGGCCATCCGAATTTTCAACGTTTTGGTAAAATTTTATTTTGAAATTTTGAATACGTTATTCTTTTAAGAATTCACATTAAATTGAATTGGTGGGACGCAAAAAAGTCGACAATGTCTGGAATGTAATATGTACTAATTTTTTTTCTTCTACGACGCTACAGCCCATATTGAGCCTTGGCCTCCTTTATTTTTTGCCTCCACCCTTGTTGTTTGTATGTGGCTGCTCTTCTCCATACACGGACTCCTAAAAGTGCTTGTGCGTCGCTGTTTACTGTGTCTTCCCAGCCCTTTCTTGGCTTTCCAACCGGTCTTTTTTCCAGCATTCTAGCGTTCAGTGCTCTTTGTAATACTAGTACAACATAAAAAATTTCCTTTTTTAAGAACGATTTCCTGATTGGGAGTCGAAACGTCAAAAACTAAGAAAAATGTAGTTATAATTACTATCAATTGTTGCTTAATCCCAACAAAAATATCATTGTCAACATAAAAATGTTAAATTATCAATAAAATGATGATATTAAACTTCTATATTTGAAAAACATGGCCCGATTTTCATTGAAAAGTCCCGGATTTTAAGTATTTTTTTCAGCTTTGTCCCGAGTTCCGACTGAATTGGAGTTGGTCACACTACCTATTACACGTCAAGCTTTATAAATGGTCACCTTTGTTGCATTATATCCCAAATAATCTAGTATCTATCGAATGTACACTAGATTTTTTTCTATTCGAAATAGATTGAAACAAAAATATTGAGATGGCCGGTAAATGAAATCGGATTGCCCGTTGCCAGATCAAATTTAGCGTCGTAACCACTACAACTACATAAACCATTTCGGGAATAATCGTTAATTGGATTATACTTTTATAGCTTAATAACTTCTAAACGGCTTAACCGATTTTGATCAGTAAACATGAGTTTGAAACGTATTGACCAGTAGTATCTGATGGATCTAAGGTCAAGTATGATAACTGAAGCTATTACAGGAATTATTGATCTTAAGAAACCGTTTTTCCCACAGGAAATAGATTTTATCATACTTATGAAGCCTATAACCTAAAAATTCGAACTTTCCCGGATATAACCCAGGCAACCAACTGACGTCATATAACGTCGAGGAAACGTCAGTTTTGGTTGAATATATACAAGTGTTTGAAAATTACGCCATATAGACGTCTTTTGTAGGTGATTTTAAATACGTAAAATTAATGACGTTAAAGTAACGTTTAAAAAACGTTTTCATTTCAGACAGTTTAAGTCTGACGTCACAAAATTGGGAGGAGGTTGTTTGTATTACTCCAAACAATTTCGTAAAATAATTTTCATAAGAAATTTCTCATTTATTGTTTACGTGGTTTGTGTCTTAAATGATAAAATAAGACTTTTCATTTAGATATTTAGTTGAAGAAACGTGTTAATTAGGAGATTTGTATTCGTTTTTGCTCAGTGTGTTAGTTTAATGCAGTATTCTTCTTGACAACTGTTTGAGGTTATGTTTATTTTCTGTTGATGAACTAATTATGTGTTATCGAGTTTTATCGAGTAATTTGTTAATAAATTATTTATTAGTTTGTATGTTTTTTCAGTTTTGACACAGTAAGTAGGTATACTTATATAAATAGTGAAAATTCTATAATGCGAGGGCTGGTACAATCATGCAGAATCAATGTTAGATTGCTTCTAATGCACAAGCGATCTTAAACTAATGGTAGTATATCTTCATCGACACATGGGACGTAGACCTGTAAGTTTCATGTTACCTATTTTTTATACTACCTATTTTGAAACATCTGAAAGAGGTCACTTTTTGAAAGTATTGAAGACGTGATTTTACCGACGTATAAAAGTCGTCACCTTTTAGACGTTTTAAAATCGTCACAATTATGACGTCAAATCGATGAGACAAATACACGTGATTTTCAATGTCGGTACTACGTCATAGAAACACGTCAATTGGTCATTTTTATGACGTGTTATCTACGTTATAAAAACGTCGTTTGGTTGCCTGGGAAGGTATACACCGTTAGATTCGTCTTGAGTCCTTCTACAAACGCTAAGTTATTGGCGCAATTCGTAGGTTGAAATGTTGAGTAATTGTCGAAAAACCAAAATTTTCAAAGTTTAGTTTTTCAGTTTTTCGGCGATACTGAGCCGTGCGTATGTCTGATCCTGACAGCTTAGACACCATTTAAAAGCTTAACTCAACTCTATGGATTTGGTGTATTTGCGGTTTTCCTGTCTCTTCTTGAACCGAAGATATATACCCCAAAAAAATATGCTGTTTTGTACCTACCAAGTCCTATAGCTGGCTTATGGGTGGTCAAAAGTCACAAACTACACCGGTTCTAAATCGGCCCTGACCCCCTCTTCAAACACAGAGAAAAAATATCAAATGGGTTTAACTTTTAAACACACATACATACATATCCACAAACATTTTCTCTTTTTTAAATAAAAATTGAGTCACATTTCTAAGCTCTATAACTTTTGAATGGTATAACCGATTTTCAAAATTAGACATGCGTTGGAAAGGTAATGATCAGTTCTATTAGAAGCCGCAAAGGTTGGACTTAATTTTTAAAATTCTTAGGAATTTTGGGGACGAGAACGAAAAACAGACCCTAAATAGGAAGGGCCGTAAAATCTACACCCTTGGACCAAAATCGATGATTGACATATAAATCGGTGAGTCTTTTTCTGAACTTTAAGATGGGAGTTGGCCCAATTTTCAATTCAGTCAGATTTAGAAAATCGAAAATTTCGTGTATAATATGAAGCCTATAACTTAAAAATTCGAATTTTCCCAGATATGAGGTATACACCGTTAGACGCGTCCTGAGTCCTTCTACAAACGCTCAGTTATTGGCGCAATTCGTAGGTTGAAATTTTGAGTAATTGTCGAAAAACCAAAATTTTCAAAGTTTAATTTTTCAGTTTTTTGGCTATGGTGAGCAGTGTGTATGTCTCAGCTTGATCGCTTATGCGCCATTTAAAAGCTTAACTCAACCCTATTGATTTGGTGTATTTGCGGTTTTCCTGTCTTTTGTTAAACCTAAGATATATACGCCCAAAAAATATGCTATTTTGTATCTACCTAGCCCTCTAGCTGGCTTAAGGGTAGTCAGAAGTCAAAAATTAGACCGGTTCTGAATCGGCCCTCACACATTCTTGAAACACAGAAAAAATTATTCAGATCGGTGTAACTTTTCCACACACATACATACAGTTATATTCAAAAAAAAAGGGTACAAGTATTAGAAAGGGAAGTTAACGTCATCCTATTTGTGTACAACCGGCTGGGATTTTTGGAGGTTATCAAATGTCATAAGTGATCAAAAATGCAACTCATAGACGTCAAAGACGTTTAATTTGATAGAAGGTTTAACGTTACGTACAATAAAAAATTAATATGCCTCGTCATTTAAGTGAGATTGAAAAGGCTCAAATAACTACGAAAATGGAAGAAGGATGGTCAATTCGTGCGCTAGCAAATTTCTATAATAGAAATTTGAAAACAATCTTCAGAATTAAGCAACGATGGGTCCAACAACAATCATTAAAAAGAAAAGTTGGTTCAGGGCGTTCCAAAGTATCCACTCCTCAACAAGATGCTGTTTTAGTTCAATTCTTAAGAGATAATCCATTTGCGACGTCGAAGGATTCAAGGATTCATACGGGATTTCCTGGTGTCCAACCTACTGTAAGCAGAAGGATCAATGAATCTGAATTAAAAAACCGACCAGCTGCTAAAAAACCATTAGTAACTGTTGAACATCGTCAAGCAAGAGTAATATTTGCACTAAACTATATTTACCGCAACCCACAATTTTGGAACAACGTCATTTTTACTGATGAAAAGACTTTTCAGTCGACCTATAACGGTCAAATCCGTGTTTATCGTCCAGCCAATACTAGGTTTGAAGAACGATATATTCACTCTCATAATAAATCTGGACGTTTTTCTGTAAATGTATGGGGTTGGATTAGTATACATGGACCTGGTGTTTGTTGGCGATTAGAGGGAAGATTTACTGCCGACAATTACATTAACCTTTTGGAACACGTAATGCTCCCTTCTATTGAGCAATTGTATCCTAATAATACTTTTATATATCAACAAGATAATTGTTCAGTCCACACTGCCCATGCCGTAAGGAATTGGTTTCAAACGCAAAACCTGGAAGTATTGCCATGGCCTGCGCACAGTCCAGATATAAATCCAATTGAAAACATTTGGGGCATAATTGTTAAAAAAATATATAAAAGAAATTTTATGCCACAAAATTCAGATCAATTGTGGGATACAATCTTAGAGTGCTGGGAAGATCTTGATCCAAATATGATATCTAATATAATTCAAAGTATGCCAAATAGACTAAATAAAGTTATAGAAGCAGACGGTTCTATCACCAAATACTAAATTCTATTTTTAACAGTCATGAAAATTATTCTTTATATAATTGTTGAATAAATGGTTTCGTCTAATTAATGCTCAACGCCAATGATTTATATTTTTAATAACCTGTGACATTTGATAACCTCCAAAAATCCCAGCCGGTTTTACACAAATAGGATGACGTTAACTTCTCTTTCTAATACTTGTACCCTTTTTTTTGAATATAACTGTACATATCCACAAACATTTTCCATTTTTTAAATAAAAATTGAGTCATATTTCTAATCTCGATAACTTTTGAATGGTATAACCGATTTTCAAAATTTAACATGCGTTGGAAAGGTAATAATTATCTGTGCTATCAGAAGCCGCAAAGGTCGGGCTTAAATTTTTGAAATTTTTGGGAGTTTTGGGGACGAGAACGAAAAACAGGCATTAAATGGGAAGGGCCGTAAAATCCACACCCTTGGACCAAAATTGGTGGTTGACATATGAATGGACGAGTCTTTTCCTAAACTTTAAGATGGGGTTTGGCCCAAGTTTAAATTCAGTCAGGTTTAGAAAATCGAAAATTTCGTGTATATATAGTGTCGCATGTAGGGGTGTTGTGCACCACTGGTGAGAACTGCCGTTCTCTGTGGATAATTTAATAATATTCTGTACTGGGTTATTATGTTTTGATTAACATTTGTGGGCCGATCCCGGCGGTACTGCAATACCGGGCCAACCCGTGATAGAAGTGGAGCAAGCCCCTTAACCTTCCATCTATTTCCAAAAATCAGTTTAATATACTGGCCCCGCATGCGGGGCGTATCAGATATTAAGCTGATAAGAACAGATACTACACTTTGATCTTAGCCAGAGGCCGAGAAGCGATAACTAAAAAATTCAAAATCGAACCACCCGTGGCCAAATTTAAATTAGGTATAGATACGCACACAGCAGCGTCATCTATCCCTGATGATGTAAAGTTTAAAAAATGTATACTGTAATATGAGCAAAAGTAATATAATTCAAATACGATTCAAATTATTCAAAATAGGTACTAAAACTTTAGTAATATCAATATATTAAAATAAAAAAATAAGAAACCAAAATATAATTTAATCAATAAAGTAAGTTTTTATTTTAGTTATAGATATTTAATAAATTCTTCCAATTTTTAAAATACGGTTGTAACGAAATTGTTTGTGTACATTTATTTAGTAGTTTCAATTAGTATTACAAAAACAAAACAAAATTACGAATTCTTATTAATAAAAATAAAAATCCCTTAATTTTTGGCTTCAATACATAAAATAAACACACTCTTTGAAATTAGAATCAGTATTTAATCACAGAACAGAAAAAATTTGTTACTTGTTCTGTGACCAAATGTCAAAGTGACAGATTATTAGAGCACTTTCGTACTTCTTGTTGCACAGTAAAATCGCGATAATACAAAACAGTCGTATATTCATGGAATAAACTGTACCTTTTAATGGGTATTAAACTATTTTATTATTATTATTCCAAATGATATCTTAAGATCTGTCAATGGTTGCTGCAAAAAAATTATTTTTTTCAATGAATACTACTAATTAGGCAACCAGTTATAACTACTTCGGCATCTAGTGAGTGTTATGTAAACTTCATAGTGAGTGTTATGTAAACTTGATTTTTAAGAAATTCTGAATAATTAGTTTAGTCACAGAATAACAACTAACCACATTTAGTCATAAATATAACCAAATTATTTTTATGATAAAAAATATAAATAATAGTTTAAATGAAAAGGCTAATAATATGTATAGTATTTGTTTATAAACAATATTTCTTTTAACAACTTGTTCTTGATCTATCTCATTTTTGCTCTTGACTTCTGCTTCTGGTTGCCATAATCGAGTAAATAAAAGGATTATTTTTTTATTTCTCTTTGCCATTCTATGTAGTACCTACTTCCTTTGCTATTCGTTCTTCAGCTATATAGAGTGGGTAGATAGAGTCACTAATATAGAAATGTTAAGGAGAATAGGAGAACAGGGAAATCGAAAACAATAAAGAAAATTCCAATATCTCGGACATATGATGAGAGGCGAAAGGTATAGGTACTATCTTGAGACTCATAATTCAAGGAAAAAGAGATAGAGAGATATAGAGGGTAAGAGAAGCGTAGGAAGGAGACGCGTTTCCTGGTTGAAGAAACTGAGAGAATGGTTTGGTTGCAGCTCAAGGCAATTGTTCAGAGCAGCTGCCTCGAAGGTCAAAATAGCCATGATGATTGCCAACCTTCGTCGCGGAGATGGCACTTAGAGAAAAAGAAGTTCACCTATGTCCGAACCAGATGTTGTTTTGTTGATAAGTCAACTGTGATTGTTGGTTTGATTCCCATTATTTGTCTAATGTGTTAGTCTAGTTAGTTTGTTCAAATTTTTAAAAATTAAACAGTCATTTTCGTAAATTATTAATATTAATCCTAAAATTCAAACTCCAAAATTATTTTCCAATGCTAAATGTGTCACCGTTGCATTTAGTTGTCTTTTTAAAGACAGATCACATGCTACATACATGCTATGATTTTTTTTGACGGATATTCTTGAGTTGGGGTTGATTTCATATTATCGAATGAACTATATTTTAGTAAAGTCGTCCCAGAAAAGCAACTCATAAATATTGGCAATATCATTTTAAAGTCATACTTTAAAATGTATAATATATGTCTGAATTGCCGATATAAATGAGTCAGATTAAATAAATTATTAGAAGAATTTTACTAAGCAACATTTTTGTTTAATTTAGTAATATTTTGTATTTTGACAACAACATCCGATTTGGGCGTCGAAACGTTAATAAAATCATTATTTTAGTTAAATTGTGGCTTATTACAAATTGTGGCATTTAGAATAGTTGATTACAAAAATGCCACAAGTAAATAGGTTCAGAACATTATAAAATAAATTTCAACAAAAATATACCTCCATCTGTCTCTCTTTCCTATATGGTGCTACAGCCCAAATCGGGCCCTGACCTCCCCCCAATTATCCACCCTTAACATCTCTTTAGCATCGGTTCTCACTTCGTCTTCCTACTGGCCGACGTTCCACCATAATTCCTCGAAACGTTCTATTACGTGTTCTGTGTCATTATCCATTCTTATAAGGTAACTTTACCAGCGCAATATTTGTATTTTTGCATAATTTGCTATAGAAAATTCTTTGTAATCCATATACAGTATTTCTCATGATCATCTTTCAGTGCGTCACAGTTTTTCGATTTCTTTCTAACGCATTAAATTGTATGTGACAGAAAAAAAAGGCACGTCGGTGATTACATTTCGTCGGTGACATTTTTATATCATTTATTCTAGTTATTCTAGTTGTCGATAGATGGCGCCATAATAAAAAAATAATTTTTTTTTAATTAGATAATAATATTACAAATATAATCTGTATAATTTATAAGACTATACAAATCAAAGAAAATACCATTTTATAAATGCAAGAAACACGTTTGATTTGTTTTTATTCCAAATTGAAAATAAAATGTGACAACTGTCAGATTTAACTAAAATGTCATGTTAGAATAAGTGTCATAAATGTGTATTATCACGGACTTACCCTTTTTCCTATCATTTGTTACGCACTGAAAAATGATCATGAAAAGGACAATACCATTTTCGCAAATGGGTTCCAATATTCTAATTAATTTCTTTCTTTCAAAAGTAAGAGTAAGATTTATTGCCTTTTCTGCCATGATCCATGTTTCTACGCCATATGTTGCTATCCGTTGCTCATCCTGACATACCGCTGAAACTCGACCAGAAATAAGCACACTAAGAAGATACCTGGAAACAAGTTTAATGAGAATCCTAAAAATAACAAGAAAAACACTGATGGTCAGATCAAGAAATAACCACATCTTATGGTACGGACCTTGGGCAATGGAGCCAAAAGTTTTATCATTATTTGAAAAAGAAAGACTTTTTTAAACAATGGTTTTATTCTCGGATGAGAGTCGAATGTGCTTGCAAAGCAATGACAGAAGACGACTCGTGCATCAGATGCCCGGATAACCATTTGCCCAGTGCTGTAGTGTCAAAACAGTGAGCTAAGGAGGTGGTTCGTGTATTTTTTGGCATGGTATATCTTTAGAAGCAAAAACAGAGCTTATGTTCGAGCCCGGGGGGTCGCGGGAAGGGGGGTTGACAGCGGATAGCTACATTACGGATATTCTACAAGACAATGTTGTTCCTTACGCCGACTAGATAGGCGATGTCTTCATGCTAATGCATGATAACGCTCGATATCACACAGCCGATATACCTGGATAAGATCTATATAACAACAATGGACTGGCCTCCATTGAGTCCGGATATGAATCCCATCAAGCACCTATCCGATGAGCTCAAACGCAGGGTTCGGGTCCGTAATCCCGCACCAGCGATAGTGGCGGAACTAAAAACTTCATATTAGATGAAGAGTGTTAAGCGATTCTTCAGGAATTAAACAGGAACTTAATAAGGTCCTTAAGATCTCGCATGGAAAGTGTAATACAACGCAGAGGATGAAATATGTAGTATTAGGTTTGTTCCAACACGACCAAGAACCGTCAGATTACCGTTTCGTTACTAGATAATTAACGTTCTATGGGTTCCATGGGACCGAAATAATACGTTCCATGGTACTGCGCAGGACGGTGATCGTTACATGTACGGTTCTCAGTCGTGTTGGAACAAACCTATTAATATTGATTTTTTATGTTAATTTACTTTTATGTTCATTACATACTGACTTTCATTTATAACATGTTTTCTCACTTACATCATTAAGTTATCTTTGTTATGTTCTTTCATGACTAACTTTATAAAATATTGGTGTCATTGTGTAATGATATGACGTCACAGCGGGCGATGGGCCGGTCGACCAGAGACGACCGTAGGAGTATCCGAGTTGACGCATCCCCTCTTCATATCATCACTGGGCGAAACTGAAGGAGAAGTGGCATCGAGAGCATATTTAAGACGAGCCAGGAGAATCATAACAAAATCAGTTATTGCTAACGAATTGAATTAGCAATAGCTCGATGACAGAGATGCACCCGATTTGAGGTGGTACTATGCTTAGATAGACGCCACAGTACTGACGTGGCGTTCCACTATAACCGTTACCGCAGTGAGCGGTAGTAACGATCAGTGGCGTGCTGGCCATATAAATGAAACGGTGCAATCACCGAGAGGCTGCGGCCTCTCGAGGCCGGTTAAATAAGTTTCATTCACAAAAATTTTTAGATGTAATTTTAGATGTTTGTTGGATTAATTTTAAGTTTAGAAGAGATTAACAATAACAGTGGTAATGACAACTCGTTATTTATCTGAAGCTCACTTGAAAAATATCGCAACGTTCGAAACAATCCTGATTGCTACAACATTTTTGAGGATATTTACTATCACAACTCCTCTTTCTGAAGATCTGTAAACAGATGGTTTGAATATTTTGGCTGCGTACGGAATGGTTAAAAAAAGTCTTGAAAAATTAAAATGTCTTAGGAATGATTTTCAAACTAAAAAAAGCTTCCATTTCATTTATTATATGGGCGAATTCAGAATTAGAAAAGAATAACTCTACCACACTAATAAATAATATGTTAAAAGAAAATCGACCAAGAAAGAAGAAAAGACTAGGTGGTGACTTTAGTGATGACCAACCTATATTAAATTCAGAAAAAAATTTGAAGTTGAAGTCTATTTCAAAATTTTTGACCGAATTATTTTAAGTATCGAAAAACGATTTGATCAAGACAAATCCCTCTACATTCTAGAAATTTTTATACAATAAAAAATGGTATGCCCTTAGCGAATCATTGGGTGCGTTCGGACGACCACAGCGGCTGGATAGCTGAGCCAGCAGTAGCTGTCAGACGTCACCGCTGGAAGCCAGCCGCTGAGAGATTTACTAAGCTTTCCCTATCACGGCTGGATGCAACCACTCAGCCGATTTCTGCTGCCAGCCAGCCGCTATGGTCGTCCGAACGCACCCATTTGCTGAAAAATTCAGAAACTTTTATTCTACCATATCTGTGACTGGACTGCAATTTAGAGAAGAATTCGTCAACTTTGCTGATAAATGGATTGTATTAAAAAATAGGATTTTTCAAAATATGTACTGAAATTATAGAAGAGAGCGTTAATGGTGAATATGTTCAGTTCAGAGAAAATATGAAGGATGACGTTATTAATCTAAGTGATAATGAATATGAAGTAACAAATGACAATATTGTTGATACAGTGAACACTTTACCAACGTGTTGTACTAAAGTGTAAAGATTGTATAGCTTGCTGTTAAGCTGTTTTACATAAGTACAACTTACATAAGTGCGCTCATCCAAATTTAAATATAGTATACCTTGCGAAAGAACCTTTTCAACGATGAAATACATAAATCGGTTAAGAATTACTTTAACACATCACTTGGAAACATTTATGTCAATGGCTATAGAAAAAGAAGCTTTGTATGAGCTTAAAAATGATGAAATTATCGACGAATTTGCTCAAAAATCTACTTTAATGCGAAAATTATTGAGCCAGAGTTAATTATTTTATAAAATAATTGCAAAATAATCTGTAAATTATTGCGCTGTATTAACATTTAAATATTGTTAAATTAAAGTATTTGTACTATACTTGTATTTGTACTCTCTTGTATAATTGATTTACTAAAATTCAATTGTGGCTTACTTCCCATCAAAACTAGTTAATTACAAAAATGCCACAAGAAAATAGCTTCAGAATAACACTAAAATTCAACTTAATACATAATTAAAAAATTTTCAAATATTTTATTTAACTTTTATCTTAATTACATTAAATTCATATATAACATTTATTCAAAAAATTATGGTTTCTGCCTTTTTTTTCTTCTTTTATGGCCTTTGGGAACCAGGCGCGGATCCAGGGGGGGGCAGAGGGGGCAATTGCCCCCCCCCCCGAGAATCTGAGGACAAAAAAAATGTGTATTTATTTCTAAATTGAGGATAACGAGTGCCACTGGCCACACAGAAAAGAGCTTTATATATTTAGCGATTGTCCTATTCAAAGTTTGTTTCCGCGTGCAAATTTCCCGTGCTCTCTCGTCGAATAATATTCATTGAAACAGTTCCGTAAAGATTTTAATTTGCTTGCTGTAAAGCTTATAACCGTGCGCACGCCCTAGCGTTAGAAATTAGAAACGGAACTTCGATTAGATTAGATTATTCTAGTTCTAATAATTAGAACTTCGACATAGTTCCTTATTCTGACGCTAGAACGCGCGCATGTACAACAACAAATAAGATGCCATTTTGATGTCGGTGCTTATTTGTGCTTTGTTGTTGTTGTGAATTGTGAGCTGATGTTATGAAACGAGCTGCCAAAGTTACAACGTTCTTCAAAAACTTGAAGACAACGTCAGGTAAGGTTACTCTATTTCATAAGCCATAGTAATAAAAGCTAGTAGGTTAGTAGGTTTAATGGTTATTTTTTACGCTTACTACGTTTTTGTTTACTGTTTAGGCTATTATTTAGGACTCACTAAAAATTAGTTTAACTTTACTTTTATTTTTTATTTATATTTAACGTTTTTTTGTGTTTAATTAGTCTACCCTTTTAAAGTAAAATACATTTTTTAATGTAAGAAATCAGATAAAATCAAATTTAATTGATTAAATGTTAATTTTGTTGGATTTTCACTTTAAAACAATTTCAGATAGCAGTAATGGTGAGACTGAGGGTGCAAAACGAGACGATGAAGATAAACCCGAATCACTTACAATAATTTGAGATGAAGTGGAAGTGGGACAACATGAGCAAAGCTCGCTTGCTGTGTCACAAAACCCAAACTTCGAAGTGGAAGTTTTCGGTAAGCCTTTTTTGTAATAGCGAGCAACAACATATAATCCTGCAAAAGGCACATATAGAGGATAAGAGCTTTAAAATGATACCCAATTTGCCTAGAAAAATAATTATTTAGGGGTTGATTTGTTGAGTACGAAAATCAAGTAAATTGTTTTAATAATGTGGATGATAACTTTTAATACAAGTTACATTTTAAATTAAACAAACTATTTCAAGTCTTAAGACCGCGTCCCACCATCAAATAATTTGATCAAACTTGACAGTTAGTGACACAAAGTGACAGTTAGTGACGTCACATCCTGAGTGTTCATTGTGGATAATAATGAAAAACTTTAATTTTAAATAAAGTACAAACAAGTTAGACAACACAATACAAAACATTTGATTAAACTAGACTGTTAGTGAGAGCACAGATTTTTAGAATTTAAAAAAAAACTGCAATTGTGACGTCACTTTGACGTACTTGCGGAGTTTGCTCAAACTGTTTGATTAAATTATTTGATGGTGAGACGCGGCCTTAATAGGTCTAGTCGATCAATTATTTCAAGGTTGTGTTTTTTTAGGAGATCCTCTGGCCTTGGATTCACACTCAAAAAGCAGTGGACCTACCAACTCCTCAAGCGAATCCAGACCTACAATTAACTCTGAAGGTAAAGTGAAAGAGCTCTCTTCAAATCATATCATCAAAGATATAGGGCTATATGTAAATAACAAGCCTGATGATTACACAAAATATCTTCTTTTGGAAGAACATTGGAAGCCACCCTCAAACTACGTGTATCCATATTCAGAAAACTCAAAGGGCGTTAAAAGGTATTTGTCTAAAACCCACCTAGAAAATCATACATGGCTTGTACTTTCAGAGTCGAAGAAAGGTTTGTTCTGTAAATACTGTGCACTTTTCGCCCAAGAAAAGGCAGGTCACAATAAGGGCGTGAAGCTGGGGAGACTTGTAATTGAACCTTTGACACGGTTTAAAGACTTAACAGGAAAAGATGGCGACTTGCAAACCCATGAAAGAAGTTTATACCATAAAACCTGTGTAGAAATGGGGAAAGACTTTTTGAAAACTTACAAATCACCTAATAAAGAAGTTATCAATCAGGTATGCTCTGAGCGGCTTCGTCAGGTTACAGAAAATCGTGAAAGGCTAAAGCCCATTATCAAAACCATTATTTTGCTCGGGCGTCAAAACATACCTTTTCGAGGTCACAGGGACGATGGTCCTATCAACCTAGACATTGAGACTTCAGCAGCAAATCAGGGGAATTTCAAAGCTCTCTTGCAGTTCAGAGTAGACGCGGGTGACAAAGCTCTCGAAAAACATCTTAATACATCATCTTCTCGAGCAACATATATTAGCAAAACAACGCAAAATGCTTTAATAGAGTGTTGTGGGGATGAAATTAGGGATGAAATTCTGAAAAGAATACTCGAGTCCAAATATTGGTCTATGATGTTTGACGAAACCAGTGATTTGTCTCATAAGGAACAGATTACATTAGTTGTCCGTTATCTTTGGAAAGATGCCGTAAGGGAGGACTTCATAACTTTTATTGATGCATACAATGCAGCAGCAGATGTAAATGGTAAAGAGTGTAAAGAGAACAAACTATCAGGGAAAACTCTAGGTGAAATAGTCTTAAGGAATGTAAAAGAACTTGGCTTAGACCTTAGTTACTGTGTAGGCATAGGTACAGATGGGGCTTCGGTAATGACATCTGAAGAATCAGGTAGTGTAACAAAGATCCAATCAGAGGCAGTTAGTGCAAAACGGCTTCCATGCTACAACCACGCCTTGAATAATTCTATTTCTAAATCTAATAAGATTCGATCCATAAATAATGCTGTTGGCATTATGAAAGAAGTCATTCACTTTTATAATCAGTCAGCAAAAAGGAATGCTGTTCTAACTGAACACGTAGGAAGGCAACTAGTGAGCCTCTGTGAAACTAGGTGGGTAGATAGACATGATGCAGTAATTTTATTTTTTTGTGCATTGCCAGAAATTGTCGATTCATTTACAGAGATAAGCGAATGGAAAGAGTCCGAGTCAGCCAAAAAGGCCGTATTGTATATCAACTCAATAACAAGCACTGAATTCATTTTTTCTTGCGTTTGTCTGGTAGATATTCTGAAAAGGACCCTTCCCCTAAGCAAGTTATTGCAAAAACCAAACTTAGACTTGAACAAGGCTTCCAATGCAGTGACAGACACACTGACATGTCTGAAGGATAGGAGACGAAATTGTGATGATCATTTCACAGAGTTATACTTGGAAGCTCTAACTACCTCTGAAAAGCTGGGCGTGCAGCTCAAAATGCCCAGAGTAGTGAAAAGCCAAAGGCATAGAGAAAACTACGAAGCAGAGACAGTGATGGAATATTATAGGATGTCCATGTATATACCACTTCTCGACAATGTCATCACTGATCTACAAACCAGGTTCTCCGAAGAAAACCTATTGTGCTTTGACCTCAACCTTTTAATGCCTGCAAATATGTTGAACACCAATGTCAGCGAAAAATGCTTGGAGTTGAACGTGAGGCTGCAGAAAGTTTGCCAGAACTTTAAAACTCTTTTGCCCAGTGATTCTGAAGTGGTACTTGAAGGAGAGTTAAGCATTTGGAGAGCGAAGTGGTCAAGGGAGAAAGAAGAAGGAATGAAAATTCCAAACTGTGCCATAGAAGTACTCAAATGCTGCGATGGAGATATGTTTTCAACTGTACGAACACTTCTACAAATACTTATCACACTACCAGTAAGTGTTGCAAGTGCTGAAAGGTCATTCAGCAGCCTTAAGCTCGTTAAATCCTGGCTACGGACAAGAATGGTTGAAGAGAGGTTGAATGGATTGTGCCTTTTATACATACATCGTGATATTGAGGTGAATGTTGAGAACGTAATTGAGCGTTATGCTAAAGGAGGAAAAAGAAGGCTGGACTTTATTGTTTAAGTTTTATGGAGAAAGTATGTAAATAATAAAGTAATGCTTTGAATCTTCAAAAAAGTGTTTTGTGTTTTTATTTCCCTAACCAAGTAGGCTTTAATGAATAAATCCAATTAAAAACTATAGATTTAAATTACAAAATATGATCATGTTTTAGTCTCTAGATTGTCTAAAAACACGAGTTTTCAGTTACATTTTTCCAGACCCAGACCCCCCGGAAGGTTCCCCACATAATCCTCCTTGCCCCCCCCCGAAATCATGCCCCGGATCCGCCACTGTTGGGAACTGCCCATTTAGCCAGCAACACTTCTTAAAATCAACGCCTGACCATACACCAAGACCATTACGAATCAAATCGATCAAGGGTAGGGAACGAAAAAAAAAAACTTTTCGTACCCAGGTCGTTCAGGGTGACTAACCACAGACTAAGTAGGGATAATACGGGGTATTATTAATTTACACGACTAATTTTATAATCTAAAGTTTCAATTTACACGACTTAACATAATCTAGAACAATCCTAAAGATTGACGGTTTGTTCAAAGCTAGCAAGGTCATGAGATTATATGGGGGATAAACGTTTTCTGCCTTGCTGCAAACAATATTGTCATACATTTATTATTTGTAAGATTGCTTATTCTTAAATAAAAAAAAAAAACAGCAAATTAAAAAAAAGTCATTAAATTCAAAGTTTTATGTTTAATTAAAAAATAATTTATATTTTTGTTTTATTAATAACGAATAAAAAATCCTGATAATAGAAGATAAAATGAGGATGGGAGGCCGCTTTTCTATAAAATCACCGGGCCGCTTGAAAAGTTCCAGCACGCCACTGGTAACGATGGACGGGTGACTGTGTGTCACTGTTCAATGTTATCGCATTGAATTGAAATGCGATGTCTGGGTCTGAATATGTAGATATGTTGATTCCGTGTAGCGAGATAGTTATTGTATATATATTGTGTGGTGTATTGTATCGTTTTAATATTTCTATTATGTTCGAATGACAGTAATAAGCATAATGTTATTTTTCCTTTGCAGAAGATAGAATTATATTTTATTTTATTTATTTTAAACTGTATATAATTATCTTAAATATATTTTAATGTTGTTCTGAAGCTATTTCCTTGTGGCATTTTTTATGATTAATTATTTATATGGGAAATAAGCCACAATTTAAATGAAAAAATAATTTTATTAACGTTTCGACGCAAGAAAGAGGAAGTCAATAGAAAGAAAATACCAAGATGAGTAAGTCAATAATATCGAGCTAGTACATATTTTATATTTTAGTATTACTTATATATCTAGTATTATTAATATTATTTATAATTTAAACATGTTACAAGTCAGAATTTGGTATTATTTTTTGAGAGTAAATTAATGTAAGACCAAATACTTACGACGTCGTGATAGTATCACAGGGTTTTTCCTGGTTTTCCCTTGTGATTTACTATGAAGTCTCTAACGCGAGAATTTTACTGTCGTTGCATTTGGTTGTCTTTTTAAAGACAGATCACATGCTATAATTTTTTTGTGACGGATATTCTTGAGTTGGGGATGATTTCATGTAATCGAATGAACTGTCTTTCAGTAAGTCGTCCCAGGAACGCAACTCATAAATATTGGCAATATCATTTTAAAGTCTTCTACTTTAAAATGTATAATATATGCCTGAATTGCCAATATAAATGAGTCAGATTAAATAAAATTATTAGAAGAATTTTTTACTTAGCAACAACATTTTTGTTTATTTTAGTAATATTTTGTATTTTGACAACGGCACCCGATTTGGACGTCGAAACGTTAATAAAATTATTTTTTCATTTAAATTGTGGCTTATTTCCCATATAAATAATTAATCTTAAATATATTTACTTTGTTTTTAACCTGTGTTTTACCGAGTCTGTCGTCCTGAAAGAGCTACCCGTTACAATTGCAATAAAAATTACTTCCGTTCACAATATTTTATTTTTATTTATTTATTTTAAACTGTATATAATCATCTTAAATATATTAACTTTGTTTTTAACCTGTGTTTTACTGAGTCTGTCGTCCTGAAAGAGCTACCCGTTACCATTGCAATAAAAATTACTTCCGTTCACAATATTTTTACTTATAATTTTACATACATATATGTGGATAGACACTTGACAAACAGCGTAGTCAAAAAATATAACTTATTTTACTTTTGAGTCGATTTTTTTGCTCGTACGTTTAGAATGTAATTCAAGTACATATAGCCTAATAAACTAAAAAAAAGTCAAAATGTAAATTCGTACAGGTTAAAACAAATTTTATATCAAAGGTTAGGTGGGTACAAAAGATATTTTCAAGAAAGTATCCAAATCATACAAGGGGATCATTGTTTAAAAAATTAAAAAGGGGTCATTTTTGCAAAAAAAAAATACTTTTTCAACAGCTCAGGTAATTCACTTATTAATGAAGGTCTATAGTCTATGGGATTTTTTTCTGCAAAGTTGAAGGGCAAATCTTTCACATAAGACTTACTAAATTAAATTTGACCCCCTATTTATTTAAATAATTGTATATAAAACTTTAAAAACAAATTTGCAAAAAATTATTTTTAGCGTTTCAAATAAGCACTATAAAATATCTTATTTTACAGACTAAGTCGCGCTATGTTATCAGTATTAAGCAAAAAAAAATTGGTCGAAAAATATTTAACATTTTTTGAGATATTGAATTTGTTTGTTAAATGTTACTATATTTTAAATTGCAAAAACGTGGTTGTTGCCAAAGAAATATTCACCTGCTTAAGATGTCATTATTTTTATTTTTATGTATATTTTCGATAAATGTATTGATAAATTCAAATTTCAATTAAACTCCCCCCTAAAATGGCATTTGAAAATTATTCAATTTTTTTTATTCAAATTTGTTTATAATTTGTTTTTTAATAACGTCGCGGGGATTAAGTATTTTGAAATGTCGTTTCGATAATTGGGTTCCTGGGAATTTTTTAGTAATTAACAAAATTTTTACATTACTACGGGCTACATTAGTGTTAAATTTTATTAAGAATGTCGAATCTCTGAGTTGTAGATTCTAGACCTAAAAATATTAAGATTTAACTAAAATCTCTTAAATAAAACGTGGCTACTTACTGAGTTACAGGGTGTTTTATTTAAAAATTTAAAAATTATTGTTACCAATTACTTTCAAACTATTTGACGTATCCTTATCATACTTGGCAGAAAGTGTGGCTATTATAAACCCTACCAAAATTGTGATTAATAAACGTTTCTAGCTAGTGCCAGAGGCGTACGACAGGGGATAGTGAATGATTGACCCTTCCCAAATTCTACGCCACTGAGTGAATTACTATTTTAGCGAAATTTTTCGATTCTCCAATACTTTGTATGTAAATAACTTTATTGGTATCGATAAAGTCATCAGTTTGAGAGATATTGGAAGTTTAAAATGAATGAATGAATGAATCAAAATAACTATGCCGTTTCATTTTTAACGTCCAATATCTCGAAAACGAATGACTTAATCGTTACCAGTAAAGAGTATATGATTTACATCGAAAGTATTGGAGAATCGAAAAATTTCACTAAAATAGTAATTCCCTCAGTGGCGTAGAATTTGGGAAGGGTCAACCATTAACTATCCCATGTCGTACGCCTCTGGTAGTAGCTAGAAACTTTTATTTCTCACAATTTAGTAGACTGTATAGTACACACACTTTCTGCCAAGTATGATAAGGATACGTCAAATAGTTTGAAAGGAATTGGTAAAAATAATTTTTAAATTTTTAAATAAAACACCCTGTAACTCAGTAAGTAGCCACATTTTATTTAAGTGATTTTAGACCAATCTTAATATTTTTATGTCTAGAATCTACAACTTAGAGATTCGACATTCTTAATGAAACTTAACCCTAAAAGGGCCCGTAATAATATAACTCCGAGAAAAAAAAAGAAGAGCAAAAAAAGACAAAAACATTTGTTAATTAGTGAAAAATTCCCAGGAACCCAATTATCGAAACGGCATTTCAAAATATTTAATCCCCGCGACGTTATTAAAAAAACAAATTATAAACAAATTTGAATAATTTTCAAATGTCATTTTAGGGGGAAGTTTAATTAAAATTTGAATTTATCAATACATTCATCGAAAATATACATAAAAATAAAAATAATAAGATTTAATACGGGTGAATATTTCTTTGGCAATAACCGCGTTTTTGTAATAGAAAATAGGGTAACATTTAATAAACAAATTCAATATCTCAAAAAATATTAAATATTTTTGGTCCAATTTTTTTTGCTTAATACTGATAAGATAGTGCAACTTAGTCTGTAAAATAAGATATTTTATAGTGCTTATTTAAAACGCTAAAAATATTTTTTTGCAAATTTGTTTTTAAAGTTTTATATACAATTATTTAAATAAATAGGGGGTCAAATTTAATTTAGTAAGTCTTATGTGAAAGACTTACCCTTCAACTTTGCAGAAAAAAATCCCATAGACCTTCATTAGTAATTGAATGACCTCAGCAGTTAAAAAAGTAATTTTTTGCAAAAGTGACCCCTTTTTAATTATTTAAACAATGATCCCCTTGTATGTGGATACTTTCTTGAAAATATTTTTTGTAGCCACCTAAATTTTGATATAAAATTTGTTTCAACCTGTACGAATTTACATTTTGATTTAAATGTAGTGTAATTTTATTTTACTAGACTAATAACTGACCTTTCTAAGAGGACACGGATATAAAGTCCCTTACATATTTGGATCACTCTTTTATCTTATATAGATATTGTTAAAAATGTGTATCAAAATTCAAACAATCTTAACAACTATTTTATATTTAATATTTAAAATCAATTCTATAATATACATTATACATTCCCAAATAAAACCTACAATAAGTTTTCCATCTCTTGCATGAACTGCTTATAAGCATCATCTTTGGTATGACCTGCAAGGGCATTCTGGTGCATAGTAAATTCCTTCTGTTTCATTTCTCTAGCAAAAGCGCTCGGGTTCTTGACATGTTTCTTGTCTTCTCGCTTAACCCTTAGAGCAGATGGGACAAACCTGGTGACATCTGCACTGAGATTTCTTATTTGAGGTTTGGCAGAAATTGTTGCTCCTTGCTTCACAGAATCAGACCTAAAACAAGATGCACATAATTATCTTAAAATCAGTTGGATTGTATCACTCGGTGGGCGAACTTCCCCTTTTTCGAGCAGGAAAAGAGTTCTCTTAAAGTGAATCCTTTAACGATGACCTAGTATCATATTAATTTTACAATTTATTATTATCAAGCCATAAATTCACTCAAAAATAGAAAGTCACCAGGACTGGACCGAATAACCAACGAGCTTCTAAAATACGGAGGAGAAAGTATAACCCTAGAGATGACAAAACTTATACAAAAACTAATACAGTAGACTCCCTCTACAACGAGAACTGAAATAGCGGACTAATTACCTCGTTATAAGCGGATCTCGTTATATCAGACAACAATAATATTGTGCATACCATCACCACTGAAATGTTTTAATGCCTCTTTCGTAGTTTATTAGGTGTCGATGGTCGACCTCAACAATGAAATTGGCCATCGTAAATTGTAAATTTTCTACAATATTCAATATCGGTCGATAGATAAACAGGAAGGAAGAAGTTTATTACCGCCGGTGGAATTTATTACAGCACTGGTCTCAATAAGCACACAGATGTTGGGCATTTCTGTATACAAGCAGTTATGGTATTTATTTATGGCCATCACCACGCCAAAAATATGTAAAGAACATGTTCTTCGGTTTCATTTTTCCTCGTTATAACCAAATATGCCTCGTTATAGAGGTGTTATGATTCAATAGGAATTTTATGGGACATCTAGTGTACATCGTTATAAGCGAAACCTCGTAATACCCGTGTTCGTTATAAAAATAGTCTACTGTATTGCACTGCAAGATACCAGACGCATGGAGAAACAGCATAATGATATCACTGTTCAAGAAAGGAGACAAAGACCCCAACAATTATAGACGTATAAATCTACTGAACACCGCACTTAAGCTAACCATAAAAGTCCTAACCAACAAAATCAATAAACTAACAACTTTATCAGATGAACAACAAGGATTCAGATCCGGAAGATCCAGTACGCTGTATTTGTATTGAGACAAATCACAGAAAAGGCCATCGGGTACAATAAACCAGCATATCTGTTTTATAGACCTGACAAAGGCTTTCTATCGCATCCAAATCGAAGATGTCTAACACTTACTGTATAGAAGAAACATACCAACAGGGGCGGTTTCTCCATTGGTTCACTTGTGCAGTGAACACCCAATAAAAGTTAATTAAAATACAGTTATTTTAAATCTCATAAATATTAAAATATTTTTTTAATCTGATAGAATCAATAAAATATAACTTTATTTATTAATCATATTTATTAATCATATTTATTTGCTCTACGCCGCTGGATGCACGTGACAAGTGCAGATACTTGTGCTCTGGTGCAGAATTCAAATTGAACCAGCCAGTACTAACCTACCCCTGTATTAGAAAGAGAAATCTTAAAATCGGTGAAAAAGCATTTCGCCTATCTAAAACAGTGAGGATTTGTGCAGTGCACCCAGAGACCAGTGGAGCGTTTCGGTTCACAGTTTGGAATTTTATGTTGTGGGTTCTAGTTAAATACGGTTAAATCCTAATTACAATATTAATAGTTTTATGATGGAGCCTTATTCAGTGGATTTTATAAAAGAAAATGCAAATAGTTTTGACAATCGACTTATAAAAAAGAATGGTCCACCTCGGCCGGAAATAAACTTGGTACAAGAATGTGCTATAAAAAACAAAAAGTTTAAACGTTGCTTTAAAGTTGAACAATATAAAAAAACTTCGTGGTTGTGCGGGTGTGATAAACTACATTCTTTGTTTTGTTTTCCATGTTTAGTACTTTCGAAAAATGAAACTATTACTTCAGAGTGGACAAAAACGGGCGTTCGGGATTTATCTCATTTATCGACAAAAATTAAAACACACGGATCTGCCCAAATTCATTTAAAAATGAATTGCAACTCTCAGTTATTGGCAATATTGATGTTCGCCAATTATTAGATTATGGGTATAGGAAATCAATATAAAATAGACTTTAACGACCAAGTTAAAAAAAATCGTTACATTTTATCCCGTCTTATCGATTGTGTAAAATTTTGTAATTAATCATAATTTTAAGAGTTGGCACAATGAAACGAAATGACCGTTAAATTGAGACGAATCTATTCATGTAAGTTTTTTTGAATTTTAGTGACATTATATATTCCATAAGATGGGTGCGGTGTCCTTTAGACAAAAAAGGGTGAGTCCCCAAAAATTTTTCGCCTGTGCCGCAATTGCCCGCGGCTTTTATTCACCGTTTCTATAATTTACATTCCTTAATTAAACAACCATTTTAAATTACCACGAGCCGCCACTGCATACCAATCAATATTATACAAACCATTGAAAACATCTATTTCCATAATCGAATACAGGCAAAGATAAATGGAAAACTAACACAGTTTATACCAGTACAAAGCGAAGTCAGACAAGGTGACTCGTTAAGCCCACTGTTCTTTAATATAATAATGGACGAAATAATAGAAGCAGTACGTAAAGGTCATGGTTACAGAATGAGGAACAAAGAAATTCAAATATGCAGACGACAATCGCCGAGAGAGAAGACGATCTCCAAAGATTAACATACATTTTCAATACAACAGCCAAGAAATAAAATATGATAATATCAGCAGAAAAAACCAAATGTATGACAACATCTAAATACCCACTACGATGTAAAATCGAAATTGACGGGAAAATGGTAAAGCAAGGTTTAGATATCTGGGAATAGATATAACCAGTTACGGAGATGTTGAAGAGGAAGTACGACAACAAAGCTTAAAAGTAAGTAAAGCGGCGGGATCTCTTAATGACACAATCTGGAAGAACAAACATCTAAGACAAAAGACAAGACACAAAAGCAAGAATCTGTAAAGCAGCAATTAGACCTATATTGACATACACGGCGGAGACAAGACCTGGCACATGGCACATCTAAAACGAGACGACTACTAGAAACAACAGCGATGAAAATACTTCGATAAATATCAGGGAAAAGTCTGTTGGATAGGGAGAGAAGCGAAAACATAAGAAGATCATGCAATGTAGAAGACATAAATGGATAGGTGACAAAACGGAAACAGGAGTGGAACGAACACATTAGTACAATGGCAGAGGATAGGATAGAACGAATAGCAAGAGATAAGTCACCAAATGGACGAAGAAGTATTGGCAGACCAAGAAAAAGATAATGCGATAATTTAAACAATTTAAGAGGCTAATATTGAAGAAGAAACAGCCTTTAAAGCCTACATACAAGAAGGAAGAAGAAGAAGATTAATATCAGCATGTAACTTAAAGGTTTTATTAAGAGCGTAGGCGCAAATATTTAAAGGCTATCCCTACTTTTTCTTTCTTTACACGGTAAATTACGTGTAGTAAAATTTTCACTGATATGGAAGCTGCAGGAGGTGTAAACATTAGTTGACAATGACATTGTCATCAGCAACATAGAGATTTCTATTTCGCTCAGTTTTTGAACGTTCTTGGATAACTGTTACTTGTATAATCGCTTAAATTATTAATTAATTTAATTAATAGGATTATTTTTCACTAGCTACATATTCAGTAATTACAATAATTTATATACAATAAAAATTAATAATCGAGAAAAGAAAAAGAGTGATAAAGTGATTTTAATAATATATTGTTACTATGGAACGCTTAGATAAATTTTAAACATCTTTAACAACAAAATACTTGGATCACAGAATCTACCCTGGGGTATTCTGTGGGAATATTAATATTATTTTTAAGAGGATGGGTACGTATTTTCGGCTGCAATGCTATTCAAATGGGGATTAATTTTTTTCGAATCCTGAGAAAACTAATAATATTTTTGAAAAATTTAAACGCAGAATGAAAGATTACGTTATTAGCAAGGGCTGAAAGTCCCTGAGAACTTCTATAATGTTTATTTTAATAAGTTACAGGGGTGAAAAACTATGAAAATTTAGTGTGATTTTTAATTTCAAATATCTGATTCAAAATAAACTTTTTATTTATTCTAAGGGACTTTCGGCCCTCGGTAATAATTTAGTCTTTCATTCTGCGTTTAAATTTTTCAAAAATATTTAATGGTTTTTTCAGGATTCGAAAACAATGAACACATGTCCGTGGTAATATTTTCCAAATCCATCTTGGTCTTACAACGCACTCAGCCGAATAGAATATTGTCAGCATATTGTCAGTCAGACATTGACAATCAGTGACAATTTTAAATATTTGACATGGCATCGGGAATATTTTGAGTTGTTGATTAAATACTATTAATATACATATAGTGTATTTGATAAATAATTGATTTAAGAGGTGATCTTAATAAAAAGTTATTTATTGTGTATTATTTGTGGAAGATCCAAGCAGAGAATACATCAGAATATATTCTGTGATCCAAGTATTTTGTTGTTAAAGATGTTCAAAATTGTAAGCATTCCATAGTAACAATATATTATTTAAAAATCACTTTAACACTTTTCCTCTTTTCTCGATTGAGTATTAGTTTTTGTTGTACAAATAAATTATTACACTCACTGAATACATAGTTAGTGAAAAAAGAATGTGTGTGTACTTTGTACGCACGTAAGAAGTTATACTTCTATTATATGATTTAAACGAAATTAATATACTTTTTATTTATATTTTGTTTAAATATTAAACTAATTTATACTTACTACTTCTCAAACATTTTTATTAGAACAGTGCCAAAAATTAAAATAATAAAAGAATAAAACACACACAAACACATTAAACAAGCCACAAATGATGTCTGAACATTAATTGTCGAAAATTTTTTTAACTAAATACGTATTTTCTGAAAATACAATTATATAATAAATATACTTACAATCATAAAATGTATTAAAAAAAAACAAAAAAGAAAAAAAGAAAGTTTCTATTGGGACTCGAACCAGCGCTGATAAGCGCGGTTGGTATTGGAATTCATTCGCTTTCAACGCTTAGCCACGGACACTATGTGTCATTATTTACGAAGATCGACTAACTAAACGGATTAAACTTGTGATATTTTGATATTTTGAAAATTGATCAAATTATTTTAATTTTGAATTGAAATGATTTAGAATTGAAAAAATACCACAAAACATAGAGTAAGAAAACAATATATTATTAGGTGAATATTGATAGAAATTTTGATAGTAATCAAATTATATAAATAAAAGTATTACATACTATGTATTTTGGCAGATCAAATAGGTAGGTTTATACCCATGATACATTAACAATTATTACGTACCTGTTGCTTTTAAAAACTATTTAAAAGTCACTACAATATTATAAACTTTTTTGTTTCTGTCCTCACAACAATAAAACTAATATATTATACATTTGTTTACCTTTACCTCCAAACCACAGCTGTCCTACAGCTGCCATATCGGATAATTTTTTACATGTCATTTGAACATCCAATCAGAACAAAGTTATAATGCGCATGCGCCGGGCTGATAGGTTTTAACATAAAAATTCACCCTCTATCGCCGGTAAAGAAGTATAACTTCAAAAATTATCACATTTATTAACTGAATTAATAATTTGCAATTATACAAATAACAGTTATCCAAGAACATTCAAAGGCCATCTCTTTAAGTTAATGATGACATTTTCAAGTAGAATGACATTCTAGTAATGTTTACATATCCATACCAGTGTGAATTTTACTACACGTAATTTGCCGTGTAAAGACAGAAAAAGTAGGGAGAGCCGTAAAATATTTGCGAATTATGTACCCATGGCCTTAATAAAAAAACTCAAAATATTCCTGAAACCTTGTCAAATATTTAGTTGTCTGGCCAATATGTACACATTCTGTTCGACTGAGTGCGTTGTATGACAAAGATAGCGAATGTTCGATTTGGAAAATATACCACTGACATGGTATGGTATTTTTTTCGAATCCTGGAAAAACTAATAAATATTTTAAGCAGAATGAAAGATTACACCATTACCGAGGGTAGAAAGTCCCTTAGAATAAACAAAAAGTTTCTTTTGAATGAGATATTAGAAATTAAAAGTCACACTCAATTTTCTCTACTTTTTCACACCTATAACTTATTAAAATAGACATTATAGACGTTTCTGGGACTTCTACCCTCGGTAATGATGTAATCTTTCATTCTGCGTTTAATTTTTTTAAAAATACTTATTAGTTTTCTTTGGATTCGAAAAAAATGAATGCATTTAAAACGCATTGAAACGAATTTTGCGCCTACGCTCTTAACCAAATGTGGGCTAGTTTCAACTACTAATAGAATGTTTCACTGATGATGGTGTTACTGAACTGAAAACATTCTTAAGAATTGTAATTCATTTGGATGAATTTTAAATTTTTTAAATAAATTACACCATTATACATTCCAAGTCTTTTATTTCTCTCTAAGTTTATTTTAAATTAAATTCAAATAATATAATATTTTGAATGTTTGGTTCACTCCTGAAAAGTTATTACAAAGAGACTGATCTGCCAGAGATTCAAAACCCACCAATTCTATCAAACAAAATAAATGAGTCCAAAATGTACTATACCTATTGATTAACTGTGGTGCTGCAGATAATACAGGCTGGATAAGTTGTGGTGGTGTCAATCTTATCATCCTTGTTGCTACTTGGGGCAATCTAATTGGTAATCTGGGAGGTAGACCTGGTGGAGGACCAGGGGGCATAAGTCTTCCTGGAGGTGGGCCTGGAGGCAGTCTTATGTTACCAGGGAATATATGTGGAGGTACAGCAGGTGCTTGAGATGGTATATTGGGCATTTCTGTGCCTGTAAAAAATATTAAAATTAATAAAAAAAAAGTGAAAGCAGTACAGTACTCGGTTCTGTAAATAATATTTTTAAAATTAAATAAAATACTTCTATTATCTATTTATTTGTTTATTCATTATTGCATTAACCTTAATACCATAATAGTACTAAGTACCTAATAGTACTTATCAGTACTATTTTTTGGCACTACTTATGTGACTCCATGTCATGGCGCTACTTCCGTGACGCTCGCCTCTGCCTTTTACTACAGAGAAAGAGTAATACAATGGCAGTACACAAACTTTGCTTCATAATATAAGTATAGTATAGGAAGAAAAAGATATATGTATTAAATACACTGGGGTGCAAAATTAACCGGACACCTTAAAAATGGGTCATTTTTGATGTCTTGAATTTCCTAAACCTGTTGTCCGATTTAAGTGATTTTTTAATATGTTATAGCCTTATTCTTTATCAATATCGCTGTAATAATACTGTGGCTAAACAGGTAAATTTTCATTGCATACCGGGTGTACCAATGAAACTGCGTTTCTCCATAAACGCTAGAATATTCCACCCTGTGGAATATTCTAGCGTTTATAAAATACTGAAATTAAAACCCGACTATAGCCTTATGTTTTCTCAACATTCTGTTTTTTTATTCATTCGCTTAAGTAGGACCATAAAAAAGTTAGGAAAATTATTAACTAGCCATATTCTTTATCAATACAGGGTGTTTCTAAACAAGTGCGACCAACTTTAAGGGGTAATTCTACATGAAAAAATAATGACTGTTTGCTTTATAAACCTATGTCCGCAAATGCTTCATTTCTGAGATAGAGGGTGTTGAAATTTTTCTTACAAACTGACGATTTATTTATTGCTTAAAAACCAGTTGACATGCAAATGAAATTTGGTGGGTGTTAAGACGTAGTTATTGTACATTTTTTGACATACAAGTAAGGATTCAATATTCACCATTGGCGCGCATACGGGTAATATAAGCCCTCATATTACCCGTATGCGCGCCAATGGTGAATATTAAATTCTTAATTGTATGTCAAAAAATGTGCAATAACTACTTCTTAAAATCCACCAAATTTCATTTGCATACCTCAACCGGTTTTAAAGCAATAAATAAATCGTCAGTTTGTAAGAAAACTTTCAACACCCCCTATCTCGGAAACGAAGCATTTGCAGACATATCGTTGATAAAGCAAACTGTCATTATTTTTTCATGCAGAATTACCCCTTAAAGTTTGCCAATTATTATTTAAAAACACGCTGTATTGATGAAAAACATGGCTAGTTGTTAAAGTACTTAACTTTTTTATTATCCAACATAAGCGAATGAATCAAAAAACAAAATGTTGAGAAAACATGAGGCTATAGTTGGATTTTAATTTCAGTATTTTATAAATGCTAGAATATTCCACAGGGTGATGCGAACTTGGAGAAAAAAACACAGTTTGATTGATACACCCGGTATACAATGAAAATTTAACTGTTTAGCAACAAAACTACTACAGCGATATTGCTAAAGAATAAGGCTATAATATATTAAAAAAATCACTTAAATCGGACAACAGAGTTAGGATATTCGAGACATCAAAAATGACCCATTTTTAAGGTGTCCGGTTAATTTTGCACCCCAGTGTATATTAAACTTTATGAACTAAAGAATTTTTCTATCATTTTAAGTAAGGTAATATAAATATAATTATTTATAAAAATGCAACGCCTAAATACAGTGCAGATAAATTACATATGTCCAAAATTTCTAGACTTTCTGACTACAACAAAAATAAGTCTTGTTGATGATCTATGTATCAAGGATATTAGAGTGAAGATAAACAAATAAATAAACGAAATTACCTGGTGGTACCAATGGTTCTATATTAACAGTCAATTTTGCCCGTTGCTCATCAATACGATGTATATCAACCTTTTTCTGTACAGTTTCCATTTCTTTCATAAACTCATCAACATTTTGACCAGACAGAGCCACCATTTTTTGTTGTAAAGATGTAGGTTTAGCAGGTGAAGTTTCTTCTGAGTCTATATCTTTTTTCTCTGCATCTTTGACTTCATCTTGAATCTTAGTACCAAATTCTTCTATTTCTCCTTCATCATTTATTTCAGGAGGTGGACCAGGTGGACAACCGGGTGGTTCTCTTACTGGTTGACCCTACAATAATATCATAATGCTAGTAAAATAGATTTTGTAATATATTAAAAATATGCAAACACTAAAATAATACACATAAAGAATATAAATGTACTAAAAAAGAATGGAAGATATAATTGGTGAATATCAAGCGGGCTTCAGACAAGGAAAAAGCACAACATAACAGATTTTCTTGCTAAAAGAGATATTAGAGGAAAGCTATCAATACCAGAAACCGACCATGATATTATTTATAGACTTTAAACAAGCATTTGATAAAGTAACAAGGAAGGAACTGTATAATAGTCCAGATAAATAAGGATTTTCTCAGGACATTCAAATATCCAGGTAGCTGAGCTACTTTTTTAGTTATTGTAGACCTATAGGAAGAAAACCTACCTGTTTCCTGCCTAGAGTTCGCGTCAGTTTTTTAATTATTAACAATTTATTCCAAAAAATTTCATAAAATTTAAAAATTTGATCTTTTAGAATATTGAAAAAGCTTCAAAATACCGATTTTTCAATGTTAAATGTCAATTTGTTGCTTCGCAAATTGCAAAATAAATGAAAATCGATATTTGTATAACTTTTGGTTTTAACTTAGAATTTTAGGGTTTCACCCTAAATTGGGTATTTTGGTACTTAACAAACCCTCAAAATTTGAGACAGATCCATTAATTAGTTTAAAAGTTATTCTATTTGTTTATCTCAATATTGTCCGTAGATAAAATCTTTTTATACATTCGAAAAGCTAGTATTTTAACATGAATTTTCAAATAAAAAAATTTAGCAAAAATCTATTTTTTAAATCATAGTATCATTAATAGGACACTTTAATAAATAAATTATTTATTAGATAATTATTTATTGAAGATAATTTATTTATTAAAGTATACCTTAACTTTTTCTATGATTAGTAATGACAGTATGATTAAAAACATGGATTTTTGGGTAAAAATTAATTTTTCAAAAATTGTTTAAACAAATTTGACTGTTTATTAATTAATAAATGTCTAGACAAATTGCATATTTGTAATGTACACAAAAATTATATAAGAATTAAAAAAAGAAAGGTCAAAATCCATTGAGTAGATCCCGAGATATAGAAAAGGATTGTAGCTTTAAGTTGCTCTTTTAGTTTTTGAACTCATGCATTTGTCGGCTCCCAGCTCCCCCTTCACTTCCATGAATAGTCACCATTTTAACTACATTTTTAAAAATTCGTGTAAAATACCAGCTTTTCGAATATGTAAAATGATTTTTTCTACGGACAATCTTTTTAAAGTTATTCTAAATGTTTATAACCTACAAAACTTCAAAAATTTGGCATTAGGATTTTTGACTATATGTATTAGATAATTTTTTTTATAAAAATAATAAACAAGGTATTGCTTATAACAAGGTACATTAGGTGTCCCATGAAATTCCTATTGAACTGTAACCCTCTATAACGAGGCATATTTGGTTATAGCGAGGGAAATGGGATCGAAGAACATGTTTCTTTACCTGTTTTTCACTGTGATGACTATAAATAAATAACCCGACTGCCTGTATACAGAAATGCCTAAAATCTGAGTGCTTATCTAGGCCAGTGATGTAATAAACTCCACCGCCTGTCAACTTCTTCCCGTTTATCCACTGACTCTTTTTCAAAAGCGCCAATCAAACAATATTTTGCATCTTATACCGGGTGTCCACTTATATTTTTCCCCATTTTAACTGCCTATAACTTCTAAACAGCTGAAGATAGAAATATGTGGTTTTCGCTGAAATGTTTTATTTTAGTAAAAGTTTTGTCAGATTGAGTTTTTTTATATCGCTTGAGGATTTAATGGCGGATTTTTGAAAAAAGCTTTGTTGACTTTTTAATCGAACACCCAGTATATTTTTTTGTAAATCGAAAGAACAGTCATTCACCTATACAGCGATATAAAGTTTTTTAAAATCGGTTGTCAAATGACTGAGTAATTAATTTTTAAAATAAGAGGTGCAATGTGGATATATCATAACTAAATAACATAACTAAGCAAATTGATATTATGTTATGTGATCTCTACATTGCATCTTTTATTTTAAAAATTATTTGCTCAGTCATTTGACAACCGTTTTTAAAAGTCTTGATATTGCTGGATAGGTAAATGACCATTCTTTCAATTTACAAAAAAATATACTGGGTGTTTCAATAAAAAAGTGATTTTTTTTTCAAAAATCCGCCATTTTTTATTTAACAGCGATATAAAAAATTCAATCCATTCAAACAAAACTTTTACTAAAATAAAACATTTCTGCGAAAACCGCATATTTCTATCTTAAGTCGTTTAGAAGTTATAGGCAGTTAAAATGGGGGAAAATATAAGTGGACACCCGGTCTTGCTCGGAATGGCTTCACTATAGGAAGTTAATGTCTTAGGTCCGGCTTCACCAACAACAAATAAATCAATGAATAGCTATTCATCGAATAAAATTTATTAGACGTTTATACTTTTATTTTGTTTCAATATAATTTTGATAATTTAAAGTTAAACTGACGAATTTACTTTCTTATAGATATTTACAGCGAGAGTAACTTGCCAATTTATTTGAAGAGTAAATAGTTATTTAATAAATAAATAAGATAAGTCTTATTTGACGTTAGAAAAATGGAGAAATGTAAGTTTATTGGTCGAATAACTTTATTCATAGAATAAACTACTATTTGTTGTTGGTGAAACCGGCCATTAGGGAGTGTTCAAGTATTACGTAACGCAATTTTTGAAGATTTTTGACCCCCCCTCCCCCCAGGTAACGCACCGTAACGTTTTTATGTACCCCCCCTCCCCCTACCTAAACATTACGTAACACCCAAGTCACCATTTGAACCTAAATGGAAAACTAGGTTGCGAAAAGTACCGGAATTATTACTTTAAACGCATTTGAGGTAATAATAAAAACTTACAATCATCATCCAGCCTCAAAAGTCCACTGCTGAACATAGGCCTCCTCCCCTCATTTCCAACCACGTCTATCCTGCGCCGCTCTCATCCAGTTTTTATTTAGCTTTCTTACGTCGTCTGTCCATCTTGTAGGCGGTCAACCGGCGCTTCTCTTGTCTTCTCTTGGCCTCCATTCCAATAACCTTTTTGTCCATCGCCCATGTGTCATTCTCGCTATGTGTCCTGCCCATCTCCACTTCAAGTTAGCTATCCTTTTGATGACGTCAGTCACCTTTGTTCTTCTCCTGATTTCTTCGTTTCTGATTTTGTCTCGCAGAGTTATTCCTAACATTGACCGCTCCATTCTTCTCTGCGTTACTCTTAGTTTGGTAGCCGAGGCTTTAGGTAAGGTAAGTGTTTCTGATCCGTACGTCAAGACTGGGAGGACGCACTGATCAAATACCTTTCTCTTTAGGCATATGAGCAACTCACTCTTAAAAGTTTCTCTCAGTTTTCCAAATGCTGCCCACCCAAGAACGATTCTTCTTTTTAGTTCATGTGTCTGGTTATCCCTGCCAATCGTAATTTCATGTCCCATGACATGAAATATGTCCAAAACTTAGAATAATAATCTTTTATTACTAATTTTACATTTACATTTTCCCTGCTTGGCCCCATCCTTACATACATTTTTGGCTTCATCCTTTATTGTTCTTCTCATGCATTCTTCTATTTGATCTTCTTTAATAAAAACTTAAAATAAAATAACATATTTATTATTTCAATATTTTATTTTGCTTAGTAAAAATTTTTGTATAACAAATAATATACGATGTTGCCAGTAGTTTCGGAAAAAAATAGTGAAAAAAATGTGTAAAACTTTTTGTTCTTCAACGCCCTATATCGTGAAAACGCATGCCGTTACAAAAATTTTATACTAAGCAAACCCCAATTATTTTTCAGTTTTTCACCTATCTTAGAGATCGTGTTACCTTTTTCTGAAACACTCTGTATATGTAAGAAGGCACTTATGGAATAAAATTATTTCTGTCCATGTTTTAATCAATTTTAAAAAACGCTGAGACCCGTAGATTTTAATATATAAAAATGTGTGCTTTTTTAAACATAAATTTAAATGTACAGGGTGATTTATGCAAGACTACCGTAATCCATAAGCTTTATTTTTTAACACCCTGTATATTTCTATATGTTTAAAAGCTGCTTAACAATCTGAATTTATGGTCTTTATGAATAATACAGGGTGATCATTTGAAATTATAATGTATGGAAACCACTTATGGAATAAAATTGTTTTTGTCATGTGTCATTATTTTAGAAAATTATAAAAACGCTAGGATACGTCAACTTTAAATTCAACTATGGACTATTTAAACATAAATTTGAATATACAGGTTGATTCACTCAAGTCTAGCATAGTCTATTATCTTTAATTTTAATTAAACACCCTGTATATTTTTGTTTTTAGAAGCTGCTTAACAACCTCATCTCAAAAATGTGTATTATGTAGGGTCTATTATGAATAATGCAAGGTGAAATTTTGACATTCACATTTTAAATAATTTGAAAATTTGCGTATTTAAAACATTAATGAATACCTACTGCAGAAAACGATTTCAGAAAACATACAAGATTTATGAACATGTAGTTCCCTTCTGTAACCTCTTAAATAACATCTGTATCTTTTAATCTTTTGTTGTGGAGACAGGTCCATCTAATTATTGGAAACAAATGTTACTGTGCTTCATCTGTTACAAATTTTAAGATTTTTTCACTTGAAAACGTACTATTATGTATTGTCCTCTTGTCGGAACATGAACGGAGCGTGAGAGTGCAACATAAAACAATTCAGGGGTCTATGTAAAACATAAATGAAATTCCGTAGTTTTTTTTCATTTAAGTTAAAAAAGAATCCACAAGGAAAAAGTTTTCTTGTAGTTGGCTGTATACCATGTAATACAAAAAATAGTAAATCCTTTATAAAAGGTATATATTTACCTTAAAATATATACCTTTTATAAAGGATTTACTAATTTTTAAAAAAATAATGTTACGTAACGCGCTGTTCGAACCCCCCTCCCCCCATGTAACGTGCCGTAACGTTTTACAAGACCCCCCTCCCCCCAAACTGCGTTACGTAATACTTGAACGCTCCCTTAGAAAACTACATATTTATATGTATGCACAATATTATTTTTGTCTGGTATAACGAGATCGGCTTATAACAAGGTAATTAGTCGGTCATTTCAGTTCTCGTTATAGAGTGAGTCTACTGTAGTAACTTAAGCATCAGATACATAGACATTAAATAAAAATCAACACGAAATGGTGCAGATATGGAAACCAAAAATACTAAGGAAAATATTTGGAGGAAAAATATTTGGAGAACAGAGAATGGAGATTTCAATGGAGAAATGGATTAGAACAAATGAAGACCTGAGAGAGTTATATGGGGAACCCAGCATACTTGGAGTAATAAGAAACCAATGACTAAGATGACTACAACACACAGAGGATGTCAGAGGGTAGAATATCGAAAATCTTACTGTGGAGTACAATTGGAGGATGTCAAGACCCAGAACAAGGTGGAAAATGGATGTAGATCTAAAAAGACCCAACTTCACAAATTCGAGGATAAATGCAATGGACAAGGATGGATAGAGGAGAATGGTCAATCAAGCCATGGGTCTAGTAGACTTGATGCTAGTTAGGGCTTACAATACCGGAATTCAATACCGGTATTCGATACCGGTATTTATAATAAAAATACCGGTATTTCGGTATTAGCTTAATTTATAAAAAGTGAATTGATGCACAATAAACTTTTTTCTACGATACTTTTTGTTATTACAAGAAATTATTTTTGAAGATAAACAACCAATATCATTGTAAAAAATATTTATTTAACACGTTTATTACCCATACAAGTCAAGTATAGCGCTTTCTAAAAGCGTGAATGTTGTGAATTTAAGACGAAGGGTTATATCAGCTTCTACAACCAAATTATTAAATCTCGTCTATACAAATACATAAAATGAGTTATATAAAAATTCTTGAATATTTAAAATTAGACTACCTACTTTATTTTATACATAAGCCTTAAGATTTATTAATCAGAATTGTTTTTACATTTTCAGATCTATTTTTCATTTTTTTTTTGTGTATTGGGGTGTATAAATTAGGCTCACTTATTTTATGAATTATTAATAATAATTGAAAATATACAGTGATGAGCGAACTAATAACCGGCAAAATAACACAAAAGATGGAAAACATATTAAATTGTGAGATAAAAAGAAATAAAACTAGTGGAGGTGTTAAAATTAGCGATAGTAACATATGCATTGACATTATATTGATTGTTTCCCACCTTTACACGTATCAGAGGAGTATGTCAACTAAAACTGTCACTGTCACAGTGGCAGTTGCTAAACTCGTCCAATACGTCTAAAGGTGGGAAACAATCAATATAATGTAAATTTTTAGGTTAATATCGCTAGATTTCCCAGCTCGACTAGTTTCACTTCTTTTTATCTCACAACTTAATACGTTTTCCATCTTTTGTGCTATTTTGCCGTTTATTAGTGCGCTCATCACTGTATAGCGGTCTAAATACAGAGTAATCTATATAAAATATTTGTCAAGTAAGTTAATCTTTGTATCAAGTAATATATTTTAAAGTTAAATTAATTTACAAATAGCAAATTTCATAAGTAAAAGTAGTATCCTATTATATGCAAAATTTATCCTATTTAGAATCAAATATATAGTTTTTCTGTTTGCACATTTTTTGTATCTATCTATTCCTACTCTCTATGTAATGTTATAAACACCATCTACTCATTTCAAAATAAAATTTAATAGGTTTTATACATATATTATTTAATAACAAGTCGATATAACAACTGAGAGTAGTATAAATATAACGTGTATATTTTTTATTCATAATACCGGTTTTAATACCGGTATCCCGGTATTTGAAATTTTAAATACCAAATACCGGTATTGAGATTTTGGCTCGGTATTGTAAGCCCTAATGCTAGTGGCTAATATTATTATTAAAACTTACCAATGACTGCAGTTTTAGTGCTGTAGCAATAGAATATATGGTATGCTCCTGTTTTCTTTCTACTGCAGGTAAAGGAATCTGTGCAGGTGTGTTTGTGATAGTCGTAATTTTTTGTGGCAGTTGAGGCAATGGGATTTCATCTACTGTAACTTGCTGAGCACTTTTCACTGACTCATAAAAGACTACTAGTTGGTTTTTCTTTTGTTCATATTCTGTCTGTCGCCTTTTCAAATCAACCCACTTTTCAGGATCATCTTTATACTAAAATGTTTATAAGTAATGATAAGGTCTTAAATATACACTTCGCATCCCACAGAAAACAGGCGACCCACAAAAATGGTCAGTTTTGATGTCTTGAATTTCCTAAATCTATTGCCTGATTAAAGTAATTTTTTTATATGTTATAAGTAGCCTTATGCTTTAACAATTTCGCTGTAATAATATTGTTGCTAAACAGGTAAATTTTCATTGTATACTGGATGGTATACAACGAAAATTGCATTGCATTTGGGTCATACGTACAATTGAACCCACTTATTGGAGTAGCCTTCTTGCCAATCAAAAGTATTCCTATAACCGGGATATTCTAATAACCGATCATTGGTGGCTTGTAGAAACGTTTCAGGACCTCAAATTTCTATTACTTAAACCAGGATATTTCTATAACCGGTATTCTAATAAGCAGGTTCGACTGTATAATAAGACCTGTATGCACACCAATGGAGAATATCAAATTCTTAATTGTATGTCAAAAAATGCAAAATAAGAGAGAGAATATATGTTTATTGTCTAAGAAAAAATCTTGTTGACAAACACTGTTTAAGAGTTTTAAATAAATAAATTAAATTAAAATATGACTAAATATAAAATATAACACATAACACATTTACATTATATAACAACTACAAAATATGTAGTATTGTCAAAAATAAAAAACAAACAAACTACAAGCTGTAAAACTAAATCACAAACAATAATGACAAACAAATTGACAAAAAAAAAAAAAATATACACAAGATCACAAATACATCAGCTCCAATGGTCCTCAAAAAATTCTGTCAGATCATAATAGGCCCTCTTAGCGAGCAGTCTATCTAATGAATTTCTAAACTTTCTAATAGTTTCCAAATTTTTTATTTCACTAGGTAGTTTATTAAAAATTTTGATGCCGTTAAAAATAAATGAGTCTTTGACTAGTGTGCTTCTAGGTGTAATCAAAGCTAAATTGCTAGCAAATCGTCCAGATCGATTATTATTTTCATATAGATGTTTATTCTTAAAAATAATGCTTGCCGTTTCCAAAATGAAAAGAGATACAAGTGTAAGGATACTGTGTTTAATAAATAAAGGTTTACACGTTTCTCTAGAATTTACCTGGCACAACAGGCGTACTGCCTTTTTTTGAAGCAAAAACACACTACTGAAAAGCTCCTGACTACACGCTCCCCAAAACTGAATTGCGAATCTAAGATGTGACTCTACTAGTGCAAAGTACACAGTTCTTGCTTGGGCAAAACCAAGCTCCCTTCTAGTCGACCGTATTGCATAGCATCCAGATGCAAGTTTTGAATTCAAGGCTTCGATATGCGATTTAAATTTAAGGTCAGGATCAATATTCAGGCAAAGAAACCTGACGGACAGCTGAGGTTCAAGTTCCAGATGTAATTCAGGCATAACATGTTTAAAACACAGAAGCTTGGTTTTAGAAGTGTTTAATGTCAAAAAGTTCGCCGTGCACCAATTTCCAATCATTAAGAGTTCCCTACCTACAGATTGGCGTAAGACATTCAAATCTTTAGAATGCGATATAAGAGTGGTATCATCTGCATAAAGGGTGAAATGA
Organism: Diabrotica virgifera virgifera; assembly: GCF_917563875.1. Taxonomy (NCBI): domain Eukaryota; kingdom Metazoa; phylum Arthropoda; class Insecta; order Coleoptera; family Chrysomelidae; genus Diabrotica; species Diabrotica virgifera. The sequence goes on along the minus strand of NC_065443.1, from coordinate 252,277,816 downwards.
GCAGATACATCAAGGTAGGCTAAATCGTTTATATATACCAAAAACAGAACTGGTCCCAATACCGAGCCTTGGGGCACTCCCTAAGTTACATTCATCAAGTCAGAGTCACAGTCTGTTCTAACAAACTGACTCCTACCCGACAAATATGACTCCATCCAACTCAGTGGATCAGTCAATCTTTAATTCCGTAGTGTTTAAGCTTCTGCAGCAGCAAACCATGATTGACACAGTCAAAAGCCTTCGTCAAATCACAGAACACTGCCGCAACCATCTCGCCTAAATTAATACTATTGTAAGCTATCTCTAAAAAACTGAAAATCGCGTCGGTCGTGCCAGTGTTACCACGGAAACCAAACTGTTTCGGACTTAGTAGTTGGTTAACCTCTAAAAATTGTATTAATCTTGCTTTAACAATTTTCTCTATTATTTTTGCCAACGTAGGTATCAGAGAAATTGGCCTGTAATTGGAAGGGTTTATGTGATCTCCACCCTTGTGCAATGGAATTACAACATTTATCTTCAGGAAATCGGGAAATGTGCCAGCATTAAAACTATCATTAATTAAAATAGATAAAACATCCAAAGCAGAGTTTGGTAGATTATTGAAAACTCTTATAGAGATGTCATCATAACCCGAAGAGTTTTTGTTTCTGATTGATTTAAATATCTCTTTCAATTCCTCAACATTAGTATCATAAATTATGAAGGGACACATAACTTCTGTTTTCTTCAGATATGACAAAGGATCTGTACCATGTCTCAACTGTGCTGTTAAAGTTTCGGCTATGCTACAGTAAAATTCATTACAGTCATTTGGAAGTGGAGTGTGATGACTATTACCTGATCTGTGTTTACCCCTTAATTCATTTATTATAGACCAAGTTTCCCTAGTTACATTTGAGGAGTTTTCTATTCTATGCTTGTAGCAGTTTTCTTTTGCAGTTTTAATAACATTTCTGTATATCTTTTTATATTGATTATAATAGGTAACAAACCATTCATCTTGGTAATATTTTTTGATATAATGGAGCGATCTCATGGTTTTGCAGGAATTTTTAATGCCATTTGTAATCCAAGGTTTTCTATTTTTAATTTTAATCTTTTGTTTAGGAAAAGACCTTTCAAAAAATTCACATATTGTATTATGAAATGATTTAAATGGCTCAGACGATTGTGATAGGAGAGAATACCAGTCAAGACTCTCGCACTTTAATCTAAATTTACCAAAGTTAGATTTACTATACAGGCGACCAATTTTAAATTTATTTACACTATCTTTACCTTTACTAAATTTCTTAATTTTGATAGAAGCAACAACTGCCTTATGGTCTGACAGATTGGGGTCAAATACAATACATTGAACATGATCCTTCTCAAAGTTAGAACAGAAATAATGTATTAAAGTTTGAGACAATTTAGTGACACGTGTTGCTTCATTAACATGCATTTTTAAATTAAAACAAGTGAGTAAGTTTTTTATTTTCTTTACTTCATTGCAATCATAGTTCAGAAAGTCAATATTAAAATCACCCGTCAGGATTATTTGACTAAACTTTGGAATCCTCAACAACAAGTTCTCCAGCCTTTCCAAAAAAATCTGGACACTGGTTGTTGGAGATCTGTAGATGCAAATAATATAGATATCAAAATTTGTTATTTGTGCAACTGAAAATTCAAATTGTTTTTCTTCAATAAGATCCTCATAATTTATCTGAACAAAAGCCAGTTCTTGCAATAGAGAGTTGTGTACTAAAATAGCAGTACCCCCATGTATAAAGTTTGTTCTACAAAAATGTGAAATCATGGAATACTCGGGAATATACAAGTATTCATTTTCTTCTAGCCAGTGTTCAGTCAATAACAGAACACTGGGAAAGTCATTATATTCTAACATTAAAAATAAATCATCAATTTTATTTCTAGCTGACTGAGTATTAAATAAGAGAAAAGTTAAATTAAAAGAAGATTCTGACTTGTCAGTTTCTAAGTCTGAAGTTGTATTATTGGCGTTAACTGAAAATCCAAATCTTTTTCTGGTCTTGTAAAAGTGCAACAATTTTCACCAAGATCATCTAAAACAATTATGCTTTCTGAATTATGTTCATTGGGTGGTGTTGTATTTTTTAGCTGAATAAATATCAAATTTTTATTATTTTTAAAATGTTTTATTTGATTCTCCAACAGGTATGAAATTCTATAGTTGCTCAGTCTATGCCCATATGAATTATTTACATTTAGGAATGAGATTGAGTGCTCATAATATGAATTAAAAACACTTAAGAAGTCACTTAATTTGTTATTAAATTTTGAAATATATTTGGCATTAGGATCATTTCCCGTAGGAACAGAGAGAAACATTATGTTCATGTTAGTACATTGTCTTAGTTTCATATTAACATGTTTTATACTAGGATTTCTATATGAAACAAAATCATTATAACCTGCTGAAATAATTACATAGTCATCAGAACTAAAGTTCTTTGTTAAACAGTCAATATTTTCAATGACCCCAGAAAGTGAAGCACCAGGCTTAATAATTGTTTGGATATTCACTTCTTCTTCTGGAAAACGACGCCTAAGTTCACCGCTCAAACCTCGTGTGGTCTCATCAGTAAGAAGTAGAATATTTCGTTTTATTTTTCTTGGCTTGAGTTGCTGTTCTAAAAAGTTGATGATTTTATATTTTCTATTTTCTTTTTTGGATTTCGTACTTCTCTCAAGGTCTGGGTTTTCTGTGGTTCTTGTTGTGCAGCTCTTGTGGGGCCATAAAAATTCTCTTGACGAAGTTCTTCACCCAGGTTTCTTCCAAATTCCTCTGACAATTTATTTAATTCTTCCATTTTCTTAATTTCATTTTCCAAAATTACAATTTTGTTGGTTAGATTAGAAATTGTCTCCTCGAATTCATGTTTAAGATTAAGTTGACTTTCCTTTCTGCTTAATTGAAGCATTTCATTTTCAGATTCTAACACTTGTATTGTGGTTATCATTTTCTTGCTCATCTCGTTCAGTTCTTCAATAGAACTATTCAATTTTGTTATGGTCAAATCCCTTTCAACGATTTTCTGCAAATATTCTTGATTTGTCATTTTGACATTTTTAACTTCATTTTTTAACCTATCAATAAGTTTATTTTGATTGTCAAGTTTATCAATATATTTATATTCAGCATCCAGAACTGTTTCTTCAAAACTTTCAGAACTCTTCTTTAAGCGCATAATATAGGAGTCTTTCTCAGTCAACAATTTTTGAAACTTTTTAATTTCCTCCCCAAAAGTCGTTTGCCTAAACTCTTCATCATCTTTAACCTGCTGGCATTTAGTAGAGCAGTATATTGTGTTACTGTCAATTTTTATGAAGTGCTTTAAATCTCTTTCCAGGCAGCTTGGATGAAATATATTCAGACAAACCACACATATAATATTATTAAATTCTTTTGTGGTGCAACATTTAAATTTATATTTGGTAGACATTTTTGACTCTTCAATATAATTTGTAAAAAATTTACAATTACCATAGAATTAAATAATACACTATACAAACACAAAAACATAAGGGATAGACAAAGGAGTACTCGCTTCACGTCCAGGGGTCATTCAGGACGACTTAAAAGACACACAAGAGGACCACGGAAGGTTAGAGCAGGGTATAACAAAGGAAATGATACTTTTAGTGTGTACTGCGATCAACTACCTTCTAACAATATCGGTTCATTATTTATAAAAATTTTCAAATCATAAAAGCCTGCTTGTTGCACTAGTAGTCACTTCCAAACATCTCTATAAAAACATCAAATAAATCAAATAAAACAAATTAGGCAGCAATAATCCCAAATTTCAACTACGCCACTAATGATTATTAAATTGCTGAGATATCTTATCTTAATGAGCTTTAAATGAATATTTTAAATTAAAGGGACAAAAAAAAAGGACAAGAGAACATAAAATGAAAAGCTGAAAGAGAACATAAAATGAAAAGATAAGTACCTCTTAGTACCTACCAAATTTTATTTGCAAATCTCAACCGGTTTTAGAGCAATAAATAAATTGTCAGTTTGTAAGAAGAATTTCAACACCCCGTATCTTGGAAAAGAAGCATTTGTGGACATGTTAAAGCAAACTGTCATTATTTTGTCATGCAGAATTACCCCTTAAAGTTTGCTGCACTTATTTAAGAAACACCCTGTATTGATGAAGAACATGGCTAGTTGTTAAGGTGCTTAACTTTTTTATTATTCAAGATAAGCGAATGAATAAAAAAACAGAATGTTAAGAAAACCTGAGGCTATAGTTGGGTTTTAATTGCAGTATTCTATAAATGCTAGAATATTCCACAGGGTATGGTGAACTTTGAGAAAAAAAAACAGTTTGATTTGTACACGGGTATACAATGAGAATTAACCTGTCTAGCAACGATAGTATTTCAGCGATATTGTTAAAAAATAAGACTATAACATATTAAAAAAATCACTTAAATCAGACAATAGTCTAAACCTATTCAAGACATCAAAAATGACAAATTTTGTGGGCCACCTGTTTTCTTGGAGGAGCAGTGTATTAAGTAATTTAATACTTACATACATACTAAGAACTCTATCTAATGTATCTCGAAGCTTTTTTCTCTTATCCTTTAATACTTTTTCATTTAGAGGCGATGGTTGGTTTACATTGAACTCTGCAAAATAGAGAAATTGATGTAAAACTTGGGAGGGTATATTTAAGTATTATTTATATGTATAATAACTAACCCATTTGATCTATCTTTTCCATTTCTTCTAAAATTTGTTGGGGGTCTTTTCCCTTTAGTACAGCTGCTCTTACCATCTGTCGCTGCTTTTTATTTTTCTTTAATTCTTGCTTCCTAGCCTCTTTTCCTAAAATCCAAGAAGTTTAATAACTTCAAAACATAAGAGAAAATATACTTACTGGCTTGATCTGTAGGATTCATGTATTTACCACTTTTGGTGGTATTAATAGCACGTCGTCCCATTTTTAATTCAATATGATTTTTCTATTAGATGATTAAAAAGTTTACATTTATAAACTTAAAAAATTAAAAGCATGTTATGACTTATGACAGCTGGACAAATGAAAATCTCCTCGTATGTGTGAAGATAGAAGTAAATCTTTCGCTTTCTTCTTCTTTTAAATTAATACGTTTCCTCGTGCCTACTCTGAAGTGAAGAGTAAATTTTTATTTTGTCTTGATAAATATAACCTTACTTTTCCTTCAAAAGAAAAAATGTTAATAAATAAAGACACCACTATACAATGCCAAAGAGTAATATTAATACCTTATAGAAAAGAACACGTTTTAAAGTAAGTATTGTAAAGAATAAGTTCGGTCACTTTTCAGATCATCAGTGTCCTATTTGGGAGTTCATTTTATCAGGGCTCTCAAGTGGAACATTGATGTCAAAAACACCCTCAATAGGGCAAGAGACAGAGCTTACCTCCTGTGAGCTTTAGCTGGAAAGTTTTGAGACACATCAAACAAAACTCTTCCTATATACTTACAAAACCTTCATCAGGCCAGTTATCAAGTACTTACAGAGCATGTATGAGTCATTAAACACTGGCGACAAAAATACCATCGTGCCTACCGAAATAAAAATTCTAAGAAAGTGCTTGAGAAAATGTTGGTGGTATTCATCAGTATTAGTACACCCACTCACTAATCTACCCAACATATATACCCTATTCCACGAACATACGCCTGTTTTGGATTACTTCGACAACGAATATTTTACTGTGCAAAATTAGAAGAACGAAAGTAAATTGCAAATTACATTGTTTATTGGAATAATTATTAGCGCCATTTACTTTCGTACTTCTTATGTTGCACAGTAAAATATTTGTTGTCGAAGTAATCCAAAAGAGGCGTATGTTCGTGGAATGGCCCATAGGTGAGAATTGATTCTCTCAGGCATCGAAGAAAAAGTTCCCTTCCCTCCAGCCAATCTTCTTCATTTAACCAGAATTGAACTTCCTTTTACTGTTCCCATGTATGCTGGTAATAAACATCAGAGGTACGTTTTGCTTGTAGTATTTTGTACACATGGCTACTTCTACACCATGCAACTTAGCTACTCCACTTTCAAGCTCCCTGCTCCACTGGCAGTTTTGCTACTCCATCTTGCATCTATCCCATTCAATGCTCCCACAAAAAAGGGAACATACCTACCTTGAAAAGAAGAAAACAAACAAGTTTTCATGACTTTGCACACCTAGTTCAATTGTGCCACAACTGCAAAAAATTCGAATTTTGTGTTAAGGCTGTAAAATATTGCCTATATAATGCCCCATCTTATGCAATACAGCCTGAACTAAAATATTGTTTTGGATAAGTATAAAGTAAGTTACTTTGGTATTTCACTGTAGGGTTTTTGGAGGTTTTGAAAATGCGGGAGATGTGGCGATAATATACACTGCCACAATACAACCGATGTAATTATTCAATACGTTCAATACAGCCACAACTGCAAAAATCAATTGATTTTTTCATTATATTGCCACCGTATCTCCTAGGTATCGTTTTATAAATGACTTTCTTCACAATTTTAATAAATTGTAATAAGATCCAGCGAATAACTGTATAATTTGCTACCTAAATTGTAATTTTGAAGCTAGTCATTCTCAAAATAAATTATTTACAGGGCATAACGCGTTTGCTACAGAACGTTTTGCTCATTTCTTGAGAATATTGTGTTTTGCACTTGTGGCACTATTGAACTAGGTGTGCGACATGTATTGACTCACTTTCATTGACCAATATTTCAGATATCATTTGTGGATGAAATCAGAAAACCTACAACATTTAACTGGATCGGAGCCTTTAACTTTAGAAGAGGAATATGAAATGCAAAAGTCGTGGCTTATGGATGAAAACAGTTGAGTAGCAACAACTAATTTTTATGTATAAAAAAATCTGAACATATTCCATCTTTTCAGAATTAACATTCATAGTTCTTGACAAACAGAAATATGAAGAAACACAAAACGAAATAAGTATGTATAATCTATATTTTATGGAACAATGTTTGGCAAAAAGGACACCTCACACATCTTATGGAAAGTATAATGTCACCCAAATGTAGTAAAATTTACATGAATAGATTACAATAATTATTTCATATCATTCCACCAAGTCTAAATTTTGAATAAAACGGCATAAAATGTACTTGAAGTTTATGGAAATCACATGTTTGATTTGGCATATATATATCAAGCACCCACGACCCAGTAAAGGACCTGAGGAGTGAGATCAACAAAGCATCTGCATTGTCAGCATGTCTACAGGAGATAGTCTAGTCAAATCTGTATATGTGCACAGATAGTAAAATTAGAATCTACAAGACTTTCATAGAACCAATCATGACATATGGCATAGAAATGCGTGAAGTCACCACCAAACGATACAGATGCTAAGGGTTGACGAAATGAAAACTCTATGAACAATAGTGCGGAAAGCAAGAAGAGACAGGGCGAGAAATACAAACATTAGAGAGCAATGCAAAATTCAATATATTGTAAGAAGGGGAAGGCAGCGCAAGAGGATGTGGTACAACCATGTAAGACGAATGGATGAGAATAGACTCCCAAAAATTGCCCTAGAAAATAACCTGCTTGGCTCAAGACCCCCCTGAAGACAATCTAAAAGATGGAGGGATAGTTGGCTATCTACCTCCCAGGAAATTAACCAGAGTCAACTTCAGAATTGAACAGATCAAAAGATCTCCAAGAAGTAAAAGAAGACATTTTTGAAATTCATAAGACTCTCATTCATAAATGCTATTAGTTTAGTCACTATTGAACAGTTTAACTCAGCGTAAGCTAGCGAATTAGAGGAAGTAAACATACTTGCATAGAAATCGGTCCACTTAAAAATTTGGTCATTTTTGATGTTTCATATTTCCTAAACCTGGTGGCCGATTTAAGTGATTTTTTGAACATTTTATAGCCTGATTCTTTAACAATACCACTGTAATAATATTGTTGCAAAACAGGTAAATTTTCATTGTATACCGGGTGTACCAATCAAACTGTGCTTTTTTCTCAAAGTTCGCATCACCCTGTGGAATATTCTAGCATTTATTAAATACTGAAATTGAAACCCAACTATAGCCTCAGGTTTTCTTAACATTGTGTTTTTTGAATTCATTCGTTTATGTTGGATAATAAAAAAGTTAGGTACTTTAACAACTAGACATGTATTTCATCAATAGACGGTGTGTCTAAATAAGTGTGACAAACTTTAACATTTCGGTCATTTTGACTGATTTCTATTTAGTCTGGGCTGATTATCGGAGAATAGGCCATTTTTGGGAAAAGTTATTTACCAGCAATTTTATTGCTAGAATCGAATCTTATGATTGTATATATTAATAATATAAATATGCAAAGTCCGCAGATAGTGTGCTACTTTTTTTATAAACAAAATGGCGCCCGAAAATCGTGTTTTTTTCAATTTTTGAAGAAGACTCCAAAGATTTTAACTTTAGACCAAAAACACCCAAATAAAAATTCACCGCAATTAAATTCTGCATAGAAACGTGTTTTTTTCGATTTACTTCGACGAAAACTTTCCCCGGAAAAAACGGGTTTTTCCAACAAAATCTTTAATTTTCAACTAAACTTTTAGACAAGTAGTTGTTAATCAATAATTAAATAACTTGGTAACGTAAAATCCCTTTCCGTATATATTATAATTCCAGAAACCGATGGAAATTGAATGAACAGTTTAGCAACAATTGAAATGTTAATTAAAAACTTACGGTCGCTATAATAACGACAATAATTGTGATGCATAAGAATATCTATGATTTTTTCATAAAAAGACACTATACCTATCTAATGTACTTTACAGAATTGAAATTGGACTATTTAAGCGGCCTCAGGAATATTTTAAAATTATAAACAATTTTTTGGCTTATAAACAAATAAAATATCTCGGGAAATATTAAACTAAATTAAATTGTGAAAACGGTATTCGAAGGACAGCGGCAGGACGCTTCTTTTAAAAGAAAAAACGTTTAATTATGACGAGTGGTTCCTGAGATACAAGCGGTCAAAGTTGACCGAAATTTACGGCAAAGATATAAACAATAGGATCATAATTTTTAAACCATCACCTTTTTATTTTTGGTCCTATTTCTCTACCCCAATTTTCATATCTTTAAAATCCTCATAACATATATTATTATAATAAAAACTATCGATAATACGTGTGAAAATTGCCAAAAATAGCAAAATTCCAATCAAAAATTAGGTTGGAGAAAATGTAACCCTCAAAGTTCAAAATCGGTATACGTTAAAAAAATGCATTTTCTCGGCTTCCCATGGAGCAATTTCCTTCATTCTTTTTTTGTTCCCAAGTAACTCGAGTAGAGCCATCGAACTAACGCATTATTAAATGTCAAACTTGCTTTTGTTTTGTTATAATAAATTAATTTATTTATTATAACACAATATTTTAATTTGTTTAAATAAAAATTGTTTAAATAATTGTACAGCTTTCAAATGAGAATATTTATGTTTTTAACTTTAAAAGGTACACTTGTAGTAAGTTTATCTAAAAAAAAGCCTACAACTGGAAAAAATATGTAATTTTCTGTTCTTATACATAAATAAATTAATCTATTATATCAAAACAAAAGCAAGTTTGACATTTAATAATGCGTTAGTTCGATGGCTCTACTCGAGTTATTAGGGAACAAAAAAAGAATGAAGGAAATTGCTCCATGGGAAGCCGAGAAAATGCATTTTGTTAACGTATACCGATTTTGAACTTTGAGGGTTACATTTTCTCCAACCTAATTTTTGATTGGAATTTTGCTATTTTTGGCAATTTTCACACGTATTATCGATAGTTTTTATTATAATAATATATGTTATGAGGATTTTAAAGATATGAAAATTGGTGTGGAGAAAGAGGACAAAAATAAAAAGGTGATGGTTTGAAAATTATGATCCTATTGTTTATATCTTTGCCCTAAATTCCGGTAAATTTTGACCGGTTGTATCTCAGGAACCACTCGTCATAATTAAACGTTTTTTCTTTTAAAAGAAGCGTCCTGCCGCTGTCTTTCGAATACCGTTTTCACAATTTAATTTAGTTTAATATTTCCCGAGATATTCTATTTGTTTATAAACCAAAAAATTGTTTATAATTTTAAAATATTCCTGAGGCCGCTTAAATAGTCCAATTTCAATTCTGTACAGTATATTAGATAGGTATAGTGTCTTTTTATGAAAAAATCTTAGTTATTCTTATGCATCATAATTATTGTCGTTATTATAGCGACCGTAAATTTTTAATTAACATTTTAATTGTTGCTAAACTGTTCATTCAATTTCCATCGGCTTCTGGAATTATAATCTATACAAAAAGGGCTTTTACATTACCAAATTATTTAATTATTGATTAACAATTACTTATCTAAAAGTTTAGTTGAAAATTAAAGATTTTGTTGGAAAAACCCGCTTTTTCCGGGGAAAGTTTTCGTCGAAGTAAATCGGAAGAAACACGTCTCTATGCAGAATTTAATTGCGGTGAATTTTTATTTGAGTGTTTTTGGTCTAAAGTTAAAATCTTTGGAGTTATAGAGCAAAAATTGAAAAAAACACGATTTTCGGGCGCCATTTTGTTTATAAAAAAAGTAGCACACTATCTGCGGACTTTGCATATCTATATTATTAATAGATACAATAATAAGATTCGATTCCAGCAATAAAATTGCTGGTAAATAACTTTTCCTTGTATTTTGCTAATTAGCCCAGAGTAATTTTTGACATTGTGTTTTACTCATTTATAGTTATTTTAGAAACTTCATAATTTATGACTTTTCCTAGATCTATTTGAAGATTATAATTTCTCTTTTACAGCTGCTTAGCGGAATTACTTTTTAAGATATGTTAATATCTATCTAGAAGCACCAGAGCAGTCATTTTGACTGCTTTCTCTTTTTGACCCTCTGTATTACTCATTCATATTTATTTTACAAAATTTATAATTTGGGACTTTAATATTTATTTGAGGATTATAATTCATCTTTTACAGGGATTTTTACAGTATAATTACATTTTGAATATAGTTGATGCCTACCTAGGAAAATGGGGTACCTAGTAATGACAAGGTATTTCTACTTTTTGTTCTACTTTTCTGGTAAATTTTTAGTTATTTTATTATATGTATAAAATGCATCGAAAACATTTGTTATTAGGTAATTTGAGTATACTCTTTGCAAGTGCGTGCTCAATAATATGTATTTTAATTTTTCATTGTGATCTTTCTCTTTTCTGCTGTTATCATGTCTCGTCGATATTTGACTGTGCAATAAGTATTGGAGTGGTTAAATAATTTGTCAGATAATGAATCTGAAGTAGAGTTATGTAATGAACATGTATTCAATAATGAAGATGACGAGTATGTGCCTGATAAAGGTGATCAAGGACATTCATCGGGATTGGCGAGATTCAGATTCGTTTATTTATGTCAATAACACAAGTGTTTAACACATGTCAAATAAAATTACACAAAGATTTGGACGCAATACAAATTAAAAAGATGCACAATACGACTAAGAGTATTAATAACATTAAATACTAACATTAAAATCACATTAAATTTGATTACATTTACAATGGACGTTGCTTAAAGTCATAAAATCCTAAAATTTAAATGCAAGAAATTCCTCATTACTATAAAAAACATTTTCTAACAAAATATCTTTAATTGTACTCTTAAATTGATTTAATGGAAGACACTTTAAACTATCTGGAAGTTTGTTGAAAAATTTAATAGCCCAGTATCCTGGCCCAGTTTGACACCTCCTCAATCTCCAGTAGGCTGGCACGAGATGGTGTTTATATTGGGTGTCATGTTGGTGTATGTTCTCATGGGTTTCAAAGTGCGCCCCTCCCCTCTTGATAAACATTAGGTTCTCAAGTATATATAGAGATGGAACAGTGAGAATTCTTAGGGACCTATATGCTTGCCTACAATCATCCCTATACCAAAGACCAGCAAGAACTCTAACTGCCTTACGCTGCCAACCAAAGACTGTCAACATTTCTGCTGAATGACCCCAGACTAAAATGGCATAGGCTAGATGAGACTGAAAAATTGCATGGTACGCTGTTATTAAGACTCTATGTGAAACATTAGATGCCAGATTCCTGAGTACAAACAGATTTTTTGCTGTTGATATGTTCACCCCATTGAAGTTTGGGATCTAATAATACACCCAGAAATCTGACACTGCTCATACCAGCATTTACATTCTGTGTCTCTGAGAGAAAAAACAACTCTGTTGGTTTTTGCTGCATTGAGCAGTAATCGGTTTACGCAAAACCATTCATGGGTCACTGACTGTGCAGATATAGAACCCTCAAGCGACTCCCCAAGTTTATCAGTTGTAAAAGACACTGTGGTGTCATCGGCGAAGAGTGTGTACTTTGCATTTGTGTTAATGCTCGTAAGGTCATTAATATAAATTAAAAAGAGAATGGGTCCCAGAACAGAGCCCTGGGGAACCCCAATATTAACAACACTCTTTCCCGATAACACCCCAGAGACCCTCACAACCTGTGTTCTGTTTTCTAAGTAAGATTGAACTAGTTTTACACTGTAAGGACAGAAGTTGTATTTTTTGAGTTTTTGCAAGAGCATTCCATGATCTACACAGTCAAATGCCTTGCTCAAGTCACAAAACAGAACAGTATTAAACTGCAACCTATGAAAGGAGTCTACAATATGTGAGACCAAGTCCAGTATGCCAAGTACTGTGGATTTGTCCTTTCTAAAACCGAACTGAGAGTCTGAGAAATAGTTATTATTTTCAAAAAATGTGGTTATTTGTACTGCCATAGCTTTTTCAACAATTTTAGAGACTATTGGAAGCAGCGAAACAGGTCTATAGTTTTCTGGATTCTTAACGTCCCCTTTTTTATAAATTGGTGTAACAATTGCTTTTTTAAGGACTGATGGAAATTTATTTTCTTTAAAGCATAGATTTATTAGTTTAGTGAGTGGGCTTATAATAATATTTTCAATCATTTTAATAAGGTTAACATTAAATCCATATATATCATGGCTATTTTTATTCTTTAAGTTGTTTATTATATCCCTCGTTTGATTAAAGGTAATTTCAAGAAATGAAAAGGTGTTTGTATGATTGACATAATTAATTTTATTAATAAAGTCAATATTTAATTTTGGAATGTCTTTAACTATATTAGTGGCAATTTGGGAAAAATAATCATTGAACTGGTTTGGCGTGATCTTCTAATGAAGACCCTGATTTTCCTCGATATTTGTTTATCATGTTCCACATGGTTTTCTGTGGATTTTTTGAATTTAATATTATTTGGTCATTTGACCTCACTTTGGCTTTCTTAATTTCATTTTTATATTGATTTCTGAATTGTTTAAGTATATGATGGTTATTATCGTTTTTATGTTGCCTATAAAATTCTTCTAAAAATTTTAGATGTTCCCGCATTGCCTGTAGGTCATTTGTAAACCATGTGATTTTTTCAGATTGGTCTGATCTTACTCTATATTTTTTTGTGAAAAGATTCTAAAAAACAACTTTCAAGAATATTCATAAAGTGACAGAATTTTAATTCAACATCAGTGTTATCTTCATAGATAAAATCCCAGTTTACTTCCGATACTTTGCTGAAAAATATGTTCTTACCTTTTTCAGTTATAGGCCTAATAAGCATAGTTGTCTCAGTAAAACCTGTAACCTTTTTTTGAATCTCAAATTTGACAATCTGGCCTTTGTGATCTGAAAAACCAGTCTCAAAAACCTCAGCAGAGTACAGGGGCAATCCAGGATCCATGAAAATGTTATCAAGACACTTATTACCCCTTGTCGATTCATTTATATTCTTGACTAGGTGAAAACCTTCAAGAACGCCTTGAAGTTTACGGGCACTTGCATTGTCAACAAGAAAGCCCACATTGAAGTCCCCAGCAACAAGGACTTGTTTATTTGGGCTTAATGTGCCTAGAACTCCTTCAAGAGAGTCCAAAAAGATGTCAAACGGGCCAGAGGGGCTATGGTATACTGCTAAAACTAACAAGTTAAAATCTTTTAGACATATACAACAATATTCTATACAAAAATTAATTATAAAAGTGTCATTATTAACAACATTAAAACATATAGTATTTTTGACGAAGATCGCAGAACCCCCTCCTCTATTTTGTGACCTTGCCGTGTAGTTGGCCAATCTGTAGCCCTCAATATGGACTGTTTGGATTTCCTCGTCTGCCAGCCAGTGTTCTGTAAGGCATAGAATGTCAACATTCTTGTCCTTGATGCATGCCTCCAAGAGACCAATCTTATTTCTCAGTGACTGCATATTGAGATGAAAAACACTAAGAGGTATTGGAGATTCACTTGAGTTTATATCTTCTTCATCTTTTGTCCCTGGTGGCTCTGGATATTCATAAAATGGTTGACTGAGATCCCAATTGGCCAAAGGGACGTATCAACAATTTCATTTGCCTGATCTGTGGGAACTCCTAGCTTGAAGGAACTTCTTTGATCATCCTTTTTAGTGTACATTTTCTGGCAAATAAACCCTGCTTTCATTCCATTCTCCATTAAATGAGCCTTAACGGCTGCCGAGTCCACTGAGGGGTGGAAGCCGGTTACAAAGAACCAAGTTTTGGGGGATGGTGATTCAGCTACCTTGAGTGTTGTGACACTTGCAGCTGTGCCTCTGGTTGGTGCCGGTCTACGATTTCTAGGGGCTGCTCTCTTTCTGTTTTGGACAATGGTCCAACCTTCAGTAGTTTCACTCTCATTGGTATTTGTTAACTGATGTTTTTGAAGTTGAGATATTTTGGACTCAGAATTATTGATTTCCGAATCCGAAATCTGTTTTGTTTTTGTTTTATTTGTCATGCACAGATCACTTAACTCTCTTTAGATGTTTCACGCAGGTATCTCAAGGTCATACTAAACTAAATGTCATTTTTAGTAATGATACGTTTTTTGAGATGTCGCCATGCACCTGGAGTGAAGATTTCTTCTATATCACTGAGTCTGAGTGTCATTATAATTTGTCAATTGTCATCATTGTCAGTAGTCAGTATCTCAGTATGCCTTTATCTTTTATCTTGTTGTCAGTAAAAGTGTTTATCTGATTGTTAGCAATAATAAAAAATCCTGATTTAGATAAAATGGATTCAAATACAGTTTTTGAAACAAAACGAATGTGATTTGAAGATCCATAGGAAGATCAAATTCCTAGCTTACATTTGCATGGTGAGTTCAACAAGTATTTGTTATTAGAGAACAAGTAACACAGTTAGTGGTGTAGGGAAGCAAACGAATGTAACACCAAGTAAGTAACCCCTACAGAAAATATATAATTAATACAAATTATTTTACGTGAAATGAATATGGTTATTATCAAATCAATTATATTAATTTTTTGTTTTAGTTGAAAGTCCTCAACAAGTAGAGATGCACACATGTTTCAATCATTTGAGATACCCTTTTGTAGAAGTATTTGGAAGATAACTATTAATAATTTCATTTGTAAAGATACGATTTGTAAAAAAGTATATACAAAGTGGTTTTGCTGGTATTAAATAAATAAATAAAAATACGTTGTCATGTCTTATTTTTTCCCAAATGGTATTTTGTATATTTGAAATTAAAAATAATTTGCATATTTTAAAACCAAATTATTTTTTTTTTCAACTATACAAATATTTTAACTTAACATTTTCTTCCCACCAAAATTACATTTTGAAATTCCCGCTTGAAATTAGTTCCGATACAAGCGGCATGGAGCGCTGTTTTTCATATTTAACCAAAGCGTTATCGTGAAACATCTAGAGGAGGTAGGTGATCTGTGTTGTCATGTCGTTGACATTATTGACTTTGACTTTTGGCGAATCCATTGCTACCAACTGTTGTTCGTTGCGTTCGATTTTCGTTTCCATCTGCTCCGTTTGATCCGGTTTCAATGCGCCGGCGCCTGAGACGTCATCGTCAGCGTGAGAGGATATGATGAAGGCAGGCGAAAGGTGCGGGGAAGAGGACGAAGGATGTTTACCTTTCTTTGAGCGTGAAGTCTCCAGTTTTTTGTGGCATTCTCATACTTTTCCTTCCACAGATTGGCATTTTCCTGTAGAATCTTGTTTTTGTCAGTTAATTCATCCACTAACCTTCTCAAATCTTTTATGTTCTCTGGTGTTACATTTTGGCTATCTTTGTCTTCTTTAACCTCGGTCTTCTGAGCTTCCGCATCACAACAGTAAATACGACTTTTGTCGACGAAAACTACTTTTCCGGCCCAATCTCTGTTCACACAGGAATTGTGGAAAAGGCTACCGCACTTAACACAGATTACCACAGTAGAACTTTTCGTTTTGCAGCATTTAAATGCCGTTTTATCGGGAGCGTCGTCTCTCGCATGTTTCACAGCTGACGCCATCTTTTATCCTCAGTCATTCTCATTCTGCTTGCATCCAGATGCTCAGTCATTCTGCTTTAACTTCGAATGCAGACTCCAATACCTCTTCAGGAATTATTACCAACCGGGTAAGAGGAATTCGCGGAAGCAGTTTAGAGAATTCCTCCATCGACACCATAGGATGGGAGTTACTTTACAATAGCGCTATAGTACACCAGATTAGCAACTATATTATATTAGTAGCTTCACTAGCTTCTATATAATGTATTCACTTAGGTATATAATATTTTTGAGCATATTCTTCTTGTTGATGTGCCTATCCATGACAAATGTTGGCGACCAGGCAATTTCTACCTTATACGCAGCATGTTCTTCTTCCTGGGCCCCGTTTTCCAAATATTTTTCCTTGCAGGATGGCTTCTAGAAGGGTATATCTGGATTTATTTCGCATAATGGGTCCGAAGTATTGTAACTTTCGAGATTTGATGGTGGTCAGTACTTCTGGTTCTTCTACATTCTTCTGAGGACCTCCTCATTTGTGACTCGGTCAGTCCACGTGATTTTAAGTATTCTCCGATATAGCCAAATTAGCCACATTTGGAATGCTTCAAAATTTCTGCACATACAGTACAACCTGCCATATCCGGACCTCCCCATATTCGGACGGTTCTGCCGTCCTGATCTACCGAAATCTACCGAGAAAGGCAGTTGGACAATGCACCCTCTCATCCCGACCCAAAAGAACTAAAAGATGGTGAAATAATGTATTATAGAATCTATAAAAGGTGTCTATCGACGAAAGTTATTGACGGCGTTGATTACTGGAATGTATGAAGGAGAAAACGTTTCAGAGACTATAAAATAAGTGGTCTTGCTTGATATCCGGATTTTTTCATATCCGGATCGGTCTGTCGCCACATTGATCCGGATATGGCAGGTTTTACTGTATCTTTGTTCAAGGTCCACGATTCAACACCACAAAAAACAATAGAGAAGACGTATCAGGTGAAAGTGAAAAACATGTGAAATTTGTCATATACATAATGTAAATACAATTTGTGTGGGTCTTGTACAAGCAAAATTGAAAAATTTTGCTACTGCATAAATTTTGTTTAAACAATTAAATAATTTATTTAAAGTACTTAAATATGTCTTTTATTATTAATTATTAACTCAATATAGGTTTTTATCAAGTAAAAAGAATTCAAAAACGGCTGGCAATAGAAAATTCTAATACCCGTCATTTTGACCGCTGCAGTGCTTCTAGGTATGCAGAAATGCTGGTGCTTCTAGTGTTAAGAGGTAATTTTTCATAAAAAAATTATGACAGTTGGCTTGATAAACGTATGTCCGCAAATGTTTCGTTTCCTAGATACGGGATGTTAAATTTTTTTTACAAACACGATTTATTTTGTTGATTTAAAACCAGTTGAGATATATTCTTGTTCTCATGATCATTTTTCAGTGCGTCATTAATTATGACGTCATATACTGTATTGGGTGTGTCGAGACTTCCCAAGTAGCAATTTGTCGACGCGACAACGTTGTCTACCGCGTGGCAACGTTTTGTTACAACGTTGTTATTGCCTAGAAGACGACCCAATTCTGCACTAATTTGGTGGACGATTTTTGAGTTGTCTTGACGTTGCCTAGGCAACCTTAAGCGTTGCATAAGACAACTGAAGCGACTATAAAAAGTGCCTGCGTGCAATGGTTGCTCAAAGAGTCGGACTGGTTATGTTTTTTTACCTATATAAAAAGTAAACTATTTTGACATCATATCAGGTATTTAAATTTATATAATTACATAAATAAGGACTTAAACAAAATTACCTGATGTGAAATTTATAAACGCATCTCAGATTACCGTCAAATATGGATATTCCACCTTTAAAAAACACACGCGCTCATTTTTTATCACCTTTTTAACAAAAAATATGTAAATTTAAAAAATCTAATTTTAATATAAAAGCCAGAATTTATGTTAAAGATGTTTTGTATAAATTTAATGTATTGATGGTGCTTTTAAAGGTATTAGAAAATGCCTGCATTTTTTATATTTTGTGTTTTTATTTTCTTTACATCCCAAAAAAACCAAAATGGTGCATTAAACAACATTACCAATATTACTTAAAATATACCTTATTACGAACCATAGACGGATGAGACAACCGAGAAGTCCAATCGCCGACCAAACACGGCCTGGACCGACTATCCCAACCACTTTAGAACGCACTCTCTTATTGGGTGACAGAGGTCATGTGATCAGTGCAATGAAGTGCATCATTCTCGTTAACAGCGTTGCCACATTTAGTAGATATCTACTGTTTTGGTATATTTTTGATATTATTTAAAAAATTCTAGTAGGCAATGATTTTTATTAGATGTTTGGTATATTTCAATATTTGTTATCACTAAAATAAAATTTTCTTTTTAATAGTATTCACCCCATTTCTAAATTAATTTTTAGACATTTTGTTACAATTTCCCAATGTCATTACCGAAAATAAGATTCAGGACGTAGATGATGATAATAGATGGACAGAGAATAGACAAGGCGGAAACGGCGGGTTCGTTGGGAAAATATTCCCATGAGATATTTTTGCAGAATCACATTCGTGAGACATCCCAGAATAAGGTTCAAGAAGTCGCCCACGAGAAAAGTGGGCCAATTTTTTTTTAACAATTTTTTTTTAATCAAATTGCAAAAATAAATATTTTGGACCATTCTGGACAAAAAAGGTCTCTTATAATTTTTCTCTAAAGTTGATCTTTTTCGAGTTAGAAGCAAGTTAAAATTTGAAAAACGCGAAAATGGCCATTTTTAAGGCTTAATAAGTCGGTCAAAAATTATTATTTTGAAAGTCAGAAAGTGACTAAATCAAAGTTTAAAGTCGCCGTTACATGATCCCGAAGAAATCTGTTTCATTAATTTACTACTAAGCTGTTATTTTTAATTAATAACAATGAGTGGTTGTATCGTATTGACGCTGCTGTAAATGTGAGTGCGGGGACTGCTGAAATAGCTTCTCTCTCGCACTCAGCATTTACAGCCCCGCACACGTGAATGGCGCTTATTATTATTACATAAAAATAACAGCTTAGTAATAAAATAATGACAAAAATTTCTTCAGGATCTTGTAGGGGCGGCTTCAAACTTTGATTTAGTCATATATTGACTTTCATAATAATAACTTTTAACCGAGTTATTAAGCCTTGAAAATCGCCATTTTTCGTTTTTTTCAATTTTAAATTGCTTATAAGTCGAAAACGATCAACTTTAGAGAAAAATTATTAGAGACCTTTTTTGTCCAGAATGGTCCAAAAGATTAAAGAAAAAATTGCTCGGACCAAAAATATTGATTCTTGCAATTTGATTAAAAAAAAATTGTTAAAAAAAATTGGCCCACTTTTCACTTGGTCGACTTCTTGAACCTTATTCTGGGATGTCTCATGAATGTGATTATGCAAAAAAATTTCATGGGAATATTTTTCCCTTCGAGCCCGCCGTTTTCGCCTTGTCTAGAAATGAAACTGGTAAATACCAGATCTAAATAAGGAAATCTTCATATAATTGGTTTGGAGAATTTTCAAAATGATTGTAACGCTCGGTTTCATAATCAGTTTTTTAAATTTTAAGTAAGTTGGTACCTCTACCTTTATCACAATTCATATATGGGTAAATGTCAACTTTAAAGTGAACTTTACTTTAAGTTGATTATGAAATCGGGCGATTTTGACAAGTAACCGTTAACACAGATTTTACTGTATTTACAGGGCCTAAAAAGAATCTACTGATTTCTATTGATTTTTTGAAAGCAAAACTACTATCCGCTGCAAGATAATTCGGATGGAATTCAGACAAAATATGTACAAAAAGTACATATTTTGTCGGAGTTTCAGCCAAATTATCTTGCAACGGATATAGTACTGAAAGAGTAAGAACTGGCCTGGCAACCATGTCTAGCAAAGCTGATACAAAGATTAGAGCTTATCAAATCTACTGATAAAACAATGGACAATGGAGAAACCAGCTAATAAAAAACAAATAAACAGGTTGTTAAATAAATCGAAAATTTCCAGCAAAATAAAATATAAAATAATAAGAAAAAAGTAAGGTTATAAAGTAAATTCTTTTTTTGCTCCTGAAGTTGCCGTAAACGTGTCACATATCTATAGAACTATACGTAAAGGCCCTGTGGTCGTGAGAGACAACTACCTAGTCGGCCAGAAAACCCATGGGCGTAAATTAGTTTAGCATTATAACGTTTTTAAGTAGTTGCGATTGTTGAAAAACTTGACTGTGATATGTAGTTGTCACAATAGTAATAACTTAGTTGCCCATATAACTAAAGATATTACTTAATGTTGTAACATCGTAATGTCAGTCGGGTTAGGGGTCGTTGGCCGAAACAACTGAAAATGCTCTCGGGCAACGTTATATACAGTGCATTTGTTTGTACTGACAACCAATGCGTCGAAAAATTGCTACTTGGGTTATTTCATGTAATTATTGACGAGTCTGACAGATGCCAGAATCGTACTTTAGATGAATAAATCTTGTGGAATTAAACTAATTAGTAATTTAGTAGATTTGATTTTTACACAATATGTTAACATGTAGGTATTTTTTATAAAGGGGAATAAAATTAAAAAGTAAACAATATTGTTAATTAAATTTACAAATATGGAAACATTAAAAAATGACACAAAACTATCCATAAACTGTGTTTTTATCTTCTTCTCTAGGTGCTGTCTCCGCTTAAAAAGTTGGTAATCATCAGAGCGATCTTTATTTCTGAAACCGCGGCTCTAAATAATTCATTGTTATTACATCCAAACCAGTTCCAAGGTTCTTCAGCCATGAGTTACGTCTCCTTACTATGGATATTTTTCTTGCATAATGACCTGGAGTATAAACTAACTTCTAACGAATTAAATTCTAAACCAAAATACAAAACTAACTTTTAACGCGTACTTTAGATGAATAAAGCTTGTGGAATTAAACTAATTAGTAATTTAGTAGATTTGATTTTTACACAATATGTTAACATGTAGGGTAAGGGATCCGAATATGAGACCCTTTTTTTTTAAACTCTTGGTAATCGTAAAGTTTATGGATTCAAGAAGTCTTAAATTAGATGCATGTCTGAAAACTATGCTATTATACTGTAAACAGCTTCAAAATTAATTTTAAACTAACATGTTTTTACCAATAGAATAATTTTTAAAAAATGTCAAAATTACCCATTTAAAAAAAGGTGTCTTAATATGAGACCACGTGGTACCCTAATATGAGACACCACGGTATACAGGCTATAAAGGCGATATTACAAAGTATTTTAACGCATTATTCTGGAAATAAACTGTATTAATACATGAGCAAATAAACTGTAAACATTAAAACACGTTAGCAAAAAATTTATTACACAATAAAACTTTAATTGCTATTACATTCTAGCGATTTTTATTGCAATATTACTTTTCTTTTTATTTTTGACAGAAATTCTTCGCACTGCTTGCACAGGAAGTTGTCATCTGCCCCACAGT
Organism: Diabrotica virgifera virgifera; assembly: GCF_917563875.1. Lineage (NCBI taxonomy): Eukaryota > Metazoa > Arthropoda > Insecta > Coleoptera > Chrysomelidae > Diabrotica > Diabrotica virgifera. Next base: position 252,255,824 of record NC_065443.1, on the reverse strand, counting down.
TCTCATGAGCCCATCTTCTGCATTGTCTCCATTGCTCCCCCCCCCTTTATCAGAAGAATACAAACATCCACAAAAAAGACATCCTGATGGGTGGTAAGCAGGAATGGACCCAGCGGGTGTTCCGTTAATTAACTCAACTTTTGCATTTTTTCTTGGTCATACAATTAAAGGCGGCATATAAGATCCCGCAGCATTCATTCAGGTCACTAGAGGTATAAGATGCCCCCTTTCGGCAGATGTTAAATTGGCAACATTTTTTTTTGCCTTTCAGCGACACAACTTTGTAAGACTTATGCTGTACAATTGTGATTCCAGTTTCGTCCACATTGAACAGCCTGATTGGATTACTATTGATCTTTAACAGTTCAGGCTCGTAAATCTCAAAAAATACTTTTACGTTTTCCGGGCTGAATCTCTTAACCCGGGCAACAGACGTTCCTTGGGGTTTTCTGAAGCAAAGCTGGGGATGGCGCTTTAAAAATCCTTTTAGCCACTTTTTACCAGCTGACTCTTTTATTTTTGAAAAAGGATGCTTCAGAGAATGTCTCATAGCGAGTTGAATCGCATTTCTTGTAATGTCTTTTTTTCTTAAGCCGTAAAACTTAGAGTCCATTTCTATGCAATATTTTACCAATAATTCTTCAATTTCGGCAGACAAAACGGGCCGTCTACCTAAACACACAGCGACTAATGATCCAACAGTCTTTTCTGTATTCTTCACATAACGTTCCAACGTGCCCTTAGGAACTTATAGTATTTTGCAGCTCGTTTGTAGCCCATTTCACCATTTCTCACAGCTGTGACAGCTCGCATCATCATACCTGAGTCCCAGGTTTTGCGTTTTTTAGCAGGCGCTGTCATCTGAAATATTAAAAAAGATACGCTATAGACATGATTATCGTGTTTCGAAGCTGTTTCTTTGTGGCATCTTATGCAGTTTACTATTTTGTTGGGAAATAAGCCACAATTTAAGTTAAAAATGAAATTTATTGGAAGTCTAAACGTCAATAAATTTCATTTTTTACTTAAATTGAGGCTTATTTCCCAATAAAATAGTAAAAAGACTTGATGCTATACACAAAATATTACAGTACCCTAATATGAGATACCTCATATTACGCCCGGTTTCATAATCAACTTAAAGTGAACATTAACTAAAGTTCACTTTAACGTTGACATTTACCCATATGAATTGCATTGACAAGGGTACCGACTTAAAACTTAAAGTCCACTTTAACTGATTATGAAACCGGGCGTTAGGCACACTTGAAGGTCTCATATTAGGAGCAACCATGTGTGAATATTCTAGTCCGTATTTTGAGGTTAGGATTGGTCTTTACGCCACAATAGTTACGTGTTTCTATAACCAATTTAAGTAGCTATCAACTAATTACTAAGGTGATTTTTTATCTCTTACCTTAAAAGTAAAAATTCAGTTTGAACTACATCTATTAAAAAACTCTTAACACGCAAAAAACTTAAAAACTTCAGTGACAAGTAACACTAAATCACAGACACTCGATTTCTTCACAGACTACTGGAAACACTACCAGAGCTTAGTTTTTAACCCACTCACCAGGCTGCAGCGCTTATAAGACTCTAGAGACAGGGGTCTCTTATTAGGAAAGGGTCTCATAATAGGATCCTTGACCGTAGGTATTTTTTATAAAGGGGAATAAAATTAAAAAGTAAACAATATTGTTAATTAAATTTATAAATATGGAAACATTAAAAAATGAAACAAAACTATCCATAAACTGTGTTTTTTATCTTCTTCTCTAGGTGCTGTCTCCGCTTAAAAAGTTGGTAATCATCAGAGCGATCTTTATTTCTGAAACCGCGGCTTTAAATAATTCATTGTTATTACATCCAAACCAGTTCCTAAGGTTCTTCAGCCATGAGTTACGTCTCCTTACTATGGATATTTTTCTTGCATAATGACCTGGAGTATAAACTAACTTCTAACGAATTAAATTCTAAACCAAAATACAAAACTAACTTTTAACGAACTAAATTCTAAACCAAAACACAATATAATGCACAAAAAAGTTATGAAACACAAGGGAAGTCGAATTCGAAATTTCAAAATGACAGGTACACAAAATACTGACCTGAATAATAACCGTCACTTGACTCTTTGACACTTCTAAAAAATGGCCAAAATGGACGAAGTTTTCGTCAAATGTTCGTAATACGTGTATTTGATTGGCTAGAAAAAACGCGCATTCTAAATATCAACGAATCAAACGTAGGTTAGGAATAGACATCTTATGTATATAACCATTGTAATGCTGCATTATTTTTGTGTTTAATCACGGAGCTACCGCTTTTTCCGTCTCATCAAACTTAATGCATTAGAGAGAAATCGAAAAACTGTGACGCACTGAAAAATGATCATGAGAACAAGAATACCAATGAAATTTGGTGGGTTTTAAGACATAGTTATTGCACATTTTTGAGATACAATTAAGAATTTAATATTCACCATTAGCGCGCATACGTGTAATATGACCGATCACATTACCCGTACCCGTATGTACGCTAATGGTGAATATAAAATTATTAATTTTATGTCAAAAAATCCGTAATAACTATCTCTTAAAACCTACCAAATTTCATTTGCATATCTCGACTGATTTTAAAGTAATAAATAAATCGTCAGTTTGTAAGAAAAAATTCAACATCCCGTATCTCGGAAACGAAACATTTGCGGACATACGTTTGTAAAGGCAACTGTTATTATTTTTTCATGCAGAATTACCCCTTAAAGTTTGTCACACTTCTTTAGACACACCGTCTATTGATGAAATACATGTCTAGTTGTTAAAGTACCTAACTTTTTTATTATCCAACATAAACGAATGAATAAAACAGAATGTTAAGAAAACCTGAGGCTATAGTTGGGTTTTAATTTCAGTATTCAATAAATTCTAGAATATTCCACAGGGTGACGCGAACTTTGAGAAAAAAACACAGTTTGATTGGTACACCCGGTATATAATGAAAATTTGCCTGTTTAGCAACAATAATATTACAGTGGTGTTGCTAAAGAATCACGCTATAACATGTTCAAAAAATAACTTAAATCTGCCAACAGGTTTAGGAAATATGAGACATCAAAAATGACTAAATTTTGAAGTGGGCCGATTTCTATGTACGTAAGTTTATATACTTTGGTACAACTGACCAAATTATACCTACTTTAATATCTATAAGATAAGAGTAAGCTTCTGGCTTAATAGCTGAAGAAAGAATTATTAAGTGCCCATTCACGAAATCTCTTTTGTCTCTCTAACTCACATACACAGCCAGTTGATTTTAGATTTATTTATATCAATTTAGTCTGTTATTAATCAAAATTCAGAGTTTGCACAATGATATGAAATTATTATAATTTCGAGACGAATCTATCCATGTAAATTTTCAATAAGATGTGTGCATTGTCTTTTACATGAATTTTCTATCTACAGTAGAGCGTCGATTATTCGAACGTCGATCAACCGAACGACCGGTTATCCGAACTCCCGACTCCCGCGCCCCGCACTCGAGTACTGAGCAAGCGTTAGTAATTAACGCTTAAAATTTCTTCAATTGTGTATCCAAAAATATGTTGTTGCAAAGACTGCACTTTTTTTTAATTGCTGTTTGTCATTATCAAGGTATAAACAAATATACAGTTATATAAATATGGTTTTTATTCACTTGTGGATAAATATGCATGACAATCTCAATATAGTTCGATTATCCGAACAAATCGGTTTTCCGAACACCCATGTCCCCCAATTAGTTCGGATAATCGACGCTCTACTGTACTTTTGTAGTTGAAATTTTTGTAACAATTTTTTATATTTTAAATTTTAATTTTTTAACCGAAAAATTTTTGGATATGACATTTGTTTTGGGCGAAACCATTAGAAATTATTACCAGCTTTTGTGACACGAGTAGGTACATAGATACAGTAGAGCGTCGATTATTCGAACGTCGATCAACCGAACGACCGGTTATCCGAACTCCCGACTCCCGCGCCCCGCACTCGAGTACTGAGCAAGCGTTAGTAATTAACGCTTAAAATATCTTCAATTTTCTTCAATTGTGTATCCAAAAATATGTTGTTGCAAAGACTGCACTTTTTTTTAATTGCTGTTTGTCATTATCAAGGTATAAACAAATATACAGTTATATAAATAGGGTTTTTATTCACTTGTGGATAAATATGTATGACAATCTCAATATAGTTCGATTATCCGAACAAATCGGTTTTCCGAACACCCATGTCCCCCAATTTGTTCGGATAATCGACGCTCTACTGTACTTCATATTTTATATTGTAGATTCAATGATTGGGGACACAAATTTATTTTTTGCCAATGCAGATGACAGAATATGTGCGGAGGCTGAGATAATGATAGCGGAAGAATGGGCCAGAGGTAGAAAGTGTGGATGGGAAGCCATGCTACTCATGTTTATGTATGGCATACAATATTTAGGAGTGAAGCAATATATTGTAAAAATTTTGTATGACAATGATGTTAGTATAAAGATGTTCCAGGAAATGGGCTTTGTAGAGGTCAGTAGGAGTGAAGTTTTTAAAGAGGTTACTTATAGCAAACTAGTGGACGAGCTGTGGATAACATGGATGAAAAATAATTTAGGACATTTTATTGTGGTTGATAAAAATGCTAAAAATGATTTTGATGAATAAAAGTGATAGACAATTTCTCTTCTTAAAATCATTTTAATTATAAACTTTATACATACAGGGTAGCGAAAAAGTATGGCAACACAGTAATTTCTCGGAAACCGCTAGAACGATTTTTATAGATTTTGGTGGGTAAGGGTGTTCAAATGAGAAAACTTTGCAATTCAGTGTTGATATTTTCTATACATTTGTCCTCTGATTTGCTACTGGTGTAAATAACAACATCATCAGCGTATTGAATAATTTTAGACTTTTGTGATATAACATTTTCTATATCCATTGTGTACAGGCTGTAGAGGATTGGGCTCAGAATACTACCTTGTGGTAATCCAGATCTACATATTCTTGATTCCGAAATTTCTTGATTTATCTTTAAGGAAACTGATCGATTAGAGTAAGCTGATTTTATGAAGTTGGCAAAGGAGGTTGGTAGACCAATATTGATGAGCTTCTCTTCTAGTATATTTATTTGAACATTATCATATGCTGAAGTTATATCCAAAAATGTGGCCAAAGTGCTGTATTTGTGTGAATCCTAGATAGATGTCATTTACTAGTATCGTTAGGGGTTCCAAGGAAGATCTTCCCTTTCTAAAAGCATATTGTGAGTCAGGTAATATTTTTTCATTTTCTAGCCAATATTCAAGCCTGTTCTTTATCATTCTTTCCATGGTTTTAAATATACACGATGATAAAGCTATTCTCCTTTTCATGAACATTTTTCAGTGCGTCACAAATTATAGAAAAAAAGGTAAGTCCGTGATAATACACATCTATGACATTTATTCTAACGTGACATTTTAGTTAAATCTGACAGTTGTCAAATTTTATTTTCAATTTGGAATAAAACCAAATCAATTGTGTCTATTGCATTTATAAAATGGTATTTTCTTTCATTTGTATAGTCTTATAAATTGTACAGATTATAATGATAATATTATTATTTTATTTAATAAATAATTCTTTTTTGATTATGGCGCCATCTACTGACAACTAGAATAATCACCGAACTAGAATAATTACCAAAGTATTCAGAGACGTGCCTTTTTTTCTGTCACATACAATTTAATGCGTTAGAGAGAAATCGAAAAACTGTGACGCACTGAAAGATGATCATGAGAAAAAGAATATGGGTCTATATGAATCTGCATTTCCATTCTGTTTTCCAGGTTTTTTGATAGGTACTATGATGTATTCTTTCCACATCGGTGGAAAAGGAATCCTATTTATCCAAATCGAATTGAACAATTCCAACAGGGCTTTCTTATGGTCTAAGGGCATTTTATGCAACATATTGTATGAAATGTTATCCGCCCCGGGAGATTTATTATTTGTTGATTTAATGCAATGATCGAGTTCCCATAATTGAAATAACGATTGTAGGAAAGAAGTGTTCCTATTTACAGTAGCTATTTGTTGAGTAATGTTGTTTTCGACCCATGGAGGTGAGATTTTTGTGTGGAATTCGCTTATCCAGTCTTCTTTGGGGTCCATTAGGGGTTTATTCGCTTGTTTTCGATTTTTATATCGGTTTACTTTGTTCCACACTTCTTTAATTGGTGTATTTTGATTTAGATTTTGGCAGTAATTTATCCAACTTTTTTTCTTAGTTTCTTTAAAAGTTTTTTTAGCTACTGCATCAAGTCTTTTATATTCTGTTAGATTATTAAGATTTGGAGCCTGTGTGTAGGTTAAGAAAGCTTGTTTTCTTGCTTTAGCAGCTATGTTACAGGTTTCGTTCCACCAGTCCTTTGAGCAATGATTTCTATTTTGTGCGTTTGATTTTCGTAACGGAATTGCTTTGTCGGCAGCTTTGTTAATATTATCGATAATGCCCATTAGTGATGATTTTGGTTCTGTTGCTTCAAGGGTAGCGGTGTATACATCCCAATTAGCAGCCTTGAGTCTCCATATATTATGTTTTGTCTGTTTAATTTGCGCAGGTGGGATATTCCTTCCAAATTGTATGTGTATTGGTAAGTGATTAGAGCCATAAGGTTCTTCTAAAGTACACCACGTAATTAGTTGTGTCAGATCCTGTGTACAGAGGGTCAAGTCTACAGCTGACTTCTTATTGTTTGCTAATGTAGGTGATCCGTCGTTTATAATTACTAGGTTGCATTGTTCGATAGCTTCCAAAAGAATCTTGCCATAGATATCGTCATATCCATCGTTCCATGCCAAACTATGTGCGTTAAAGTCGCCCCCAATTATGGATGGTTTTGGAATTTGTTCCAAAAAGTTAATCCACTGTTGTAATGATATTCTAGTTCTCGGTTTAAGGTATACTGAAATGAAGTAAATTTTTTTATGTATATATGGAAAATTTACCGAGATACAAGTATGCTCAAAACTGATTGTAGTTGGAATTGAGACTTCTTGGTATATTAAGTCTGATTTTAATAAAATGGCAGAGCCGCCGTACCCGTCGTCCCGGGCACAGCGAATATTGTTGAAGCCTTTAAAATTATAGTATTTTTCTGCTTTAAACCATGTTTCCGATAGAAGTGCAACGGAGTAGTTGCCCCTATCTAGTAGATATTCTAAGTTATTTTTATTAGAAACTGCCGAACGGCAGTTCCATTGAAGAATATTTATTGCATGGTTGAGGTCTGAGAATGTGATGACGTGTTTCCATTTATAGTTAATTTGACTAAGTTTTCGAGTTCTTCCTTATTTATATTTATACTTTTTGTTACTAAAACTTTTGTGACAATTTCTATAACTAATTCTAATATTGAATTTATCATGCTCAAGTCTGAAGGAGATGCAACTGGATTATTATTAATATTTCCCCTATAGTTAATGCTGTCTAATATTCCTCCCGTAGGTAATTGAGATCTAGGGGAAGATATAATTTCATTATGCAAAATTAATGTTGGATCTGGACTATTTGGTCTCTGTCTTTTGAATGTTCGAGAATTTGTACTATTTGAATTATTATTGTAGAATATATTATTAGTTGACATTTTGTTAATTGGATTTGATGGGAATTGGGTGGGTGTATAATTATTGGGATTTAATGGAGGGAAAGTTTTGAGGCAGGAGAGGTTTGTAGTTTGTTTCGTATTTATGGATGTTACTTTTGCATAGGAGTTTCTGGGGAACTGTTTGTTTGCGTCTTGATCACTAATATTATTGGAAAACATAGCGTCTTTAATAAGTTTTTGACGCTGAAATTCTTGACACGCGCTTAAATTTGTAGTAAAATGATCCCCCAAACAGTTAAAACATTTTGGAGTGAGATCGGTCTTTTTACATTCTTTTGAGTTGTGGGATTCTTGACATTTATCGCACCTAGCCTTGCTCTTACACTGCCCACCTGTATGTCCAAATCGAAGACAATTAAAGCATAATAGCACCTTTTGTTTGTATGGTTCGACTTCCTTTAATACCTTGTTGATTGTTATATATTTTGGTAGCACTTGTGACTTAAAACTAACTACGCATGTTTTTGTTGGAATGTATTGAGTACCGTTTTCATCTACTTGCCTTCGATTTAATCTTGTGACTTGAAGGACTTCAAATTTACAGTGTAAATCGTACATTTTTATTCTGTTTTTAACATACTCTACTGAAAATTCTGTGGAAATATCTTTTATTACGCCCTGTCTAACTAAAAGAAACTTAGGAATGTATCTGTCTAGATTATTTTTTATAAATATTGCTTCATTTTTTTTTAGATATGATATAGTTAGCCGATTTATAATCTTTAAATTTTATACGTATTTTATTTCTTCCTACTGCGTCAATTTCTTTAAAATTTGTGATAATAATGTCACCTATCCTTAGCGCGTTTAATCTGCCTTTAAAATCGGGTGAATTATTTTCTAAATACGCGTAAAAAGGTCCTAGGTCGTTTTGTCGGTAAAGAAATTCCTCCCTTTTTGTTTCTACTTCTTTGTTTATGTTATTTGTTATTGAAGTGTGTACATTAGCAAAGTCATTATCGATAATGGGTTTATTATTAACAAGTTTTGTGGTACTTATCTGTGTAACTGGAACAAGATTTTGAAATCCTAACAGCTCCTCCTTTGAAGATGTTGCATGTTCTGTATCCATTTGGGTTTCTAAAACATTTTTATCGGGGGCGTCGCCCCCGCTAACTGCACTCATAACTTTTTAATGTTTTTATTCCGATTTCGCTTTTTTATTTGGTGTAATTAATTTACTTTTAAAGTTCACAAAATATTTATTTAAATATCTAATTTATAGACACCGGTTTTAAAAAACAAGCTTCTTTCCTACGCACGTCTGACTACCACGACGAATGGAAGCTAAGTCCGTAGCTGGCTGTATACCATATATTACAAAAAAAAAACAAGTAAAATCCTTTATAAAAGATATATTTATTAAAATCCTAAAAAGGCCTACATTACAAGCAGAACTAGTTTTCAATCTGATAACAGGTTATCATCAGTGCCGACATGCTAACCACCAAAATGAAAATATTAAACTTTAATCAGTCATGAAAACATTGACTAGAATTATGAAATTAAACATGGATGCACAAAATATCACATGTATTATGCCCACGGTACCATCTGATCCCAAATTGAGTTGTTCACATGTTGAAGTTGCCAACAACCATTCAAAATGACATTTTTGTCTGACGGTCTTGCCTTAGGTACTATCATCCATATTAATCTACCTACGAAAATCAAAATCCGAAACAAACTTTTTAGAAGTCTCGATACGTACGCTACACACTCGTCAACGTACGTCTACCTTGAACTAGCGCTCAGAATGGCAATTAAAGTGAGAATGTGCATGTGCAACAGTGTCACTGATCCGTGCCATGCACACTGTCTGAAAACACAGCCTGGCACTTATCCGTGCCAATCGCATTGTCTGAAAACACAGCTTGACGTGGATTCGTGCCACCCGCACTGTCTGAAAACGCAGCCGGGTACGGCACCGTGCCACTCACACTGTTTGAAAACACAGCTTGACACGGATAAGTGCCACTCACACTGTCTGAAAACACAGCTTGATGCGGATCAGTGCCACTTGCACTGTCTGAAAACTCAGTTTGACACAGTTCCGTGCCACTCGCACTGTCTGAAAACGCAGCCTGGCACGAATCCGTGCCATGCACACTGAAAGGGTTAAGCTCTTTTCCAATATGTACTTTATAATGAACTTTCAAATGACTATCCCGAGAAAACTGCTTAAAACAAATCTCGCATTTGTACGGTTTTTCTCCACTATGTATTCGCAAATGTCTTTTTAGGTGATTTGTTAGAGAAAACTGTTTAAAACATATCTCGCACTGGTAAGGTTTTTCACCAGTGTGTGTTCTTAAATGGATTTTTATAAAATGTTTTTGAGAAAACTGCTTAAAACATATCTCACACTTGTATGGTTTTGCTCCAGTGTGGATTCGCAAATGATTTTTTAAGACATGTGCTCGAGCAAAATTCTTAAAACAAATATCACACTGGTAAGGTTTTTCTTCAGTGTGTACTCTCAAATGTGTTTTCAAAGTACCTGCTTCAGTAAATTGTTTAAAACATATCTCGCACTGGTGAAGTTTCTCTCCAGTGTGCGTTCTGAAATGCCTTTTCAAATCACTCGAAGTAAGAAAGTGTTTTAAGCAAGCTTCACACTTGTATGGTTTTTCCCCAGTGTGCACTCTCAAATGTGTCTTCAAATTACTTGCTTCACTAAACTGTTTAGAACAAATATCGCACTGGAATGGTTTTTCCCCAGTGTGCACTCTCAAATGGTTTTTCAAAGTACTTGGTTCACTAAACTCTTTAAAACAAACGTCACACTTGTGAAGATTTTCTCCAGTGTGCATTCTCAAATGTCTTTTCAATTCAAATTTAGTATAAAACTGTTTCAAGCAAGTGTCACACCTGTGTGGTTTTTCTCCACTGTGCACTCTCAAATGTGTTTTCAAAGCACTAGGTCCACTCAACGGTTTAAAACAGATCTCACACTTGTAAAGTGTGTCTCCAGTGTGTATTTGCGAATGCTTTTTTAGAAGACCTGCTCGAGAAAACTGCTGAAAACAAACCTCACACTTGTAAGGGGTTTCTCCAGTGTGCAATCTCATATGTAGTTTCAGAGCACTGGTGTGAGAAAATAGCTTAAAACAAATTTCACACTTATAAGGCTTTTCTCCAGTGTGTACTCTCAAATGTGTTTTCAAATTACTTGATTGGTTGAACTGCTTAAAACAAATTCCACACTTGTAAGGCTTGTCTTCAGTGTGTACATTGGAATGTATTTTTAATTGACTTGATTTGCTAAACTGCTTAGAACAAACTTCGCACTTGTAAGGTTTTTGTCCAGTCGCAATAACTTCCATAACATTTTGATTTAATGCTTTTCCTTCATCTTGTTGGGTCATATAACTTCCTTCATGAGATGAATGTTTCATTAGTAGTGTCTCCATAACCTCCAATTTGCTCTCCTCTTGAGGATAACCTAAAATACAAACCAACTATAATATAAATATAAACTGCTCGTCAAAAGTTAATGATATTGGTATTATCCAAATAAATCTTTTAATATAAAAAAAATTAGCTATATCAAATGGTAGTAAACAGAGTTCCATTAAATCCTTTTTTTATTCACAAAAAATTATCAGTACATTCTTATCACAATAGTTTAGAAGGCATCAATTACCATGTGTTCAGTCTATCTCTGAACTCTACAGAATTCTAAGCTATCATTAGCATTTCGAAGTACTTTATTGTACAGGCATTGATTGAAAAATATACTAATTGAAATCCGTATATTTTTTAATCAACGGTAGAGGTATGGAAAGAAAGAGGTCTTGCAGAGGCAAATATGGCTAGTGGTATGATCCAGGGTGGGGCTAGTCAAGTCGATGTAGTAGGTGAAAGTTTTATGCCTGATTGCACCAACAGTTCTTAAGCTTATGACCTGCTTTAAGCTCAGCTTACGAAACATACGCGTTGCACCACTGGGTCTTAGCAACTTAAATGAAATTAATCGTTACCGCTCCACAAATTATTTTACTTGTGTTTATATGATCTGTAAGTTTGATCGAGTCAAAGTGCTTATTTTTGAAACAATTTGGTTTCAAAGTAAAATTTTTAAAAATTTAAATTTTGAAAAATATGCTTTTTTTCAAAATAACTTAAAAATTGTTAGAGATACCAAAAATCTCGAAAAACAAAAAAAGTCAGATTTGTTTTTCTGAATATCATGTATTTTTTTGTTTTTCTGTTAGACAAAAATTGATTAAGATTTGGTGTTTCTAAATTTGCATACATTCGTGATCAGTGACTCGTTCAACCCCTTTTAACTACAGCCCTTTCAATAATAAGGACTTTGAACCGACGAAACTTACAGATCATATAAACAATATATACACGAGTCAAGAAACTTGTGAAGTCGTAACGATTAAGTTCATTTAAGATACTAATTAGGGGGTGCTTTTTTCGATTTTTTTTACCAAAACCAAAAGGGACTAACTTTATTTTGAGCGTAACTTGTTTAATTTTGATGTTAGAAATTTTTTTTATAAAACAAAAATGAAGCTTTTTTAAACACTTTAAATAAGTTGTAATGAATTTTCCCCGAAATGTGCTTAATTTTTGGTTATATCACGTTAAAGTATTTCATTTGGAATTTGACGAATATGAACCTATTTTTCATTAGCTATAACTCTGCTTCTACTAGGTGTAGAGACGTGATATATACACCATTTTTTTTTAATTTTTTACAGGCTATATTTTTGCTAAAAATGTTTTTTCGACAAAATACTTACTATTTGAGTTATTTACGAAAAACCGTCTAAAAGCGTGGTTATTTTGTTGAAAAAATGAACATATTCACTGTCAAATAACTCGAAAAGTATTGACTTAGTGAAAAAACTCTATAGAAGAAAAGTTACTTAAAATTAGCCAGTTTATCCATTTCCTGACTTTCTTTGGCACCCCCAGGGCAAAAGCACATATCGGCACAATATCACTTTTTTTCTTTGACTTGTTAGCTATGTGTATGAGAAATTTCATGCCAATCCAAGCGGTTCTTTAAAATTTAGAGGTTTTGCAAAATTTTACCGTTAAAGAACGGACTATTACGTGTTTGGACCAATCCATTAATGCCGAGATATCGTCAACCTGTCCAGGAAATTCGTCCATTTCGAGGAGGTACTGTTACAGTGTCGGATGGAATTTCTTTTGATGGTCGAAGAGACCTTTTAGTTTTGAACAGGAATATGATCACAGTGATTTATAGAGTCATGAACATTATTATTTCATATTTTCACGCCGCTATTGGTCAAGTCTTCTTTTTTCTGATAATGCAACTCCGCACCGGTCTGACACTGTAGTTGAAGCTCGAGAAAATCATGGTATTCCTCATTTGCCATTACCCCCGAGGTCTCCTGATCTCAACTAGATTGAACATGCAGGGATCAACTCCAGAGAACATTAGATGCATACCAGCCACGCCCTGATACTCTTCAGCACTTAAGAAACCTATTATCACAACTTTGGATGAAAATCAGGCAAGATGTGCTTAAGAATTTAGTGGAAAGTATGCCAATACGTTGCCAAGCAGTTATTGAGGCTCATGGAGGACTCATCACCTATTAAACAATTTTTTATTGGTTTTTGAAAATTATTCGGTTAACAAAAAATTTTGTTTTTAATTTTTTATTGTTTTTACGAAACTTTTGACTTGGAAGATTTTTGATAGAAAAGAGATGCAGTGATCGTAATTTATTTTATAATAAACAAGCTGAAAATGCGAGCATTATCATAACGAAAACTTTGTTTATTTACGTATTTTAATTCATAATATGGAATATTGCTATTATGAAAAGTTGTTTAGAATTAATAATTATGTTTTAATGTGCAATTATATCATTCTAATTTAAAAGTTATGAACTATAAAGGCACTTTACTCTTGATCGAAATTCATATTTTTTATATACCTCGTATAAAATTAATAAAATTTTATATATGATGGTTGCATCATAAATCTTAGACCACGAAGAGCTTTTTATGAAGAATAACTTTTCTTCGTCAAATTTAAAATAAAATAGTTATAAATGAAAATGTTGTTGGTATCCATAATTTGAGAAAAATCTTCAAATATTTTTTTCCATTAGAAGGATGCAATTGCACATATCAGACCATAATTTTTTATTCCAAACAATATTATTTCATGTAGTCGGTTCGCTAAACTCAGACACAACTGGCTAGTGATTTTAGTCAATAATTTTGCCAATTTGGCAAAAAAAATAATTATTAAATAGTTAATAAGTACTAAATAATTAGTAATTTTGCCAATTTTGGCAAAATTCGCAAAAAACAAAAAAAATACCTACTAAAATTACTAGCCAGTTGTGTCGAGTTTAGCGAACCGACTATAATAACAATTTTCATTTCATAACGAATGGAACAGTCCATTTATCATTAAAGGGGAGGACGTATACTCGTATAAACCTTTTTAAAGCGGTTAATAAATTATTGCTTTTAAAATATACTCAAATTGTATTTTTGTACATCTTATTTATTTTATAAATGTATTGTATATACACCGTTCTTAAACGTCAACGCCCTTCGGTAGAGATCTATGGGGGAGTATCACCGAGCCGCAAGCCCTTATCCCTTGCCGTACTGCTCCCTCATAGGTCGATCAGATGCCCGCATATTCCAGTCTCAGCGCCAGATTCATATTTAGAATTTTATACTGACGCGTTAGCCTTTTTGTTTTTCCGATGGCCTGGCTTGGGCTTGAACTCTCGTACCTCACGGCGAAGTGAAGTGCGGGTCAGCCGCTAGTCGCACTGAGCTATCCGATCGACGTTTATTTTATAAATACCTAATTAAATTCACTATCAAATGTCATTGATATTTTATTAATACTTAATTTAAAATTTAGTTTGACATTCACGAAGTGTCAAACTCAAATAATGTAAATAACCTATGCTTTGCTTAACAAATCGAGATTCAAAAACTAGCCTACTTACTATCAACGATTTCAGCTGAGGTGTAGTGTTTCGGAAGAAAATAAATGGATTGTGACGTCACATTTTAGACTTTGAGGGCGATTATCTCGAAGACGGTTAGAGATATCGAAATGTCGTTTTCAGATTTGGATTCAGAAGAAAAAACTACATAAGAATCCATCGATAAACCTGATCTGAGTATTGCAGGGGGCGGCAACGCAATAACACACACACTTTTGCGAATTTATAAACGAAAAGTTTTCGTTGAAAATTGTAATTAAAGAATATTCTTGTTTTTAAAGCATTTTCTGATAATATCCCTAATGCAGTGGCTGAAGGTTTTCACCTCCGATTTCGTTGAACCTCCATCGATTTTCATGAAAATTGGCGAGTACTGTAGTAAGTTTTGAAGTTTTTTAAGTTCTTACAAAAAAGTTACCAAAATTGAAATAAAAAAATTTAATCAATTCCTGAATTGAGAAACATTTTAATATTAATTCAAAGTGAGTTATTGGTAATTGAATGTATATTGTTTTTTCGACGAGGACTCAAATATAAGTATTAAAGCTTAAATAACGGGAAAACGATGCGTTTTATACTAAACATTTGTCAAAGTAGGTATGTACTCAGAAATATATATCAAATGAGCTCCAGAAAATGATAGCATAAAAATTAAGCAAGTTATGACGATCCTTTCGATTTTTTAGGAAAAAGTGAAAAATAAAACATACGTCATTTCCACAAAAACTTAAATTTATAGTAATCCCTATAAAACTTTCTTTGCTTTAGCATAGGAAATGACTTCAAACATTTTGACTGATTTAGAATGCATATTTTTGGAAAAAAAATATGATTTAAAAACATCATAATTTTTCAAATTGTAAATTTCATTTTCTTTTGATAATACCTAAAAAACCACTCGATATACGTAGAAAATTATACAGAACTCAATTTGAGATTTTTATTTTTGTACAACAAAAAATAACCGAGATAGAAACGTTTATAGCCCTTGAAATTATCTTTCAAATGAACAAATTGGCCCAACACCGAAAGGTACAAATGGGTCTACTGATTAAGTAAGTAAGTTTAAATGAACTTGAATCATAAAAATTAACGGAGTTATTCTAAAACAACAATATCATTTTTTGGAGCATAAATTTTGATGATTGTAACTTCTTCTGGAGCTCATTTGAGTCGTATTTCTGAATACTTTGATGCAGTGGCGGTTCCAGCCCGGAGCAGGGGGGACAGGTGCCCCCCGTTTTAATATCCCCTCTCAATAATTGGGGTCTTTGAGAACCAAACGAAACCAACGGTCACTCAAAATCTATTGTGACTGCACCCCCAGTTTTTTTGGTCTAGAACTGGCACTGCTTTAATGAGTTTTAGTAAGTATATGTTATAAAATGCATCGTTTTCCCGTTATTTAAATTTAAGCTCGAATACTTATACATATTTGAGTGTCCGCTAAAAAAAATATACATTCAATTATTACTTAAACTCACTTTTAATATTAAAAGCCTTTGAGTACTAAGGAATTTATTCGATTTCTTATTAGCTTCAATTTTGGTAATGATAACATTTTTGTAAAAACTTTAATTTTTGAGTTTTTTTTTGTTTCTCGAGGTACTCTCTAACCACTCACCAATTTTCATGAAAATCGATTGAGGTTCGCCGAAACCGAAGGTACCTAATAGTTGATTTTTACTTTCATATACTGCACTATATGAGTATAAGAGGCAATGAATGAAAAGACAAAGAAATACAATAATCAAAGTAAAGCTTAATAAAATTTTTTAAGACAGAAGTGTAGTAAATGCTTAAGTATGTTTGAGAAGCCTATGTTTGTCTTCCATATGCGGAATAGATCATATTTCAATAAACGGTACAGCACGACCAGTTTCACTTTGTATTTGAGATTTGGATGCGAACTGGTGTTGACGTTAGGTCTTTTCAAATTTTTTAAATTTTATTTTGGTAATGTCTCGCCAAGTATTCAAATGCCATCAATATTCAAATCTCAAATACAAAGTAAATGTCCCCCTTGCCTTTTAATGAGTTCAATATAAACATATCAATACCAAAAAAAAACAATACTACTATGGTGTAAACACGGATGTGCACACAGAGGTTCCACAAGGACATTGAAGCTTCTATAAGTCACCTTTTTAAACCGAAATTAGAAGAATGATCTACTTCCGGATTTGCAGACTGTACCAAAATAAGTCCCTTTAAAATATAAAATAATGTACTGTTAAAACAACCTCCACGAAATATAAGCTCGTCTCTACAAAGTATGATAAACATAAAAGATATTTTTCCTAAAAAAAGACCAAGTATTCAATCTAAAAAGAATGTGTGTGTACTTTGTACGCACGTAAGAAGTTATAGTTCTATTATATGATTTCTTAAAAATAAATATACTTTAAACAGTTTGTTTTAATTTTTTTTAAACACCAAACTAATTTTGTGCTTACCGCTTTCAAAAAAATAAAAAAAGTATAGGATTACACTGGATTCGAACTCACGACCTCTCGATCTCTGGTCGAATTAGTCGAGGGATTGAAGCACAAAAAAAGGCCTTACTCTCGATTTTTGGCGCAGTAAGACGGATTTTAATGCAGTTTAGTGCGTTGGATTCGTGAGAATGTCAGGAAATTTTGTGAACTATTGTAATGAATAAGAAATCTGAAATTGCATTTGTGCATAAGAAAAATTCATTTCAAAAGTGCATTTTGAAATAGGCAATTATTATAAATTTGCAACCCGGTAAATAGTTGGGCAACATTCCGATTAATTATTTTAATTATTTTTAATCATTTATAAGTCCATATAATAATAGTCTAACATGTCAATAACCATTAATAATAAACAAAAAAAATTTCCTTATGTGGGAATCGAACCAAGTACTAACAGGTCCGTAGCTAAAACACATACCGCTAATCTACGCAGACACTTGCTAGACAACGGCGATATTAGGTATAAACAAAACAAATTGGTAAGTAAAAATTGTAAAGAAAATTACTACATACTTAAATGTATTATAAAATTAATATATTCCTAAATTTTAGAAGAAACATTCGTAAATAGGTATTATTAATATCTATTAATGTTACTAAATGAAATATTTTGACGTTTCACAATTTGACAATTCACTTTTAACTGCAGTGCCTTAAAATTTTTAAAGCACCGGTGCTTTAAACTAACATTTTTAACGCTCCTATGGCGTGCTATTAATTGCATTTTTAACATGTTTGTAGAAAAATATATTTAAAAACAACTAATATATTCTTTCCACACCTTTTCTGGACTGATAAATACTAATGTGATATTCAAAGATCGGTGTGCTCAAAGCACTTGATTAGATAATTAACTAATTAATTAAATTTAATTTTAATGATGCACTTATGATTTAATCACACTATTTAATGCTCTAATCTCAGGGTTTTATATTCTCGTGCTTCAATATCTCCTTTGCTTTACATATGATAAATAAGGTCAAAGATTAACGGAATAAAACACATATATGGTACAAAAGCATCTATTGAAATAAATTCACCCTCAAAATATCCTCTAAAAATAATATTTCCTATTCTGATTATTGAAATAACCCTACCACTATCTAAAGTACTTATTGAAATTTGCGTTATGAATAATTCTACAAAAAAAATAAAACTGTCTCTCGGATGATGAGTTGTCCAAATTCTTGTCTCTGGTCGCCTACAATTTACTCTTAGCAGCCCCCTATGTAGTCAGCAATCTCGCAACAAATTATTGCAAGCCTATTGTCATTAATGACCCCCTACAGATGCACGTATCTTTCAAAAAACAATGCTAGCCTTTTCTCCTCTCGATAAACTGAATCTATTTCTCGTTCCGGCATGCAACGGTGACTCTTGGAATATAAGTAGAACAATATAACTTACAATGCTTTACGTGATGAGCTTCCGTCAGGACACTTATTTCAACAAACTCACAACTATTCACTTATCTGCCTTACTAATTCAGGAGACTCTTAGAGATCACCACTAGTCGACTTAACGATCATTTCACAACTGACTCTTCTTCCACCCTCTAACATTTCGCTAAACTCCCATTCTTCATACCTAGCCCCTCCTTTTTCCTTCTTCACCAATCCGAGTTCCTCAATTTTATCCCCATCTACCTTTCAGATAACAAACACCAATTTTCCCTACCATTAGAAATTTCCTAAAACTAATTACATGCCAATCGGTTTTTTTTTCCTTTCTTAATATCTAAACAAAGATTACATTCATTTAAATTTCTAAATACAATTGTTCCCTCGCCGCAAAAGTCCATTTGGGAAACCCGGTCTCATTGTCCAAACACATAACCACTTTCTTATCATACTAACTGTACAAAGAAAATACTTAATCCCTATTTAAATTTTGTTTACCTACGGCCATCCAAAGATAATTGACTTTCATTTCTTCGAAATGAATTTTGGTATATTTTTATTATATGTTTTAACTTTTCTAAAATATTAAGATCGAAACCATATTAATTCAAATTTTACATATCTTAACAACTCCCCGCCATTTGATTTGCCGAAAAAATTCTGTTATTTATTTAAATGACACAAGTTTTTTTAGGATCAAATTATTCCATTATGTTACCAAACTCTACTCATGATACTTATAAATGTCGTGAATGTTAAAAATACCCCGTATCTTGCCTGTCTCTATATGCGCTAATTCATAACTATTTACCCCATTTTCCGTATTGACCCTATATGGACCTTCAAATACCGGCATCAATTTAGCACAAATAC
Organism: Diabrotica virgifera virgifera; assembly: GCF_917563875.1. Classification (NCBI taxonomy): domain Eukaryota; kingdom Metazoa; phylum Arthropoda; class Insecta; order Coleoptera; family Chrysomelidae; genus Diabrotica; species Diabrotica virgifera. Next base: position 252,236,392 of record NC_065443.1, on the reverse strand, counting down.
CATTTTGTAAATTGGACACCCTCAGTGCCCTCACTAAAACTTTATCCCCTTTCTGGAATGTAACCGGCCTTCTTCTTCGGGTCCTCTCTTGCCTTTGGAGATATTTCTCTCCACTTCGTCTCAATCTTCGTTGAACCACCTCGATCACTTCTTCGTATTGTCTGGGGGCGGTGTCTTCCCACGGTCTCGTAGGCATTGTTCCTTTCATTACATATAAAGGCGTCTCCTTGGTAACCGTATTTGGTGCACAGTTCAAATACGTCTCTATTTCAAACACTTTTCTGTCCCAATGTCGATGATGTTCTTCCGCAGCAATTCTTAGAAATTTTGTGACTTCTTGTATAAAACGCTCTGATGGGTTGCTCTGTGGATGTCGGATGCTTACAAATTTTGTATTTATGCCTCTCTCTCTTAATTCCCCTTTAAAACGGTCATTCCTAAAGTATGTCGCATTGTCCAACAAAATATTGTCTGGTCTTCCCACTGTTTCGATAAAATCGTCTATCTTCCGAAGTATTTCAGCTCCTTTCGTGGTTCTACATGGGTACAGTTTTAAATACTTTGAGAAAACATCCACCATAACTAATATGTGTTTATTCCTCTGTGTTGTTGTTATTAAATCGCTCAACATATCAATGGCGACAATATCCAGTTTCTTCCGAGCTATGACGTTTTTTGTGATGTTTTCGTTTTTGAAATTCTTACTTTTACACTTTTGGCATGTCTCGCAATTTCGAGTCATCTCTTTGGCTATTGTATAGTCCTGTCGACAAATGTAGTTCTCCCTGAACATAAGCCACACCTTCCTGCTTCCAATGTGTCCGTTGTCACAGTGTAATTTTGCTAAAACTTCTTTTGCCATCTGTTCCGTGATTACATATAGTTCTTTACCATCGACCCTCTTAAAATATAAGTTATCTTCTTGTTCGGCCCTTTGCTTTTCTCTTTCATCCAGTTGTTCCTGATTTTCCCTGATCTGAGCCAAAGAAAATAAGCCTGCTTCTTCTCTCATTATGTTCATGCCAACGTGGAGAGTTTTGTGGTCCTCTTTGCGGAATTGTTCATCTCTCGTCAACGCATCAGCCAAGATATTGTCAGTTCCTTTGATATATTTAAATTCAAAATCATACTCTTGAAGTAAAAGAATGCCCCTATGAATTCTATTATTTACCAGCCTATTTTTCATTATATGTACCAAAGCTGCATGGTCTGTTTCAACGGTGAATTTTGCCCCTAGTAGGTAAAACCGTAATTTATTTACACAAAATAACACACTGGCGAACTCTAATTCAGTAACGCTGTACTTTCTCTCATATGTTTTGGTTACACGGGAGACAAAACAGATTGGCACCTCTACATCGTCTTGGATCTGTGATAACACCCCTGCGAATTTTGTTATGGAAGCATCGGTCCGGAGAATGAAAGGTTGATCATATCTTGGGTGGTGTACTCTTACAGCTGTGGAGAAAGCTCCTTTTAAATTTTTGAAAGCCATTTCTTGTTCCGTTCCCCATTTCCACCTAACATTTTTCTTAAGTAATGCTATCAACGGTATTTCTTTTGTGCTGATGTCTGGTATTAGTTTTTTGAAATAGTTTACCATTCCCAAAAATCCCCGCAATGTTTTTAAATTGGTTGGCCTAGCGTAGTTATTTATAATTTCGATTCTATCTTCTGCAAGACTAATCCCTTTTGTGTCTAATTTGAATCCTAAATACAGTATTTCCTTTTGGAAAAACTGACACTTTTGAATATTTAATTTCAATCCCGCTTGATCCAGTTCTTCTAGCACAGTGTGAATATGTCGTAGATGGCTTGTTATATCTGGTGAGAAAATTAATAAATCATCTATGTAATGTACAACAAATTCTTCATGCCTATTTAAGATTGTGTTCAATGCGCGAACCAAAGCAGCGCATGCACTCTGTAGGCCAAATGGTACCACCCTAAATCGGTATACCACTCCGTCGATCGAAAAAGCGGTATAATTTCGACATTTCTCTGCCAAAGGTATTAACCAAAAACTATGTTTCAAATCGATTTTGGAAAAAATGTGTGACCCTGTGATTCGTCCAAATATGGCTTCGATGTTCAAAGGCGCTTCGTATTGCGCGATTGTGTGTGAATTAATGTTTCTTGCATCTAAACATAATCGCAAATCACCACTCGATTTTTTAACGCATACTATCGGGTTGATATATGGAGAGTCACATCTTTCTATCACCTTGTCTTCGATCATTTTTTCAATTTCCTGTCCGACGCTTTGCCTGTATTTATACGGGATTGGATATGTCTTGGATTTAAAATTTTCTAAGTTTTTAACTTTAAAAGAATGTTCATAATTTTTAGCCACTCGGCTTTCTTCATTAATCAAATCTCCATAATTTTCTAGAATCTTCTCTACTTCCTTTTCCATGTTTTCTCCACATTTTAATTTTCTTTCATCCTCATTTTGTTCGCATGTGTTCACTGTCCATAATATTTCTTCATAAAATTCTGGATTCTCGTCCATTATTGCCATTTCTTCTCTGTCCTCATCCTTTATTTCTTCTTCTGTTTTTTTTTTATCTTCAATTTCCATTTGGTATCCCGAGCACCATGTTTCTACTGCTTTCATTTCTCTTATGAGAACTTCCTTTTCTTCCTGCTTCCTTTCTGTTTTATCGTCGATTGCCGACAATTCTTCCGTATCTTCGATTTCCTGTCTTTCTCTTGTATCCACCGTGCTTTCCTTCTTTCTTTTTGAACTCTTCTTCTTTTTCTTCCTTCTTTTTTTTTTGGTTGATTTTTTTCTTGTACTTTCGGTTTTTCCTCTACAGTCATATTGATTTCTTTATGTTTTTCCTGTTCATTTATCTTTTCAACAATTATTTTCCTCTCTATTTCCGTTTCTTCTTCTATGTTGTCTGGTTCTGCTCTGATTTCCAGTTTATTCTCCGAAAAATTTATGGTGATATGTTTTTCACTCAATTCATCAATTCCCGCTATCATATCATGGTTTAAATCTTCGATCACCACACATTGCATAATATAGTATTTGTCTCCCACTCTGATCCGCACTCCCAAACCTTCATTTACTGTCGTCAATTTTTTGTTGTTTGCACCCACTAAAGCAACCCTAGGAATTTTATACACAAATCTGTCCAAATTTAATTCTTTTACTAGTTTCTTATTGATTAACGATATCTCCGATCCAGAATCAATCAAAATTTTAATCGCTTTATGTTTTATAAATGCATCTAAGAATATTAAATTTGAATTAGAACTTTGTCTTTCATTTCCCGCCAACTGTATAAACTCTCTCGGATGACAAAATATACCGGAGAGTTGTTTATGTTTGTTCAGTGGATGCTTTATTGAAAATCCTGTCTGGATTCATTGCATACATCTTCTTCCTCGTTTTCTATTGTTACATGATTCATCTCCCTTCTATTTTGTCGTTGGAAATTCTGATTGTTTCTACCGTCCCTTTGTTCGTTCGTATTCCTAGTCGGAGGATTTTGTGCATCTCTGTTTCTGTTGTGATTTTCATATGTTCTATTTTTTTCGTGATTCCTGTTATCATAATTTTGTTGTCTATTGTAATTTTGGTATTCTCTCGGCCTATCTTCGTTTGTTGATTGGGCATGTCGGTTTCTCTGGTCATAATTTGATTGATACCTTCTTGCCGGTCCATTATATTGTTCATGTTGTCTTCTGTTTCGCATTTCTCTTCTTTTTGCTTCCCTTACTTGAAGGAATTGGCACAAACTATCAATATCTTGATAGTTTCTCAAAATCACGTGGTCCTCCAGCGTTTCTTCGAAATGTCTGCTTATCATTTCTACCAGTTGTTCGGTAGAGTATTTGTAGTCTAGATATTTGGAATTGTTATATATCTGCAAAGCATATCTTTCTTCCGATATTCCCATTTTCTCGTGATATCTTCCATTCTGTAGCTCTTGGTTGATTTCCCTCTGTTTAACTTTCCCCCAGAAATAGTTGAGAAATTTATTTTCGAAATCTGTCCAATTTTCAAACTCATCTTCTTTACTTTCATACCATAACGCTGCTCCTTCTTTCAGATGGTTTCTAATTGTTTCTTTGCAGTCGTCAAAATATCTAATATGTTGCAATTTGGTTTTCAAATTTTTAACAAATGGTACTGGGTGTGTTTTTCTAATATCCCCTCCAAATTGTATTTTCGCGTCGCTTGTACCAAGGATAATCATTTCCCTTCTTTCTCCACAATTCTGTTGATTCTTGAGTTCCGCAATTTGTTCTTCGTTTTGCTTAAATTTTTCTTCTATTTCTCGCCTGTCTTCTTGTATTGCATTTTCAAATTTGCTTTCTAACTGTTCTAATTCCATCTTCTGCACAGTCTTAATATCCTTCATTTTAGTTTCTATTTCTTCTCGTTGCATCTTCAGTTTCCTTTCTGTTTCTTCTCTAACTTTTTCTAAACAGGCTTTCACTTCATTTTCATATTTTTCCAAATGCTTTTCCAATTTGCCATCATTCTCTTCCAATTTCTGTTCTATTCTCTGTGATATTTCTCTTTGTGTTTCTTCCATTTTTTGTTGTGTTATTTCCATGGCTCGTTTTGCTTCCTGTTGATTTTTCTCTATTTTTTGTTGTGCTTCTTCCATGGCTCGTTTTGATTCCTGTTGATTTTCTTGCATTGTCCTTTTTGTTTCCTGTTGATTTCTATCCATTTGTTGTGATTGGAGTTGCATCAGTTGCAATAGTTTCTCTATTCCTGTTAATTCCTGTTCTTTTCTCTCCATAATCGTTGTATCTCCTTCATTACCCAATCCTTCTTCAACAATTTTTTCCTCTTCTCTGTTATTCTCTCTGCTTTCTTGCATTTTGCTTTGCCTCCTTGTGGTCGACATGTTGTTTCTTTTTGTTACTGTTTTCTTTGTCCCCGCCAAATGTGAAATTTTACAACACTCTATAAGTTGCAGAACACGACAAATATTTCTCCCCAAATTTAATAAATTTTCGCCACAAATATCAAATATGCAATCAGTAAATTTCAAAATAAATATCAAATGTACGATTGGTAAAAATATTAAATAATTCAATAGCAGTAAATATCAACTACCTACGATCAATCCATAAATCAAAAATATTTTTACACCTGGAAAAATTGTCAAATTATCTCTGGATCACCTGTAGTTATTCCTTATCTCTTTCCCTACCATCAAATGCAAAGCTGCGATATTTTTTAAGCCACCACGTTCTGGGCTCCAGTTAATGTGATATTCAAAGATCGGTGTGCTCAAAGCACTTGATTAGATAATTAACTAATTAATTAAATTTAATTTTAATGATGCACTTATGATTTAATCACACTATTTAATGCTCTAATCTCAGGGTTTTATATTCTCGTGCTTCAATATCTCCTTTGCTTTACATATGATAAATAAGGTCAAAGATTAACGGAATAAAACACATATATGGTACAAAAGCATCTATTGAAATAAATTCACCCTCAAAATATCCTCTAAAAATAATATTTCCTATTCTGATTATTGAAATAACCCTACCACTATCTAAAGTACTTATTGAAATTTGCGTTATGAATAATTCTACAAAAAAAATAAAACTGTCTCTCGGATGATGAGTTGTCCAAATTCTTGTCTCTGGTCGCCTACAATTTACTCTTAGCAGCCCCCTATGTAGTCAGCAATCTCGCAACAAATTATTGCAAGCCTATTGTCATTAATGACCCCCTACAGATGCACGTATCTTTCAAAAAACAATGCTAGCCTTTTCTCCTCTCGATAAACTGAATCTATTTCTCGTTCCGGCATGCAACGGTGACTCTTGGAATATAAGTAGAACAATATAACTTACAATGCTTTACGTGATGAGCTTCCGTCAGGACACTTATTTCAACAAACTCACAACTATTCACTTATCTGCCTTACTAATTCAGGAGACTCTTAGAGATCACCACTAGTCGACTTAACGATCATTTCACAACTGACTCTTCTTCCACCCTCTAACATTTCGCTAAACTCCCATTCTTCATACCTAGCCCCTCCTTTTTCCTTCTTCACCAATCCGAGTTCCTCAATTTTATCCCCATCTACCTTTCAGATAACAAACACCAATTTTCCCTACCATTAGAAATTTCCTAAAACTAATTACATGCCAATCGGTTTTTTTTCCTTTCTTAATATCTAAACAAAGATTACATTCATTTAAATTTCTAAATACAATTGTTCCCTCGCCGCAAAAGTCCATTTGGGAAACCCGGTCTCATTGTCCAAACACATAACCACTTTCTTATCATACTAACTGTACAAAGAAAATACTTAATCCCTATTTAAATTTTGTTTACCTACGGCCATCCAAAGATAATTGACTTTCATTTCTTCGAAATGAATTTTGGTATATTTTTATTATATGTTTTAACTTTTCTAAAATATTAAGATCGAAACCATATTAATTCAAATTTTACATATCTTAACAATACATAAATTAAAACATTTAGTAACGAACTCCATACTGCCTGTGTGCGCAGATTACTAAAATTTCACCCTCAATGAAATCGCGCCTAAAGAAGTATAACTTCAAAAAGGCAGTATAACTATTATAGGTCTGGATCCCGCGTATGAAAAAAAAGTTGATTAATAGCAAGCTGAAAATTTGTTAATAGCTTAAGTTTGTCTAGTCGAATAAACTTTGATATATGGGAACACTGGAAGTTTTAATTGTGGAACAAGTTAAAAATTTGGAACGGCCAGACCACGAAAACGGCACGTATTTTGTCCGACAGAACAGACTTAAACTCTCCGAACAGAGATTAAACTCTCATGTAAAAATCAGACTGCTATTTATTACCAAATGGGCGTTTTCATGAGTGGAACATGTAGAATATCTCAAATGACAGGAATTATGACAGGTGATAAATAGCAGTCTGATTTTTGCATGAGAGTTTAATCTCTGTTCGAAGAGCTAAAGGCTGTTCTGTCGGACAAAATAAATGTGCCGTTTTCGTTGTCTGACCGTTCCAAATTTTTAACCTGTTCCACAATTAAAACTGCCCCTGTTACAGTGTTCCCATATATCAAAGTTTATCCGACTAGACACCCTTAAGCTATTAACAAATTTTCAGCTTGCTATTAATCAACTTTTTTTTCATACGCGGGATCCAGACCTATTAACTAACCTTTGTTTGTTGTTTCTCTTCCCACAAATTTTAAAACGCAACAACCATACATAACCAAACCGTCAACCGTCCACACCACAGCTGTGCTACAGCTGCCATATTGGATAATTTTTGACATGTCATTTGAACATCCAATCAGAACAAAGTTATAATGCGCATGCGCCCGGATCGTACGTTTTAACATATAAAAATTCACCCTCATATCGCGCGTAAAGAAGTATAACTTCAATAATACATAAAATAACATTTAAAATATCAGTTTATCAGATTGAAAACAATGGGAACCTTCTCTGGTGACACCTCCGAGGGTTCTAAAAAATGCAAGCCAATCAGACACCGAACTACAGGAAGATTAGGGATTTCTACAACTTGCAAATCACATCCCATCTGCTCAACGTGGTAAAAGCTCCAACGAGAAGGTTTCCCACGTACTTCAAATACAGTAAATAAATTAAACATTCAAAATGTATAAACATTTTCAATTTAGTTGTAACCCGAAAATGCAGCCGCACTATATTCTAATTCAATCAGAGATTACAGCAAGTGTCTATACCAGCACGCGTTGGTGTATCCTGGTTCAGTCAGAGAGAAGAGCATTGTGACTACTGACGAGGGGCATATGTGACTACATTAGATTAAAAACTTAGTCTTTTTTCTAGCAGATGTCGCTAAGGCATCCCAGCCATTTTGTTAGTTGCAATCGGTGACTGCACGCGTCGGTGTATCCTGGTTCAATCAGAGAGAAGAGCATATGTGACTACTGACGAGAGGCAAAAAAGGCCCGAAACCGGTATAGACACTTGCTGTACTCTCTGATTGAATTGAATATAGTGCGGCTGCATTTTCGGGTTGCAACAAAATGAAAATTTTTATACATTTTTATTTGTCCAGAGTAATTATGCAAAGTATAGGGACAATTCCCTAATATTCAAATAGAGTAAATATATATAAACATCCACTTATAAACAATTTTATTAAAAAAAAAGATTAAACAAAAAAAATACAATTATAAAACAAAAATACAATTTTGTTATAAAAGAAAAACAATGTTTTAATGAAAAAAGTCAAGCTTGTTTTGTAAAAACTTGATATGAGGAGAACAGATACAATATTATCACTAATGTTATTCCAACTGTCAAGAACTTTACTTGATATCAGTGGCGGCTGGTCAGAGGAGGCAAGGGAGGCTTAGCCTCCCCATAAATTTTTTACACGTGCTACACTGTTTTGTTTACTTTGCTATTTTGCTTCGCGTTAGAGATATCGGAAAAAGTTATTCCAAATAATATTCTAACCCCACATACCAAATTTCATCACAAAATTCGCCCTTTTAGTTTTTTCATTATTTGAAGTCAGGATCCTAAAATCGCAGAGGAGGCTGCTGGCCGGAAAATCTCACTTGCTAATGCTCCGCGCAGCCCAGCAGCGTTTAAGCATGGTAGTTTAAGGAGACCCGGTCTAGAGCTGCATTATCGCTTAACGCACATGCTGCACGGAGATTGGGCAAGGGCGGCTAATCGGCCAGCAGCCTCCTCTGCGATTTTAGGATCCTGACTACGAATAATGAAAAAACTAAAAGTGCGAATTTTGTGATGAAATTTGGTATGTGGGATTAGAATAATATTTGGAACAACTTGTTCAAATAACTTTTTCGGATATCTATAAATTATAATGCAAAGCAAAATATCGGTAATTTACCGATGTTTTTGGATTCGCAGTGGGCCGCTTTTCGAATTAAAAAAATTCAGTTGAGTATCTTAAAAAATGTGAACCTTCAACCTGAATGGACAGCAAAACTTTAAATCTGTATTTATTTTGATATGCACATCTACTTACAGAGATAGAATTGTTAACAAATAAACGACACAAACTTTGGCAATACACTTTTACAATAATTAGACTAACTATTTTTAAAATGATATGATATGAAATTGTGAATTATGATGATATTATAAAATGTAAATAAAAATGGTCAAAAAAATGAGGCCTTAAATTAGATTTTTTTAGCGGATTTTTTTTGCTAGTGCAAATTTGTCTAGATATTTTACAGTTATTTACAGCCTCCCCTATTGTAAAAATCACGAGCCGCCACTGCTTGATATGAATTTATGTTTGGATCTGGTCCTACAGTTCTTTCGTTGAGGTTTAAACTGTTGACATCCGATGCGTTTATCATGATTTATTGTAAACATTTTATCAAGAATTTCGAAAATGAACTGTGAAATGTGATATTTAAGTCTCCTCCACACTGTCATCGAAGTCAAAAAAAAGTTAGGTTAGCCATATTGAGTTTTTCCCATTGACATAATAATATATGTAGACTGCGCGCTGCTATCTTAAAATGAGTGACGATTGCGACAGAGGTAAATTAGCCTATTAGGTAGGAAGTTTATTTCTAAACGACGGGGTTTATCCAATGACGTTGGGTTTATTCATCACGTCACTTTCCCAATGTCACCGATAGGGCTTTTCATTCACAGTTATTTGTTTCGAGCTTCTGTCATATGGTGTATAATCCGTGTATATTATTATACACAGGTTATACAACATATGACAGAAGCTCGAAACAAATGACAGTCGATGAAAAGCCCTATTGGATGAACTCATCCGATTAGAAAGAGACTTCCCACGTAATAGGCTCATTTATCTTTGTCGCAATCGTCACCGAGCAATCTAGATATTATATGTCTATGGTTTTTCCTCACCAGAGGATTTGTTTAGTCCCAGGCAATGGCAAATCCAGAAATTGATTTTGGAGGGGGGGTCATGGATCTTGTGGGTGATTTAATTACTTTTCTCTGATGCAAGGCCACGTGTGCCCGATTTCACCAACGATACCTAAACAGTTGCCTTATTAAGTAATTCTTATCGATAGGAACTTCCTAAGTCAATACTTTAAGAACAATAGCGTTTCACAACTAAAAGAACTGCTTATCTAGGAAATTCTTTCCTAGGTATTAATTCGGTTACGTTTGAACTATTTTTGATAAATAAAAAGAAGAATAAGTCTGGTTGTACCACTACCCTGGCGTAAATTTAAGTAGAAGACCCTCTGGTCTTCACTGCCACATCTCCATTCTACGGCACTGTTCACATCGCCAATGTATAGTCAACCGACCCGATATTATCTACCAGCTGTATCTATCCTACACTCCGAGTACAACCAGAAAATGCTATCCCTCCTTCATCCTTTTTCCCACTAAACCTACACCCCCAACACACAAGGTAAAGGTGTAATTGTACCGTGCCCGTGAACTATCTCAAACGGTCGACTGGGGGAATCAGGCCACACCCCCTTTCATTTAAGGCCTTGTACCGGCACAGGGAGCGCTGCTGGTATGGACAGTTTATTTCTCCCATACTCGTGGGATCAATATGGAACCATGCAAAAATTTAAAAGATTTAACCCTAGGGGTCTCGCAGAAGGACCCAACAAACAATCAAACTTCCACTGAGACTGTTCGGCAGAATCTGGAAGAAAATAATCCTATCACATCGGGTAATAAAAATACTGAGGACGCAATGCGGACTCCTTTAAAAGATGCTGAGGATGAGGTTTCTCGGCCAAAAATATCTGGGGCACAGAGAAGAAAGCTTCGGAAAATGAGAGAACAGGGAATTGACACTTCTAAGGTCAAATTACCTCCTAGACTTCAAAATAAAACTTCTGGAAATGCCGAAATCACACAAGCTGTCAAGCGGACTGTGTCTGATAGAAGCACTCCTGAGGAGAAATTAACAAACAAGAGCAGAACTGCTGCTGCCTCTTTCAAAGAGCTCAGCAGCAACTAGAAAGCTGCTCTTACGGGAATAAAGACGGCAATCATTCCCAAAGAATACGCAGACATATCTGTAACGGAAAAAGACGTTGGGGCAATAAAAGAGGCCCTAATTAAACTTATCGATGAGGTTCCTTGCGCACCTCGTTACGAAGGTAATCGGCTCATGGATGGATACTATGGGTTGATATTTGCTGACGAGGAATCCTTTAAGATCACAAAGGATTTCTTGGAAGAAAAGACAGAGTGGAAGGTCATTAAGGCTGAGGAACTCCCAAAATCGAAGCGTGTATGATGTACCTTCCAGAGACTAAAAATGAGGATCTGAAAGTGCACTGGCACGAATTGGAAAACAAAATCCTGAACTAAGGACCAGTCGTTGGGCAATTCTGAGTTCCAAACCAGCAGCTGACGAAGGACTGCATGTGAGTCTCCGAATTGATAAGGAGTCAGAGGCACAGCTCGAAAGGCTTCAATGGAAGCCTTATTACCTTCTACAGCGAGCAAGTATTATACCGTTGGAAGAGGGTAAAGCAAGACAGGCTGGGAACATTGGGGAACCAAAACCTGCAACGATTACTTCCGAACTGCAGGAGGCCGAAGGGGAATCTATGCAGGTGGAAGAAATTACAAGAGGGCCTGTTAGAGACCCCAAAAATGAATAAACTGCAAAATTACGATTATACAGATCAATTTGCAGCACAAAAAACAGCTTCGGCACTTTTGTGCCAGGAAGTAGCTGAGAAGAACATTGATATGGTGCCTATTCAAGAACCGTGGATAAATGAAGGTAAGATACGGGGATTAAATGTTAAGGGATGGGAACTAATTTTGGGAGTACATACCTGACAATAAAACCAGAACTTGTATCTTTTGTAGATCTGACCTTAACCTGGTACCAATTATGGAGCTCTGTACGGGAGACATGACAGCTGCCAGAATTAAACTGAATTGCAATGGGTTGGTTAGAGAGTTGATTGTTGCGTCTCTTTACCTTCCTTTTGATACTAAAGAACAACTTCCAGGGACTAACCTAGAGAACCTTCTAGAATACACCAATGATAAGCATACAGAACTTATCATTGGAGTCGACTCCAACGCCCACCACATCATTTGGGGAAGCAGAGATACAAACAATAGAGGTAAGTTACTTTTTGAGTACCTTTGCACTACTGCAGAATCACTAATCAGAACCACTAATCGACCTAAGCCTATGCTCTATGGGGATTGGGAACATAATATCTGACTGGCATGTGTCGGAAGCGTTATCCTTATCGGATCATGCATACATATGCTTTGAGATAAACTCAGTCAAACCGGAACCAAGGTTCTATAGAGACCCTAAGGTGACCGATTGGGAATCCTTTAAGAGGGATCTTGGATTAAGGGTACGGAATTATCCTAAAAGGCCAAAAACAACGTTGAGATTGAGATGGCAGTAGACTGGTTGCAGCATGCAATAGTCGTCTCATTTGAGGAAAACTGCCCGTTAAAAGAAAGTCGCCCTCCCAGGTAAGTAACTTGGTGGAATAAGGAGCTGTCTGATCTCAAAAGAGAAACAAGACGGCTCTTCAATAGGGCGAAGAAATCAGGTGATTTGGAAGGATATAAGGCTAAACTGAAAACCTATAATAAGAAAATCCAATCCGCTAAGGAAAGATCCTGGAGAGAATTCTGAGAAGACATTGAAAGTGTACCTGAAAGCGCCAGGGTTAACAGAGTCCTCAAAAGAGATAACATTAACAAACCCAAGTCAATGAAATTGCCCAATGGGAAGTATACGGACACAGAGAAGGAGGCTGTAGAGCATCTTTTAAGTGTTCACTTTCCAGGGTCGACGCAATTGACTGCTAATAACAATCATCAAGCAAACAATAGCCCAACCAAAAGGGACCGGCTGACCTCTGACGAGATCTTTGGTTCTCACAAGGTCAGATGGACTATTGAAACTTTTGAACCTTATAAAACTGCGGGACCGGATGGTATATTTCCTAAGTTTCTCCAGGAGGGTCTGGAAATAATCATGGGTCCCCTGATCACAATATTTAGAGCTAGCCATGCTCTGGGATACATTCCCAAAGCTTGGAGAAGAGCAAGGGTGGTGTTTCCCAAACCAGGAAAAACAGATTACACCTTAGCCAAATCCTACAGGCCTATAAGTCTGACCTCATTCATGTTAAAAAACCATGGAAAAAATCTTGAATGAACACATCAAGAAAAACAATTTAAATGAAAATCCACTGCACCAACGGCAATGGGCGTATCAGGCAGGGAAATCAGGTGAAGTCGCCCTTGCTGCATTTTTAGATATAGAAGGTGCATTTGATAATACCTCAATCGAGTCTATACAAAGCGCACTGGTGAGGAAGAAAATCAACAACACAACATGCAAGTGGATTATTCAGATGCTTCAGAGCAGAATAATATCCACAGATACGCATGAAGATACCATAAATCTGAGGGCAACTAAGGGATGCCCTCAAGGCGGTGTATTGTCGCCGTCATTATGGAACATAGTTGTCGATGATCTGATTCATGGGCTAAGCGCCCAAGGAATCTGGGTCCAGGGTTTCGCAGATGATATCGTAATAGTAACTAGGGGAAAATTTCCCAGCACTGTTGCGTATCAGATGCGATATGCCCTTCACTACATAGAGAACTGGTGTCTGAAAGAGAACCTCTCCGTGAACCCTTCTAAAACTAAACTGGTAGCCTTTACAAATAAGAGAAGCTTACTGGACTGAGTGAGCTGAAATTATTTGGAGAGGTACTGGAAAGAACCAATGAGGTTAAGTATCTAGGAGTAACCCTGGATTCGAAACTCAATTTTGGAATACTCATATTACCAATATAACCAATAGGGCTAAGCGACTCTTCTGGAACTGCAGACGAGTTGTAGGTAAAACCTGGGGATTGAAACCAAAGGTGATATGTTTGTTGTATGTACACATCAGTGATACGACCGACAGTTACTTATGGGTCAGTACTCTGGTGGAGAAAGACGGCTTTGCAATCTTGTGTGACCACTCTCACCACCCTACAAAGACAAGCGCTTCTAAATATAACAGGAGCCTTGATAGTCCGTTCTTTAACGGTAAAATATTGCAAAACCTCTAAATTGTAAAGAACCGCTTGGATTGACATGAAATTTGGCATACACATAGCTAACAAGTCAAAGAAAAAAAGTGATATTGTGCCGATATGTGCTTTTGCCCTGGGGGTGGTTTTCACCCCCTCTTGGGGGTGAAAAAATTTTTGTCCAAAGAAGGTCAGGAAATGGATAAACTGGCTAATTTTAAGTAACTTTTGTTCTATAGAGTTTTTTCACTAAGTCAATACTTTTCGAGTTCTTTGGCAGTGAATATGTTCATTTTTTCAACAAAATAACCACGCTTTTAGACGGTTTTTCGCAAATAACTCAAATAGTAAGTATTTTGTCGAAAAAACATTTTTAGCAAAAATATAGCCTGTAAAAAATTTAAAAAAAATGGTGTATACATCACGTCTCTACACCTAGTAGAAGCAGAGTTATAGCTAATGAAAAATAGGTTCATATTCGTCAAATTCCAAATGAAATACTTTAACGTGAAATAACCAAAAATGAAGCACATTTCGGGGAAAACTCATTACAACTTATTTAAAGTGTTTAAAAAAAGCTTTATTTTTGTTTTATAAAAAAAATTTCTAGCATCAAAATTAAACAAGTTACGCTCAAAATAAAGTTAGTCCCTTTTGGTTTTGGTAAAAAAATCGAGAAAATCACCCACTAATTAGTATCTTAAATGAACTTAATCGTTACGACTTCATAAGTTTCTTGACTCCTGTATATATTGTTTTTATGATCTGTAAGTTTAATTGGTTTAAAGTCCTTATTATTGAAAGGGCTGTAGTTAAAAGGAGTTAAACGAGTCACTGATCACGAATGTATGCAAATTTAGAAACACCAAATCTTAATCAATTTTTGTCCAACAGAAAAACAAAAAAATACATGATATTCAGAAAAGCAAATCTATCTTTTTTTGTTTTTCGAGATTTTTGGTATCTCTAACAATTTTTAAGTTATTTTGAAAAACAGCATATTTTTCAAAATTTAAATTTTTAAAAATTTTATTTTGAAACCAAATTTTTTCAAAAATAAGCACTTTGAATCGATGAAACTTACAGATGATATAAACACAACATAAGTAAAATAATTTGTGGAGCGGTAACGATTAATTTAATTTAAGTTGCTAATTAGGGGGTGGTCTTCCCGATTTTTTTTTGCAAAAACAAAAGGGACCAACTTTATTTTGAGCGTAACTTGCTTAAATTTAATGCTAGAAACTTTTTGTAAAAACAAAAATAAAGCTTTTTTTAAACACTTTAAAAAAGTTATAATAGGTTTTCCCCAGAAAGTGCTTATTTTTTTGGATATTTCACGTCGAAATATTCTATTTGAAATTTGGTGAATATTAATCTATTTTTCATTGGCTATAATTCTGGTTCTACGAGATCCATAGACCTAACGCGTACACCATTTATTTTTACTTTTTTATAGGCTATATTTTTGCTAAGAACGTTTTTTTCGACAAAATACTTAATTTTTGAGTTATTTGCGAAAAACCGTCTAAAAATGTGGTTATTTTGTTGAAAAATGAACATATTCACTTGCAAATAACTCGAAAAGTGTTGACTTGGCGAAAAAGCTCTATAGAACAAAAGTTACTTAAAATTAGTCAGTTTACCCATTTCCGGACTTATTTTGGACATATATTTTTTCACCCCCAAGAAGGGTGAAAGTCACCCCCAGGGCAAAAGCACACATCGGCACAATATCACTTTTTTTCTTTGACATGTAAGCTATATGTATGCCAAATTTCATGTCAATCCAAGCGGTTCTTTAAAATTTAGAGCAAAAACCGTGAGAGAATGGACTATGAATAGTACAGGAACGGCTTCATTAGAGGCTATCACATGTCTCCCTTCGCTGGAATTGTATATTTCGGCGGTAGCCTTTATAACCATCCTGACGCTCAAATCAAACAATACTTGGAGGCCAAATTATGTATTGAATAGCCACACAAACATTACTGGGACTATACTTGAGGAATCCATCTTTATGATGAACTTGGATATGACACCAGAACTAATCTTCACTGAGAAGATTAACACAATAATACCATCTAGAGAACAAAAAGTCCCAAACATTAATGGAGACTTAATATGGTTCACTGATGGATCTAAAACTGCCCATGGTACTGGATCAGGAGTCTTTGGGCAAACATGTAACTATAATAAATCTTACAGCCTAGGTCAACATACAACGGTGTTCCAGGCTGAAGTTTTTGCTTTGGTGGCCTGCATTGATGAAATCATTGATGAGGACCCTAAAGCTAAGAGAATCAACATTTACACAGATAGCCAATCGGCTATTCTGGCTGTAAAGAACCCTCTCACCAAATCAAAACTGGTGAGAAACTGCAAATAACCTGGCAAAAGACAATAATGTGTCTTTAATATGGGTGCCGGGTCATGAAGGGGTGCATGGGAACGAACGAGCAGATATGTTAGCGAAACAAGGCTCGAGACAAACTTTTGAAGGCCCAGAACCTTTCTGTGGCATCACTAAAGATGCTATGAAAAACGAGCTTCAGAAATGGCTGATAAAGAATCATCAAAATAAATGGAGAACCACTCAAGGGCAAATCCAGACTAAAAAATAATCAAGAATATTGATAAAAAACTCTCGAACAGTTAGATGGACCTCAATAAACGAGAGATCAAAACGGTCACTGAAATGGTGACTGGACATTGCCGTTTAAGAAATCACCTATACAAACTAGGTAAGGTGAATGAACCATGGTGTAGAAAGTGCGAAATGGAAGAAGAAACTGCCATACACATACTATGCCACTGCAGTGTGCTAGGTGATGTAAGGCAGGACTTCACTGGTCAAATGAGGTTTGAACCAGAAGAGATCCTAAAACTACCAATAAGAAAACTGTTGGCCTTCGTTGAGGCCACAGGACTTATTAAAGTTTAAGGAGAAGAACAGGGTTTGGTACAAAGGTCTTATGACCAAGTGCCAGAGAATAACGAGTCTCGCCTGAGTTAAGAAGAAGAAGAGAAGAAGAAAAAGAAGAATAAGGTGGCATTACCTTACTTTTTCGATTAGTTGTCATTATTAGTACGTTCTTTAACGGTAAAATATTGCAAAACCTCTAAATTTTAAAGAACCGCTTGGATTGACATGAAATTTGGCATACGCATAGCTAACACGTCAGAAAAAAGTGATATTGTGCCCATGTGTGCTTTTACCCTGGGGGTGAGAAAAATACATCTCCAAAATGAGTCCGGAAATGGATAAAATAACAATTTTAAACAACTTTTGTTCCATAGAGTTTTTTCGCCAAGTCAATACTTTTCGAGTTATTTGCGAGTGAATATATTATGTTCATTTTTCAACAAAATAACCACGTTTTTAGACGGTTTATCGCAAATAACTCAAAAAGTAAGTATTTTCTAGAAAAAATATTCTTAGCAAAAATATAGCATGTAAAAAAGAGAAAAAAATGGTGTATATGTTAGGGCTCTATACCTAGCAGAAGCAAAGTTATAGCTAATGAAAAATAGGTTCATATTCGTCAAATTCGAAAACGAATATTTCAATTGGAAATAATCAAGAGGCACTTTTTGGGGAAAACTCATTACAACTTTTTTAAAGTGTTTAAAAAAGCTTTATTTCTGCTTTATAAAAAAAATTCTAGCATCAAAACTAAACAAGTTACGCTCAAAATAAAGTTGGTGCCTTTTGTGTTGATAAAAAAATCGGGAAAATCACCTCCTAATTAGCATATCTAATGAACTTAATCGTTACCACTTCACAAGTTTTTTTACTCGTATATGTATTGTTTATATGATCTGTAGGTTTCATCGGTTCAAAGTTTTTATTTTTGAAAGGGCTGCAGTTAAAAGGATTTGAACGAGTCACTAATCACGAGTGTATGCAAATTTAGAAACACCAAATCTTAACCAGTTTTTGTCTTACAGAAAAACAAAAATACAAAATATTCAGAAAAGCATAGCAGACTTTTTTGTTCTTTAAGATTTTTGGTATCTCTGACAACTTTCAAGTTATTATGAAACATAGCATGTTTTTCAAAATTAATTTTTTTTAATTCTACTTTAAAACGAAATTTTTTCAAAAATAAGCACTTTGAATTAATGAAACTTCCAGATCATATAAGTACAACATAAGTAAAGTAAGTTGTGAAGCGGTAACGATTAATTTCATTTAAGTTGCTAATTAGGGGGTGATCTTCCCGATTTTTTTTGCCAAAACAAAAAGACCAACTTTAGTTTGGGCGTAACTTGTTTACTTTCGATGCTAGAATTTTTTTTATAAAATAAAAATAAAGATTTTTTAACACTTTAAAAAAGTTGTAATGAGTTTTCCCCAAAAGTGCTTCATTTTTTGGATATTTCACGATAAAATATTCGATTTGGAATTTGACGAATATGAACCTATTCTTCATAAGCTATAACTCTGCTTCTACTAGGTATAGAGACCTCATATATACACCCTTTTTTCAATTTTTTTACAGGCTATACTTTTGCTAAGAGTGTTTTTTTTCGAGAAAATACTTTGAGTTATTTGCGAAAAACCATCTAAAAACGTGGTTATTTTGTTGAATAATGAACATATTCACTCGCAAATAACTCTAAAACTATTGACTTGGTGAAAAACTTTATAGAATAAAAGTTGCTTAGAATTAGTCACTTTATCCATTTTCGGACTTATTTTGGACATATATTTTTTCACTCACTAGAGGGAGTGAAATTCACCCCCATGGCAAAAGCACACATCGGCACAATATCACTTTTTTTTATGACATGTTACCTATCCGTGTGCCAAATTTCATGTCAATCCAAACGGTTCTTTAAAATTTACAGCAAAAACCGTTAAAGAATGTACTATATTGTTTGTTTGCCACGTTGGTTTTATTCAGTTTTGTATTGTTATAGTTATTTTATGTAGTAGTTAGTTATATATATATATATATATATATATATATATATATATATATATATATATATATCGGTTTTAAAACGTTCTCCTACGTCTTCCGATGCCTAGTCGCCATTCACTTCGGTCCATCCAAAGGTCTTCATCCAATTCTCTTTCTCTCATTTCTCGATTTATGCCTTCTCTCCAACTCAGGCGGGGTCTTCCTCTTTTTCGTCTACCATGAGGGGTCCACGTTAGGATTTGTTTCGGGAGTCGTTCTTCGGACATTCTTTGTACGTGTCCATACAAAGTACGTGTACGTGTCCATACAGTAGTTAGTTATTTGTGAATTAAATTTTGTGCGTTATTTGTACAGTTAAATGGAGGAAAATAAAAGAGTTGTAAATTTCACATATGACGAAAAATTAAAGTTAGTTGAATTATCATTAATGAAATAATTTTAAAATAAATATGTTGAAAATTGCTTCTTTTGTTATTAATTTTTAATGACACACTTTTAGTGATATCATGAATGGGGTTTGATATTATCACTATAATTAAGCGAAATCGCCTGCAGTGGGCAGGACATGTAGCCCGAGCCCCTGAATCGAACATGATAAAAAGGATTCTAACAGCTCAACCCGTGGGAATGAGAAGACGGGGTAGACCAAAGTTGAGGTGGATGGACGGGGTAACACAAGATGCCGAGAAGATCGGAGTCGGCAACTGGAAAGTGCAGGCAAGGGAGAGAACAGAATGGCGTAGAACGCTTGAGAAGGTCGAGGCCCTCTAAGGGCTGTAGCACCATGATGATGATGATGATGATGAATGGGGTTTTGAAACACAAACTAGTTTGTTAGGTAGTAGGTAGACTACAAAATTTTGTCAATAGACCTGTAAAAAACTGCAAATGATTTTCTGTATTTTCCAACACATTATATTATTAATATAAAAGAAAATACAAAATTAAAACTAATAATATACCTAATATTATAGAATAACAGAAAAATTAAGGTAAGAAGCAAATGATTGACAAACGTCACAAGTGCATTTACATTAGTCAAAATTGTAAAAATATGACCTGACTGTCAACGATAAGTAATACCTAAAGTTTAGAGTTTAGGGAAATCGAAAAACGTATCCTACCGTAAGGTAATCCTTAAGCGGTTTAGGCAATTCTTATCGTATGGTGAAATCCGTTTTAGAGTTATGAAATACCTAAACCCACTTAGGTAATTCTTAAATATTTAGGTATCGTTGGTGAAATCGGGCATTGTCTTACCACCCCTAGGATAAGTGGGTTTTCAATTATTTTTTGAATGGGCCTAAATTTCTTTTTGTTTGATGGCTTTCGATTTTTCTTTTTTTAGGATTATTGAATTGATATTTATTTTCGCCTGGAGGGGGGCATGACCCCCTTGGATCCCAGGTGGCTTTTCTTTGAACATTTTCCAACTAGGTATAATTATATAGTATTACTGGCATTTTTGTAATAACGGCTTTTCAGAAAACCAAATATAATTGTTTATTTCTTTAGAAAAAGAACTGCAGTAAATATTCTATCTTTTTCTATAAGTTTTGACATTAAACGTTTTGAGAATTCCCATACTAGACGGAGAGCTAGAGCCGAAAAATCATCGTCATAAGTAATATGGAGTTTTTCTTGTGAAATGTGTCCATTGTATATTGATAATTATGACCCCTTTCAGGCTGACACCTCGGTGGATACAGGAAGTAGCAATAAGGGATGAAAGGGGAAAGTTAGTGCAGTCATTAAAGGTTTTCACCTCCTATATTGTTAAACCTCTATCGATTTGCATTAAAATTGGTGACTAGTTAGAGCATACCTAAAGAAACAAAACTGATTAGGTGCCAACTTGCACTTTTACCCTTGGGGTGGATACCTCCCCTTCTCGGTGTGAAAACTATTTTATCAAAAATAACCCCACAAATCGATAGAGGGACAAATTTTAAGCAAAATTTGTTATATCAAGTTATTAAAATAAATGAATACTTTTTGAGTTATTAAAGATCAAAGATTTGAATTTTTCGTGAAACAAATGCATGGTGTAAAGCGGTTTTTCATAAATAATTAAAAAACTAAGTTTTAACAAAATAGTTATGATTACCAAAATTGAAGATAATAACAAATCGAATAGATTCCTTACGTGAAAGACCTTTTAGGATTAATTAAAAGTGAATTATAGTTGATTGAATATATATTTTTTTCGGCTAGTAGGTACTCAATTCTAAGTACGAATATTCAAGCTTAAATAACGGGAAAACGATGCACTTTCTAAAATATACATACTTACTAAACACTTGTCAAAGTACTCAAGAATACCCATCAAGTGAGCTCCAGATGAAGTTGATAACATCAAAGCTAAACAAGTGATGATGAAAATAAGAGAACCCTTTCGAATTTTTAAGGAAAAAGTAAAAATTAAAACATACGCTACTTATATATTTATTTTGAAATTACTGAACAGAATAATTTTCAAAGGAATTTCGGAAATGAAGTTAGGATTATAATTTAATAAGTAAATTTTAATTTTTAATAATATTTAATTTTTCTTTGGCAGTTTTCAATGTTTTTTCACTAATTAATTTCACAGCAGTATCTGAATCAATTGTGCAATTTATTTTAAGCACGCAAGTGTATTCTGTTGCCATGTTGAAAACAGTTATATTTTTTTAAGTATATAATATATGCATATTCAATAAAAACTCCGACTCCGAAATGACAGTAGCAAGTACATACTATACAATAGTGTCTATTTAAGAGCACATGCGTGAAGTTACGGATGATAAAAAGAACATATTAATTAATTGTATGTTAGTAAAATATTATTTTGAAAATTATTGAATTTCTCCTATCAATATAAACTGAATATGTCCAGAAACTGGGGGTGTCCAATACGGGTACATTTAACATATTCGAATACATTTTTGCTAAATTTTACATACAGTGGGAAAAATCAAAGAATACCTATGAACGAACATATAAAACAAGCTGTATTTTCCTGTCACCGTGTCACATAAAAAATTGGCCAGCGCAAGTACATGTAATAATTATTGTTACATGTACCTGCACTGGACAATTTTCTTTGTGACACGGTGACAGGAAAATATTCTTTCATTTTTCCGACTGTAAATGTCTTAAAACAATTTAAAAAAACTTATATAAATAATATATATGTAATAATAATTAAGCTCCAAATTGTTAGAGCCTAAACTTTGAAAAATGTTTGTAGCATAATGTTTAATGGTACCTATCAACTTCTCCGGGAGCTCATTTGATATATATTTCTGAGTACTTTGATAAGTGTTTAGTAAATAATATATTTTATAAAATATATAGTTTTTCCGTTATTTAAGCTTGAATGCCTACTTAGATTTAAGTACTATCCGAAAAAATATACATTCAATCACCTGTAACTCACTTTTAATTAATTCTCAAAGGTTTTTCGAATAAGAAATCTATTTTATTTTTATCATCTTCAATTTTGATAATTATAACTTTTTTGATAAAATTTATAGTTTTTGAGTTATTTCAAAAACCGCTTTACAACATGCATTATTCTCACGAAAAATTGTAGATATAACAAATTTTACTTATAATTTGTCCCTCTATCGATTTGTAGGGTTATTTTTAATAAAATAGTTTTCACCCCCCAGAAGGGGTGGTATGCACAGCACCAAATTAGTTTTGTTTCTTGAGGTATGATCTAACTTGTCACCAATTTTCATGCAAATCGATGGAGTTTTTACAAAATAGGAGGTGAAAACCTTTAATGACTGCACTAACTTTCCCCTTTCATCCCTTATTGCTACTTCCTGTATCCACTGAGGTGTCAGCCTGAAAGGAGTCATAATTATCAGTATGTATACAATAGACACATTTCACATGCCAAACTCCATATTACTTATGACGATGATTTTCCGGCTCTAGCTCTTAGACTATACACATTACCACTCAAATATATTAGGTACGTTTTTATTGTTGAAATTGAAAATTGTCTGATGAAAATCGGTCGGGGTTAGCCGGACTTCCAGGTTCCACCGTATTAAGGTTTATCTCCAGTGTGCAATCTCATATGTCCTTTCAAACCTGTTGTTCTAGTAAACTGCTTAAAACAAATTTCACACTTATAAGGCCTTTCTCCAGTGTGTACTCTTAAATGTGTTTTCAAATGACTTGCCTGGTTGAACTGCTTAAAACAAATTCCACACTTGTAAGGGGTTTCTCCAGTGTGCAATCTCATATGTTGTTTCAGAGCAGTAGTATAAGAAAATAGCTTAAAACAAATTTCACACTTATAAGGCTTTTCTCCAGTGTGGACTCTCCAATGGGTTTTCAAAGTAGTTGATCGACTAAACTGCTTAAAACAAATTTCACACTTGTAAGCCTTTTCTCCAGTGTGCACTCTTCTATGTGTATTTAAATTGGATGAATTACCAAACTGCTTAAAACAAATTTCACACTTGTGAGGTGCTTCGCCAGTATGCACTCTCAAATGTGCTTTCAAATGACTGGCATGGTTGAACTGCTTAAAACAAATCTCACACTTGCAAGGGGTTTCTCCAGTGTGCAACCTCATATGTTGTTTTAGAGCACTACTGTGAGAAAATAACTTAAAACAAATTTCACACTTATAAGGCCTTTCTCCAGTGTGTACTCTTGAATGTGTTTTCAAATGACTTGCTTGGTTGAACTGCTTAAAACAAATTTCACACTTGTAAGACGTTTCTCCAGCGTGTATATTCCAATGTGTTTTCAAAGTAGCTGCTCCTCTAAACTGCATCAAACAAATTTCACACTTATAAGGTTTGTCTCCAGTGTGCAACCTCGTATGTCGTTTTAGAGCACTAGTGTGAGAAAATAACTTAAAACAAATTTCACACTTATAAGGCTTTTCTCCAGTGTGTATTCTCAAATGTGTTTTCAAATTATTTGCTTTACTAAACTGCTTAAAACAAACTTCGCACTTGTAAGGTCTTTGTCCAGTCGCAACTTCCATAATATTTTGATTTAATGCTTTTCCTTCATCTTGTTGAGTTATACAATTTCCTTCATGAGATGAATGTTTGATTAGTGTCTCCATAACTTCCAATTTGTTCTCCTCTTGGGGATAATCTAAAATACAAACCAACTATAATACAAATGTAGGGTGGAACTCACTTAAGGAATACAATTATTTCTGCCTTTATATTGTTAAATTATAAAAAACGCTGAGCACCTTCGATTTTTATATGCAGTGATGAGCGCGCTAATAACCGACAAATGCGTTGTGAAATAAAAAGAGATTAAACTAGTAGAGGAGGAAACTCCATTATAATTGCAAAAACATGAAATGCATATGCACAGTACATCTAAATTACGTAAAAAAACCAGCCGAACCAAATTCGATCAGTCCAGACGGCGATGTTTGCGCCTGCCAATCAAAATAGACCATTAGTCATTGTTTCTCCATTACTCATCACTGCCTGTTCAATGTCCCCGTCTGCATTCTCATTCTCAGCTCAGCGTCTGATTCAATAGAGTCAGGTAAACACGACGCGATCACTGTATCGTCAGTAAGTGACGCATAGGCTCCGTTATAGGCTATTTCAAGACTTTGACGTTTATGTCACCTCCCAATAAGTGTATTCGCAGAGACAATCAGGGACTAGTCGACGACAAGTAGAACATGCCATGACTATAAAAGTCCGCGTCAGGGTCTGCGAATAAGATATTTTATTTGTTTATATTTCTTAAAATTGTGTTTCTTAAATTTTTTACTCCTTTAATGGTTTTTTAGTTGTATTTTGCGAACATTTTGTTGTTGATTTTGTGTAGTTTTTAGTTGTAGAAGTACTTAAATGACTTTTAGTTTTAAACACTGAATAAATAAAGATGAGTGAATATTTTCGAAAGTTGTTGGCAGACAATAAAGATGTTGCTTGTAGGTACAGTAGTTAGTTGTTTAGCATTTTTATAGTGAATTTTATAGCTTTATTGTTATATTTGGTCGTTGTTTTGTCTCTCAGATCATAACTTATTTAAAAATCCACAAGAATAAAGTTTTCCTGTAGTTGGCTGTATACCATGTAATACAAAAAAATTAGTAAATCCTTTATAATAGGCTAACATCCTAACGTTAAATATTTAACATCCCTAAAAAAGGCTACATCACCTATCTCAAGGACAATCACCTATTTCATTGTCATTTGCTACCAGACTTTCACTATGTAATCTAGTCACACCACAGCTCAGATGTTACCTGAGGCATAATATTAAAATAGTTTAAACATCCATGTTTTAATTGGCATTTTTAACTGATGTTTCCTTAACGGACCACTTATACACGGCCTTGACCCACATATTTTTGTTATACTATATCTTGGTGGTTAGCATGTAAACTTCACGTAAGCACTGATGATGACTGGTAAACCAGTCGAAAACTAGTTATGTGATTGTGATGTAGCCCTTTTTAGGGATTTTAAATATATACCTTTTATAAAGGATTTACTAATAACTTATTTAGTTCAGTTAGTTTTATGCTTAAAATAAAGCAGTGATGGTAACCGATAAAACTGAACTTTATCAGGATTACTTCGCATTCCACACTTCAAAACACAACAGAAATGAAGCATATTATCGATTATTTCAGTAAAAATGTAAAATCAATCCTTGTACAAAATAAAATTACAAATAAATGCAACTAAAATTATCTAAAACACATTAAGAACTGATAGAATAACATTTATGTTTCCCTCCCGGTTACCATATTGACATAATCTTGACAGCATTTTGGAATGGTCTATTGTCTGCCCCTAACCACAGATTAATGTCGCTTTCATCGATTTCACAGCAGCCGTCAATATTTTGAAACATATCCAAAGTTCTTGAGGCTGGACATTGTCTGGTGAGCCATTTTCCGGGTTACAGTTTAGTTATCCACTGGTTGAATTGAATTTTCTAGCAAGTCGTATACACTCTTCAACAGTGTTTTCCAAGATTTTATCAAGCTGATTCTAATCACTTGTTCCCAAGATTCTGCAATCATGTAAATTACAGTTTTGACATTGAACGTTTTAAGAATTCACGTACACATTACCACTCAAATATATTACGTTTTTATTGTTGAAATTGAAAATTGTCTGATGAAAATCTGTCCAGGTTAGGCGGACTTCCAGGTTATCGGAGATCGACTTATCGGGGTTGTAGTGGTTACGCCACTGACCCTCTAAATTAATTAAATTAACTTTAGATTAATTAAATTAAAATTAATAATATCCCTCAAGCAATTTCTTTTTGATACGCACGCGATCGATTTAAAACGACATTTACCCGCACACGCGCTGTTTGCCCACGTTGGTCAAAGCGGAACCGATTTTCGATAAAGATTGCTAACTTTGCAAATTATTTTGGAGACCATATGACATCATTACCTAATTTCACCGCTCGCAACATAGCAGCAGCCTCACTTCTCTTCGAACCGATTTCCATCTGCGTTGGACGTTATCGTGCCCCTAGTGGACTTTTGTGGGAATCAGCTGTTAAAAGTTAAGACTATTTTCTTGTTAAACTCATAATAACTTATAATTCTTGTTTACATTTACTGTTTTTATATATGCATATAATCCTAGTACATTTTACATAGTTCTTTTTATAAAATAGGAGGGTTTGTTTTTGTTTTCGTTTAAGAATAATAGGATTTCAAGTAGTATATTTCATAGTAATGGTCAATAATACGTTAATCAATCAGTTTTAAAATGCAGTAAGGGAAGGGGCTATTAAAATTTATATAGAGGGTTTTAATATGGAAAGGGGAAGAAATTATAGAAGACTGTTAAATAATACTTAATCATTGTGTCATTTAAATTAGGAGTCTAACTCATACTCATTTTGATTGTTTTTTCTATAATATTTTGTTGTTCGGTCCAATAGTGGTGAATTTTATTTATTAGTGGTTACAAGGACTTGTTCTAACTATACACCACCCACACTACTGTTAAAACATTTGTTTATGTATTGTACCTATTTGGTAATTATTTTGTAATTACATATTTATATCTACACTATTTAGAAGTATGTATTATACCATCTCACTTATATAAAATTGGAATACTTAACTCTCCTGTCTGTAGTTGTGACAATGTATCCATTGGTGATCTAGATCATATATTTCTAGAATGTTCTCTAAACTCTCAATCTTCTTTAATTCTATATCAAGAACTAATTCATCACGAGTGTCCATTGCCGCTAAATATTACAGCTCTCCTTTCTTCCTCAGGTAAATCGGTACTAGATTCCATCATTAATTTTATCAGAAATTCAAAAATGGCGGTATAGTTTAGAAATAGACAACATGAGAACATTGAATATAATTAAGAATTTACATGTTTTGTGGCAAATATATTTTATCTGATGTCAGGATCACACACACACACCCACACACAAACACAAACACAAACACAAACACAAACACAAACACAACCACAAAAACAAACACAAACACAAACACAAACGCACACACACACAAACACAAACACACACACACACACACACACACACACACACACACACACACACACACACACACACACACACACACACACACACACACACACACACAGAATATAATACAACTTGATACACCGCATCCCTCGGTAGACCGCAAGCTATAGTAGAAACGCGACGGTAGACAGCATACTATAGTAGTGTTCAATATAAAATATTCATAATTCATATCCGATAAACAGTACATTTTTATCACCCCGTAGATCACATGAAATAATTTGTTATTATATTTACACATGAGCGGGCTATTTAATTTGTTTAATTGTTGCAATTCATAAACAATATTTTGGCAATGGACAATAATTGTGCTGACTAAATAAAAACCTTTGTTCTTTTGGTCGTGTGTGCTATGACCCAATTCATGTTGCCAACAAGAGAGATCATATTTTTAGAATCATTCACTAGAGAAAGAGAAAGTCAACCAGGCAATATGTGCTATAACTTCACTCCTTCGAGTCACTTAAGGTCTCCCGGGGTTAGAGTGTGGTAGTGATTAGACATGGTCCTTTTCGAGCAAAAGAGAACATCGAGGTGGTAACATCGTTAACAAGAAAGGACAAACCACAGATCAACCTACAACTACAGTCCACACCTAACAACACCATTAGCAAATAGACGACACTAGGCCCGGGAGAACCAGAAACTACAACCAGGAGAGCCGCAGAGCATCCAGAACAGAAAATACAACCAGGAGAGCCGCAGAGCACCCAGAACAGAAAATACAACCAGGAGAGCCGCAGAGCATCCAGAACAGAAACTACAACCAGGAGAGCCGCATAGGATCCAGAACAGAAACTAGAACCAGGAGAGCCGCAAAAATCCAGAACAGAAACTACAACCAGGAGAGCGACACAACGTCCAGACACATAAACAAACCGTAAGTTTTTAAAGAAGTTACATTTACTCCAACAATAGACCAACATCTAAGATATTTCAAATTGAATAATAGGATCTAAGTATAAAAGTCCACTCTATGTAATTATCTGCAGTCAAGTTAAAATTACTTCAGTTAAATATAAACTATTTATTTGATAATAATAAAAGGGATTCCTTTAAAATATTTAATAATTTATTCAACATTACAACTACAACTGATCATTATACTATTACATATTGGCAATTATTAGTAAATGCCAATAACATACGGATTGTTATTTAGAAAATTTAATTAATAAATACGTACATTTTCATAATTTTACTAAACATTGTTACTAAGCAGTTTCATTTATATTTTAACGTAACTACGTATAATTTACTGATCATGTTAAAAAAAATTAAAATCAAAATCTTCGTACGCTAAATATTTGATTGAGTTCGATACGAATATTTCATTATCACTAGATTTCATTTCAGAATTAATTAATGCATGGATTCGTTTCCTAAATAGACAAAATATTAATGAATAAAAAGTCACCTACTTACTCGTACTGACCTACATTAACATTCTTTTTTATCTATACAAGATTAAAATAGTAATCAAATTTCCATATTATATAACAAAAGTAACTATACGATTACAAAACCCATGTACTCGTAACTAATTGTCGTATTTACATTATATTTATAAACATTTTAATAATTAGAATACAGCTGTCGCATCAGAAATTACGAAATTGTGTTGTTTGAGGAAACAATACGAATTAACAAAACAACAAATTTAATAAGGACACTGCCGGGAAATTATATCATTTATTTCTAGAAAAAAAAAATAAAAAAAAAACAGGAACCATGGAGGCATTAAACAGAGGCGTTAGTACTACCAACAATAACCAGAGACTACCGGAACATGATATAATTCTACACGAATATAACGAGAAAAAATGCACTACTAGCAGACCCATGATATTACAAAGTGGGGAAGATAGACATACTGCTAGTAGTAAAAGAATACAGTTACATATTGATGAAGTGTATCGACCGATTAAGTAAAGGCCTACTCACTCAAAACACGAAACTAGGATGGATAGTGTCAGGAACGACACAAAGAAAGGAATCCAGTTCTCAACAAACAGATCATAAAACTATGACTATTGTAAACGCAGGAATCTTCAGCTCCTTATCAGGGACAATTACATGGACTAAGGGTGACGAAACACTTCAAACAGAAAACGTAGAAGACTCCAGAAAATACCGAATAACAGTAGGTATAAAGAAGCAGGAAAAAGTGTACCAAACGGACACAAATACAATACAGTACAAAACAGAAGACTCCAGAAAATACCGAATAACAGTAGGTATAAAGGAGCAAGAAAAGATGTACCAAACGGACACAAATACAATACAGTAGAAAACAGAAGACTCCAGAAAATACCGAATAACAGTAGTTATAAAGGAACAAGAAAAAGTGTACCAAACGGACACAAATACAATACAAAACAAAACGTCGATTGACGAAAAGAAAGAAAAAAAGTAACACATGAAGATTACAAAAATAACTCTAAAAGAAGAGAAACATACAGAAACAAAAACTGCAGTAGTACTAACGCAAATGAAAGACGTGACACAAGGATGTATCGTGATTACAGAAACACAAAACAATACGGACCACAGAAGCCGAAGATGTAGCGTGACAAAACGTACAGATATACAAAAGAAAATAGACGTCGTGATACGACGACGTATCGACATCAAACCTACATTAGTACAAACGAAAACAAGAAGAAATATTACAAGGATAAAAATAAATACGAAAGAGGAAATTATACGAGGAGGTATCAAAATAGAAAAGATACAAATACGAATAAACATGAAACATATGAAAGAAGAACTTATCGGAATAAAACTAGAATAAGAAAAAATAGGAGCACAGCAAGCTCAACAAGGAAGCAGAAGAAACAAACAATTGACTCAGGTGACTTACAATCACCGTGAGCAACAGAAAAATTCGGTGCCTGATGCAAAATTTTTTTCGGGAATGTATGCAAACTGTTGACCTTAAGGGTTGAAAACTAAGTCGTGTAGGAGACTGGCTAAGAGGAATGTCTAGGGTGGCAAATCGAATCCCACTCGGTTGAATCCTGCGGATCCAGCACGACAATGGGTTGTCTACATGATGGAGAAATAAGCAAACGGAACTTGGAATTAGGATATAATATATATTTTTTGGAAAGCTGCTATACCGCTGCAAATGGAGGGATTATTTTTACCTCGCCCCAAGGAATCTACTAAACTATAGCAGATTATATTACAATTCTCTACAAAACTTATACAACTCTTGTATACAACTACATGGTTAATAAATTAATACTTCAATTGTGGTCATACAAGAAGATAATACAAAAAGGTGACCGCAATAATAAACACATAAATACAATGCTATAATAATAGAAACATTAAATGCAGAATAATACAACCCTCTAATAATAACAATTATTAATAACTTTACACGTATTTCGAAATATTTCGCGTTATAAAACACGACCTTTATTATTAGTATACATATATGACGTAAAATAAAACGAGTTACAAAACATATCATTCTGAATGAACAGCAAACTCCATTCGGTTTGTTTAGATGAAATAAAATACAATTAAACACAACGTATCGGTTTATAAGTGATAGTCCGAGAGCCTTCGTACAATTCGAGAATAGTAATAATAAAATAACTAATAATACAATTCGATAATAATAATAAGAGAATACAATACTCAACACATTGAAACATCTATCCCACTCAATACCTTCTCATTTACCTTTATCTAAACTGAACTTTAACTTAATGTTGTTGATTTAAATTCTGATTCTGATTAAATTTTGATATTATTACCTAAGGTGTTGCAGTTGGAGGATTGATAAGTTGTTCAAAGACTAGTGTCTTCACATCACACCGTACATTAACCTATTATGTTACAAATACTTTATCATTATCATTGTTAGCGTTTCTGTACTGACACCTTGTTAGGATTTATTTCGCCGGGCAGTATGTTCAATATCACCGATATTAAACAGTATATTTTCATCACCCCGTAGATCACATGAAATAATTTGTTATTATATTTACACATGTGCGGGCTATTTAATTTGTTTAATTGTTGCAATTCATAAACAATATTTTGGCAATGGACAATAATAATTGTGCTGACTAAATAAAAACCTTTGTTCTTGTGGGCGTGTGGGATATGACCCAATTCATGTTGCCAACAAGAGAGAACATATTTTTAGAATCATTCACTAGTCAAGTCAACCAGACAATTCACTCCTTCGAGTCACCGCATACATTCAACATGTAGCATCATGGTAGTCTCACTTTAATTCTCATACGAACCACATATCGGTACAACAACGTTCTCCCGAGGGTTTAGGTACCCTAGTGTCAGTCTCTATCAATAAATTAAATTATCTAAGTGCTTTTGGTGTTTCAATAACAGAGATAAATCTCCCACTGAGCCCGAAGATTATACAAGTAGCATCAATTTTCTCATTAGATAAGTTTATTAAACAAAAGAGGCAAAGCTGTTACGTATTTTATATTTCAATATATCAACAAAAATTATCATCATCCAATTATTTTTCAAATATCTGTAAGAGAAGTGATCGGGTATTCATATGACTTACAGTAATTTCCCACTATTTTTCCAGTGGCTTTTCTCCAGTGTGGACTCTCAAATGGTTTTTAAAAGTAGTTGCTCGACTAAACTGCTTAAAACAAATTTTACACTTATAAGGTTTCTCTCCAGTGTGCACTCTTCTATGTATATTTAAAGCAGATGAATTACCAAACTGTTTAAAACAAATTTCACACTTGTAAACCTTTTCTCCAGTGTGCACTCTCAAATGTATTTTCAAATGACTTGCTTGGTTGAACTGCTTAAAGCAAACCTCACACTTGTACGGGGTTTCTCCAGTGTGCAACCTCATATGTCGCTTTAGAGCACTACTGTGAGAAAATAACTTAAAACAAATTACACATTTATAAGGCCTTTCTCCAGTGTGTACTCTTGAATGTGTTTTCAAATTACTTGCATGATTGAACTGCATAAAACAAATTTTACACTTATTATCTTCAGTGTGCACTCTTCTATGTGTATTTAAAGTAGATGAATCACCAAACTGCTTAAAACAAATTTCACACTTATAAGGCTTTTCTCCAGTGTGCACTCTCAAATGTATTTTCAAATGACTTGCTTGGTTGAACTGCTTAAAGCAAACCTCACACTTGTACGGGGTTTCTCCAGTGTGCAACCTCATATGTCGCTTTAGAGCACTACTGTGAGAAAATAACTTAAAACAAATTACACATTTATAAGGCCTTTCTCCAGTGTGTACCCTTGAATGTATTTTCAAATTATTTGCTTGGTTGAACTGCTTAAAACAAATTCCACACTTGTAAGGCTTTTCTCCAGTGTGTATATTCGAATGTGTTTTCAGATGACTTGCTTTGCTAAACTGCTTTAAACAAACTTCACACTTGTAAGGTCTTTGTCCAGTCGTAACATCCATAATATTTTGATTTAATGCTTTTCCGTCATCTTGTTGAGTCATACAATTTCCTTCGTAAGATGAATGTTTCATTGTTGTCTCCATAACTTCCAATTTGTTCT
Source organism: Diabrotica virgifera virgifera (assembly GCF_917563875.1). Classification (NCBI taxonomy): domain Eukaryota; kingdom Metazoa; phylum Arthropoda; class Insecta; order Coleoptera; family Chrysomelidae; genus Diabrotica; species Diabrotica virgifera. Next base: position 252,203,357 of record NC_065443.1, on the reverse strand, counting down.
CCTCTTGGGGATAATCTAAAATACAAACCAACTATAATACAAATATAGGATGGAACTCACTTATGGAATAAAATTATTTCCCCCTTTATATGATAAATTATAAAAACGGCTGAGACCCTTCGATTTTTATAGTGACGAGCGCGCTAATAACCAGCAAAATACCGCAAAAGATGGAAAACACAATGTGTTGTGAAATAAAAAGCGATTAAACTAGTAGACGAGCAAATTCCATTATAATTGAAAAAACATGAAATACATATCAACGTTCTCATTGCAAAAAAGCTGAATTTCCGATTTTCACGGCAAACGATTAACAAAACATTTATCCATCTATACTCTATACACAAAACCCCGATCTAAACAAAAAATTCTAGGAACCTCTAATACAGGTCATCTAATACCAAACAGGTCATCTAATACTAATTTTTTTTTGCAGATTCAGGGTATTAGAATGAGACCGTCGATATGCACAGTACATCTAAATTACGTAAAAAAACTACGTTCAGCCTTCAGCCGGCGATGTTTCCGCCTGCCAATCGAAATAGACCATTAGGCGTTTAGTTAGGTCATTGCTTCTCCATTACTCATCACTGGCTGCTCAATATCCCCGTCTGGGTTCTCAGCGTCTGATTCAATAGCGTCAGGTAAATATGACGCGATCACTGTATCGTCAGTGACTGACGATACAGTCACTGACGCAGTGATGGTAACCGATAAAACTGAACTTTATCAGGATTACTTCGCATTCCACACTTCAAAGCACAACAGAAATGAAGCCTATTAAAAATGTTAAATCAATCCTTGTAGAAAATAAAATTACAAATAAATGCAACTAAAATGATCTAAAACACATTAAGAACTGGTAAAATAACATTTGTTTCCCTCCCAGTCGACATAATCTTGACAGCATTTTAGAATGGTTTATTGTCTGCCCCTAACCACAGATTAATGTCGCTTTCATCGATTTCACAGCAGCCGTCAATATTTTGAAACATATCCAAAGTTCTTGAGGCTGGACATTGTCTGGTGAGCCATTTTGCGGGTTACAGTTTAGTTCTCCACTGGTTGAATTTAATTTTCTAGCAAGTCGCATACACTCTTCAACAGTGTTTTCCAAGATTTTATCAAGCTGATTCTAATCACTTGTTCCCAAGATTCTGCAATCATGTAAATTACATTTTGACTTTGAACGTTTTAAGAATTCACGTACACATTGCCACTCAAATATATTACGTTTTTATTGTTGAAATTGAAAATTGTCTGATGAAAATCTGTCCAGGTTAGGCGGACTTTTAGGTTATCGGAGACCGACGTATCGAGGTTGTAGTGGTTACGCCACTGAACCTCTAAATTAATTAAATTAACTTTAGATTAATTAAATTAAAATTAATAATATCCCTCAAGCAATTTCTTTTTGATACGCACGCGATCGATTTAAAACGACATTTAAAGTTACCGATTTTCGATAAAGATTGTTAACTTTGCAAATTATTTTGGAGACCATATGACATCATTACCTAATTTCAGTTCGAGGGGAAAAAAAGCCTCGAAACCGGTATAGACACTTGCTGTACTCTCTGACTGAATTAGAATAAGGTGCGGATGCATTTTCGATGCATTTTCGGGTTGCAACAAATTGAAAATGTTTATACATTTTTAAGATTTTTCCTAATTTGCCCAGAGTAATTATCCAAGGTATTCCCTAATATTAAAATAGAGGAAATATATATAAACATCCACTATTATACAGTGTGTCCACGGATGAGGTGCCCAAGAGGAAAAACTTTTTTATTTTCAATTTTAGCGAAAAATGTCATTCTTGATAAAAAGTTTTGCTTTTCAAGTTTTTCAAATCCTGCTTAATTTTATAGCTAATTTTATGTAAATCCCTATAAATTTTTGCACTAAGTTCGAAATTGTAACAATAATAACTTGGGAGAACAACCCTTTCGCTTCTCTGGATTATGAAGCCAGACTTTGTCGTCCTTCTTGAATCATCCAATTATTTATTAATTAAATAATTATTAATCCAATCATTTTAATAATGAAATTTATCACAAGATCAATTCTTTATTGAACGCCCAACAAGCACGCTTTTTTGTTGAAAAAAAAATGAGAATTCACAAATTATTTATCGGAGTTGACAGTTACTAAGCTACATTGTGGCATGGCAACACTAGATTATTGTTACGATTTCGAACTTAATGCAAAATTTATAGGGATTTACATAAAATTGGCTACAAAATTAAGCAGGATTTGAAAAACTTAAATTTTATTTCGTTTTATGGGATTTTAGAACAAGCTAAACTTTTTATCAAGAATGACATTTTTCGCTAAAATTGAAAATAAAAAAGTTTTTCCTCTTGGGCACCCCAACCGTTGACACACTGTATATTATATAATATTATATATTAAAAAAATACAATTTTGTTGCAAAAAAGATAAAACAAAAAAATACAACTCTAAAACAAAAATACAATTTTGTTATTAAGGAAAAACAAAGTTTTAACTACACACACCGACAAAATTAAAGGAACACCTTAAAAATGGGACATGTTTGATGTCTCGGATTTCCTAAACCGGTTGTCTGATTTGTGTATTTTTTTTAAGTATGTTATAACATTATTTAAAAATATCGGTGTAATAATATTGTTGCTAGACAGGTAAATGTCATTTTATACCAGGTGTAACAATCATGCTGTGTTTTTTCCATAAAGTTTGGAACACCCTGTGGCATATTCTAGCACTTGTAAAATATTGAAATTAAAACTAAATTGTGGCTTTAGGCTATCTTAACATTTTCTTCTTTGATTCATTCGTTTATGTTGGATAATAAAAAAGTAAGGTACTTTAACAACTAGTCATGTTCTTTATCAATACAGGGTGTTTCTAAATAAGTGCGACAAACTTTAAGGGGTAATTCTGTATGAAAAAATAATGACCGTTTGCTTCATAAGCGTATGTCCTCAAATGCTTCGTTTCCGACATACGGGATGTTGAATTTTTTCTTACAAACTGACGATTTATTTATTGCTCTAAAACCGATTGAGATATGCAAATGAAATTTAGTAGGTGTTAAGAGGTAGTTATTGCGTATTTTTTGACATACAATTAGGAATTCTAGATTCACCACTGGCGTGCATACGGGATATATCTAAAATATTTATACCCGTATGCACGCCAATGGTGAATATAAAATTCTTAATTGTAGGTCAAAAATGCGCAATAACTAACTCTTAAAACCTACCAAATTTCAATTGCATATCTCAACCTGTTTTAGAGTAATAAATAAATCGTCAATTTGTAAGAAAAATTTCAACATTCGTATCTCGGAAACGAAGCATTTGCTGACATATGTTTATAACGCAAACGGTAATTAATTTTTCATGTAGAATTAGCCCTTAAAGTTTGTCGTGCTTATTTAGAAACACCCTGTATTGATGAAGAACATGGCTAGTTGTTAAAGTGCCTAACTTTTTTATTATCCAACATGCGCGAATGAGTCAAAAGGAATATGTTAAGAAAGTCTAAGGCTACAATTGAGTTTTAATTTCAATATTTTATATATACTAGAATATTTCACAGGGTGTTCCAAACTTTATGGAAAAAACACAGTATGATTGTTACACCCGGTATAAAATGACATTTACCTGTCCAGCAACAATATTATTACACCGATATTCTTAAATAACAAGGTTTAAATAACTGGTTTAGGAAATCTGAGACATCAAACATGTCCCATTTTTAAAGTGTTCCTTTAATTTTGCCGGTGTGTGTACAATAAAAAAAGTCAAGCTTGTTTTGTAAAAAGTTTTGATACGAGGAGAACAGATACAATATTATCACTGATGTTATTCCAGATGTCAAAAACTCTACTTGATATGTTTTGTTTATATATGTTATGGACCATATGATTAATTGGTCATTTTTCATAATGCCCGGGCTATATAAAAAATGCCCAATACTGTCGGTCAATATAATAAATACTATTAAATTCATCACATTGCCCGGGCATTATGTATAATGCTTGGCATCTACTAGACAGGATGATTAAAACTACTTTTATTTTTATTAAATATGAAATATATTTATTTTGATACAATCAAGTATGTAGTAAAAACTAATTTCTTATATACTAATGAAAACAGTCTTGCAGTCTTCTGTGAAATGGCACATGAGTACATTTAATGAATAAGTATACATAAAAAATATAATACGTATTAACGGTAATTGAGGAAACCAAAAAAAGAATTCTGTGTTTTTATTTGCATTTTTTTCTAATGACCGAAATCGATGGTAACACACAAAGCGGCCAGTGAGAAATTAAATCGTTTTTCTTCTAAATCAAACTCAATTTTAAATAAAAATACACTTACCACCTTTGCGTGCTACATCATCGAAATTTATTTTGTATGAATGATTTACAATACATAACTATTTGTTGAAACATGTTCCACTATGGTGACACTTGGAGTTACATATTTTTTTTCTTTACGACACTTACACTTATCAGATTTACACCCACCTTTACAACCGCACCTACTGTATCCTTGTCCCCCACAGTTAGAAGATTTTCTTGCGCATTCTCTAAGAGATATCTCAGTGTCTGGAATCTCTTCTATGGAGATAAACTTTTCTTTACAAACGGTAAACTGGTTTCTTGAATATAACTGATTTAGTATGCCATATTTTGTGCTTAGTTTGTAAAGCTTTTTTTCAGTTATCTCTGTCACGATAGCTAGTAGATTTCTTTGATCACTACGAGCTCGGTCCACATCTGGCACTCGTATCCTAACTGTGTTACCTAGTTTAGCCGATGGATATTTGGAATTGGAAAATTTTAACATCTTCTCTGCTTGTTTTTCTAGATTCGTCAAAGCCAATTTTCTTTTCTTCCTTACATCGTTTATTCTAATATCTATATTGGAATCCAGATTTTCATTATTTTCTAAATTAACTACAATAGCCGTTTCTACCGCATTTGTTAAAAATTCTGGAACTTGACTAGATTCACGAGATGAATTTTGAACATGAGATGAACTTGATTCGGGCAACATTATTGAAGAGTCCACATTTATATTATTATTTTGTATTATATCCGGTTCTGTAGATAGCCCAGCCTCTTGATTTTTGAACAGGACCTCTAAGTCTTCCTCCGAATTAACATCAGTCAGAACTTCTTGGGGTAGAGAGCTTTTTAAACCAACTTTCAACTTTGTGCCGAACATGGCTTCATATGGACTACAACCTATACCAGTGTGATGAGCTCTATTTTTCATTAGTTGAACAAAACGTAAGCCTTCAGACCATTTGTTTGTATTGTTGTCTTCTAACCACGAACTAAGCATATTCTCTACGTCTTGATTGGCCCTTTCTATAGATCCTTGACTCTGAGAATGCCTGGGTTTGCCATGTACCATTTTTAACTCGGGCCACATGGTACACAGCTCTTTGATAATATGGTTAGCGAATTCTCTGCCATTATCACTATGAAGCACACTCGGCGCCCCAAATATTGTGAAAATATCCAAAAGTACATGCGATACTTCTTCTGCTCTTTTACTTGTAAGAGGTCGAAGTTGGACAAATTTGGTAAGATGGTCTTGATAAACAAGCACAAATTTATAACAGCCATCGGCTTGTGACTGCATATCGATTAAATCGACTTGGCATCTTGAATTCATTTCCTTGCTCAATATTGGTTTCACCACCAAGCCTTTCTTTGGAACATTATGTTTTTTCTGACAGGCCATGCATAAATTTAAATAGATAACAATCATCTCCCTTGTAATATTTTTAAATCTAGAATGTACTTCCTTCTCCATTCGGTTTCTACCACCATGCCCGATAGTAATATGAAGATCGCGCAATGTATCAAATATTTCTTCTGTATGGACGTAGTATTTAATTACGTTATCTTCTGTCACAGGAACAATCAATTTTTCTACTTCTCTAATCGTCATAACGTCGAATCTTCGTAAGCGCTGATAATCACTCGGCGTTTTATTTGTCTGTTTACTTTTAGAGTTTTTTACCTTCTGTATCATTTCCATGTAGGCTGTTTTTGTGAAAATTTGTGAATTTTGACTTTTTACTGAAACTAATTCAGTTAACCGATTGTTAAATCGATTTTTCATATCACTTAATGGTTCTTCTTTTTCCATAGTTCACTATGCAATACTTTATAAACAAAGAATTAACAAAGAAATGTCACAAACAAACCACTTGTCGTATATACCATTACTAACATTCAACTGCAATATGATTTATAAATAATGGCCGACGTGCTTCGGTGACTGTAACCTTGGATACAGCGCGTTGATTCGCTGCTGAAGATCGCATGATTTACTAAGAACGCCGATTTATCACATTGCCCGGCCATAGTATAATATTTTTCATAATGACCAGACAATATGATAAATTGTAAAAAGTTATCAAATTTCTCGCTGAAGTTAGTCATTATTAATAATGACCGGGCATTATACATAATGGCTAACATAATCACTTTGTCCATAACATATATACTCTGGGCCAAAATTAACCGCCCACCTTAACAATGGGTGATTTTTGATGTCTCATATTTCCTAAACCTGTTGTACGATTTAAGTGATGTTTTTAAAAAGTTATAGCCTTACCCTTTAACAATATCGCCGTAGTAACATTGTTGCTAAACAGGTAAATTTTCATTGTATACCGGGTGTACGAATCAAACTGGGTTTTTTTCTCAAACTTTGCATCACCCTGTGGAATATTCTAGCTTTGTAAAATACTGAAATTAAAACCCAACTATAGCCTCATGTTTTCTTAACATTCTGTTTTTTGATTCATTTGCTTATGTTGGATGATGAAAACGTTAGGTAGTTTAACAATTAGCCATATTTTTCATCAATACAGGGTGTTTTTAAATAAGTATGGCAAACTTTATAAGGGATATTTCTGCATGAAAAATAAGGACAGTTTGCTTTAAAAACGTATGTCCTCAAATGCTTCGTTTTCGATATAGAGGGTGTTGAAATTTTTCTTACAAACTGACGATTTATTTATTGCTTTAAAACCGGTTGAGATATGCAAATGAAATTTGGTGGGTTTTAAGACGTAGTTATTATACGTTTTTTAACATATAATTAAGGATTTAATATTCACCATTCGCGCGCATACGAGTAATATGAGCCATAATTTTATCCGTATGCGCGCCGATGGTGAATATTAAATTCTTAATTGTAGGTATGTCAAAAAATGTGTAATAACTACGTCTTAAAACCCACCAAATTTCATTTGCATTTCTCAACCGGTTTTAAAGCAATAAATAAATCGTCAGTTTGTAAGAAAAATTTTAACATCCTCTATATCGGAAACGAAGCATTTGCAGACATACGTTTATGAAGCAAACTGTTTACAAATCAAGGCTACAACGTATTTAAAAAGATCACTTAAATCTGACAAGTTTAGGAAATATGAGACATCAAAAATGACCCATTTTTAAGGTGGGCGGTTAATTTTGGCTCAGAGTGTATACACAATTTTACTAAAAAAAAAGATTAAACAAAAAAGGACAATTATAAAACAAAAATACAATTTTGCTATAAAAGAAAAACAATGTTTTATATTAACTATAATAAAAAAAGTCAAGATTGTTTTGTAAAAAGTTGATATGAGGAGAAAAGATACAATATTATCACTAATGTTATTCCAGCTGTCAAAAACTCTACTTGATATGAATTTATGTTTGGATCTGGTCCTACAGTTCTTTCATTGAAGTTCAAACTGTTGACATCCGATGCGTTTATCATGATTTATTGTAAACATTTTATCAAGATTTTCGAAAATGAACTGTTAAATGTGATATTTAAGAGGAAACAGTAGCGATCAACAGATAGCGAAAACGCGTTCCAAGATTGCGGCTGTAATTTTGAATATTTTTTCGAGATATTTGGCACACGTATTCGTAATATAATAAAGAATGGCGGTACAGAGCCCAATTTGAAAAATATATTAATATGTGGAAATTACTCTGTAATTAAATAAAATATTAAAAAAACGAGCCTGTACCGCCATTAAGAAGAACAAAAAAATACACTTTCTTCAAATAAACTTTTTTATCCGATGCCTAGATTTTATGTCATTTTGGAACTACTAATGAAATAAAAAAATTTAGTAGTTGCAAAATGACACAAAATCTTGGCATCGGATAAAAAAGTTTATTTGAAGAAAGTGTATTTTTTTGTTCTTCTTGATGGCGGTACAGGCTCGTTTTTTTAATATTGTATTTAATTACAGAGTAATTTCCACATATTAATAATTTTTCAAATTGGTCTCTGTACCGCCATTCTTTATTATATTAAGAATACGTGTGCTAAATATCTCGAAAAAATATTCAAAATTACAGCCGCAATCTTGGAACGCGTTTTGGCTACCTGTTGATCGCTCCTGTATCACCTTAAGGGGCTATCCTAGTGTAAAAGTACGAAATTCATAATATACTTGTTTGGGAATTTCTAAACTAAAAAGTACTGTACAAATTGTTTTGAAAATTTGCACGAGCATTTATTATAAAAAGAAGTACAGTAGAACTCCGTTTATCCGTGTGCGGATTATCCGGGCTGCGGATTATCCGTGCTATGATCGTGTATTACTTAAATTGCATTTTTGAGGTTTTATCAAAATAGCGTCACTGTAAATCACTCGGCGGAAACTCTATACGAGGAGAGGAGGACTCATAATAAAAGATTTATTTGTTCTGTTGTCTTTATTATGGTAGGTATAATATGTATGGATATACGTACAGCTGGTTCCAAAAAAACTGATACGACTCTTAAAGCGTATTTTGTAGAAAATTGAGCAGTGTACTTTCTTCTTCTTTTTGTTTTTGGTCTCGCTGCAAGGCAATTACCAGCACGATTTATAGGGGATCTTGATGTAGGGCACTAAGCCATGTCAAAATCGCTGACTATGTTCTTGCAAAAAGCTTTTGATGAGGTGTGATATAATGAATATGAGTTTAATTATATTTAATTTATTATATTTTGAACGATAAATACTTATTATTTACATACTGTCATTGTCACTGCCAAATCTTAAAATTTGTCATAATAAATATAATATAATGTCAGACCAATCATACACTGCTCAAAATGATCAAATCTTACCAAGAGTCGTATCAGTTTTTTTAGGAACCAGCTGTACATATGTATTATAATAAGAAATAAATGTTCGGATTATCGGTGCTTTTCAATTATCCGTGCCAACGTCCGGTCCCGAGGAGCACGGATAGTCGAGGTTCTACTGTACCGGGTGTCCCAATAAGAATGGCTCTCGGCCATATCTCAGGAACCGTTTATAGCACAGCTTTGAGAAAAAAATATTTATGACAAAAGTTGCCTCGGGAAAAGCCTGGAAATTATTTTCATAATTGTAGGTCCACCGCTAGAGGGCGTAATTGAGTATCAAAAATTAAAAAATCAAAATTTTACAAAATTTACCTAATGAAGTGGCACTTAAAATCCAATCATCGTATTCTTTATAAAATTCTGCACATATTTGATTTCACAAGTTTAAGTACACCTTTGCAAATAAGAGCTGGGGTTGAGTGGGAACCTTCTTATGAAAAAATGGCTGAAAGTCCGGTTCTGCTAAATCGAATTTTGCATACTTAATCTTGTTGAAAACAGCTCTTTTTCGTCAATGTAAGAGTCTTATTTTCGAAATAGTCTAATAAGTAATATGCAAGCTAGGAGGCGTTATTTAATTAGTTTCAGAAATCTAGTTTTCTTTGGAAAATATTAAATACAAGTATGCTTTTTTAATACTGTATTACAAAATTAGACCAAATTAACAACATAATACCGAAAACCGCATGTCGATATCTTTTTTCTGTCTCGAGATATCTTAAGAAATGTGTAAATTTTAAACATAAGTGTTACTGTCACCGGTAAACGAGGTTAAGGAAAAGTAGTGTGCTATGGAAAAACAAATAAACATTTTCCAGATGTAAACGTATGTAATTAATTAAAACAACAATAAGACAAATAGGTAACCCTATAAAATATAACAAAGAAATAAAAGCAACTACTTACTTAGTCTTAATGACTGCCTAAATGTTCAAATTTCTGCTCATTTTCGATGCAAGCATTTGCTCTTTCAAGAGTAGATTGAATAGCAACAGATTTAACTGCTTTAGACTTTCATTTATGGGGACGGATTAAAGACCTTGTTTTTGCCGCTAGGCCCACTACTCGAGAAAACATGATCTAGAATCTAGCGAATACGAAACGCCATTCAAAGCATTGCGAAAGCAGAAATTGAGACTGCGGTTCAATCTACTCTTGAGAGAGTAAATCCTTGCATCGAAAATGATGGGCAACAATTTGAACATCTAGGTCGTCACTAAGTAAGTAGTTGCTTTTATTTCTTTGTTATATTTTATAGTGTTGTTTATCTTATTGTTGTTTTAATTAATTAAATACGTTTACATCTGGAAAATGTTTCTTTGTTTTTTCCATAGCACACTACTTTTCCTTAACTTCGTTTAGCGGTGACATTAACAGTTGTTTAAAATTTGCACGTTTCTTAAGATATCTCGAGACAGAAAAAAGGTATCGACATGCAGTTTTCGGTATAATGTTGCTAATTTGGTCTTATTTTATAATACAGTACTAAAAATGCATACTTGTATTTAATATTCTCCAAAGAAAATTAGATTTCCGAAAATAATTAAATAACCCCTACCAGCTGGGATATTACTTATTGGGCTATTTCGAAAATAACACTCTTACATTGACGAAAAAGAGCTGTTTTCAACAAGACCAAATATGCAAAATTCGATTTAGCAGAACCGTACTTACAGCCATTTTTTCATAAGAAGGTTCCCACTCACTCCCACCTCTTATTTGCAAATGTAGACTAAACTTGTGAAATTAAATATGAGCAGAATTTTATGAAGAATACGATGATTGGATTTCCATTGCCCTTTCATTAGGTAAATTTCGTAAAATTTAGATTTTTTAATTTTTGATATTCAATTACGCTCTCTAGCGGTGGACCTACAATTATGAAAATAATTTCCAAGCTTTTCCCGAGGCAACTTTTGTTATAAATATTTTTTTCTCAAAGCCGTACTATGAACGGTTCCTGAGATATGGCCGAGAGCCATTCTTATTGGGACACCCGGTACATGTAAAACAATTTTCATAAAAAAATATTGAAAATTAAACGATTTATGCGCCATCTACCAGCACCGTAAAAATTAAAACATAGCTCCACTGCTGCAGTGATTGGGACTAAGAGTGATCCTGAAACATAAAATTTAAAAGTTATTATTGAAATATAAATTATTTTCTATACCATCACCTAGGAGTTTTTTGATCGGATAAAAAATGTCAATTTGGTGGTTTTTGAAGCAGAAAATGTTTTAGATAATTTAAAAAAAAATTTCAACACTTCGTCATTTTTCCAAATTTTAATATTTTTCAAAAATCCTATTTGATGGTATAGGAAATAACTTATATTTCAATAATCACTTTGAAATTTTATGTTTTAAGATCTCTGTTAGTCCCAATCACTGCAGCAGTTGGACTATGTTTTTATTTTCATGGTGCCAGTAGATGGCGCATAAATCGTTTGATTTTCACTATTTTTTTACGAAAATTGTTTTACATCTACTTCTTTGTATAGTAAATACTCATGCAAATTTTCAAAACAATTGCTACAGTACTTTTTATTTTAGAAATTCTCAAAAAAAGTATATGAATTTCGTACTTTTACACTAGGATAGCCCCTTAAGCCTCCTCCACACTGTCATCGAAGTGAAAAAGAAGTTAGGTTAACCATATAGAGTTTTTCCCATTAACATATAATATGTAGGCTGAGCGCTGCTATCTTAAAATGGGTGACGATTGCGACAGAGATAAATGAGCCTATTAGGTGGGAAGATTCTTGCTAATTGACGGAGTTTATCCAACGACGTTGGGTTTATCGATCACGTCACTTTCCCAATGTCGCCGATTGGATAAACTCATCCGATTAGAAAGAGACTTCCCACCTAATACGCTCATTTATCACTGTCGCAATCGTCACTCATTTTTAGATAGCAGTGCGCAGTCTAGATATTATGTCTATGGTTTTTCCTCACCAGAGGGTTTGTTTAGTCCAAGTTAGTGGCGAATCCAGAAAGTTTTTTTTGAGGAGGGGTCATGGATCTTGAGGGTGATTTAATTACTTTTCTCTGATGCAATGTCAATTAGTCTTACCACCCCTAGGATAAGTGGGTTTTCAATTATTTTTTGAATCGGCCTAAATTTCTTTTTGTTTGACGGCTTTCGGTTTTTCTTTTTTTAGGATTATTGAAATTAGTGATGAACGAGACTGGTCTTGGTCTTGCAGCAAGACCAAGACCAAGACCGCCTTTTGGTTTGCAAGACCAAGACCAAGACCAGGTATCCAAGAACAAGACCAAGACCGAACCTTGCAAGACTACGCAAGACCAAGACCAACCTGCAAGACCAAGACCAACCTTCAAGACTCTTGCACTTTTTTGCGAAATTGGTTTTTTATTATTTAACTTTATTTTTTTAGTTCAATAATATATACTGACATTGTAATAAACCCTAAAAAAAATCGAATTTTTAAAGTACATAATATTTTAAGCTAAAAATCAACAATTTTGATATACAGGGTGTATTAAAAATACAGGTCACTAATTGAATCACATATTCTGGGACCAACAATAGATCGATTGAACCTAACTTACCTTAGTACAAATATGCACATAAAAAAGATATAGCCCTTTGAAGTTACAAAATAAAAATCGTTTTTTTTTCCAATATATCGAAAACTATTAGAGATATTTTATTGAAAATGGACGTGTTGTATTATTATGACAGGAGCATCTTAAAAATAAATTATAGTCAAATTTGTGCACCCCATAAGTATTTTATGGGGGTTTTGTTACCTTAAACCCCCCCCCCCTCCCCAAACTTTTGTGTACGTTCCAGTTAAATTATTATTGTGGTACCTTTAGTTAAACACTATTTTTAAAACTTTTTTGCCTCTTAGTATCTTTTCGATAAGCCAGTTTTTATCGAGATGCGGCTTTTTTTTAATATGTTTACATAAAAATTTTATAGGTGTTTTGTTCCTTTAAACCCCCCAAATCATTGTGCACGTTCCAATTAAAGTATTATTGCGGTACCATTAGTTAAACAAAGTGTTTTTAAAACTTTTTTTCCTCTTAGGATTTTTTTTTGGTAAGGCACCTTTTATCGAGATGTGGCTTCCTTTGTAATATGGTTCAAAATACACCTAAAAATGTAAATTATAAATAAATTGTCATATTATCACCAGGTATACGCAACCATATACAAATATGTGGCGGATTTGACAAATATTTAAAATATCTCAATAAAAATGGACTTTTCGAAAAAGTACTAAAAGACAAAAAAGTTTTAAAAACAATGTGTTTAACTGATTGTACTACAACAATAGTTTAATTGGAGCGTACACAAAAGTTTGAGGGAGTTTAAGGGAACAAAACCCTCACAAAATTTTTATGGGATCTACAAATTTCACTATAATTTACTTTTAAGATGTTCCTGTCATAATAATCCAACACGTCCATTTTCAATAAAATATCTCTAATAATTTTCGATATATTGGAAAAAATCGATTTTTATTTTGTAACTTCAAAGGGCTATAAATTTTTTTATGTGCATATTTGTACTAAGGTAAGTTAGGTTCAATCGACCTATTTTTGGTCCCAGAATATGTGATTAAATTAATGACCTGTATTTTTGTTACACCCTGTATACTCGTACTTTGATCGGTAGTAAAACAGATTAAGGGGAATTGGTTTTAACATCCCTCTTCTAACTTTTCTAGCGTTATGTTATAATTTTACAACAGTATACTGGATTCTTCGGAAAATGATTTTCTTTAATTTTTCTATTTTCAGTTATTCTCTATTATGAACAGTTTCCGAGATATCGAGCCTTATCACACTATACAGTATATGTAGAATATTTACTAAGTATGTGTACAAACTTTATAGGTTAAACGTTCATATGAACTGAAAATAATTTTTGAAGTGAAAACTTCTTTAGGGACGTTGTGCACTTTTTGGATAGGGGAAAAAGCATTGAATTCGCGACCGTCATCGCGACCGCCATCTTTAGGGACGTTGTGCGATTTTTGGATAGGGGAAAAAGCATTGAATTGGCGACCGTCATCGCTGATGCTATATATCATGTGTCTGTATATAATATAAATTGTGTAGAGGTATTTAAATTAAAAATAAATGTAAAACCCATTTTAAGATGGGGAAAAAGGATTTATTTCGCGACCGTCATCTCTTCGGCGAAATAAATTTTGTACGTATGAATATTATGTGTATGTATATATAAATTGTGTAGAAGTATTTAAATTTAAAATTAATGTAAAATGTATTTTAGGATGGGGAAACAGGATTGATTTCGCGACTGCCACCGCGACCGTCATCGCTTCGACGAAATAAATATACGTATATTATTATAACGTACGTATAATAATAGTAATATTATTGAAGTGAAAACTTCTTTAGGGACGTTGTGCACTTTTCAAATGGGGGAAAAAATTGAATTCGCGACCGTGATCGCTTCGGCGAAATAAATTTTGTACGTATATATTATGTGTATGTATATATAAATAGTGTAGAAGGCACGCAATGCGTATATAATATAGGTATAACACCTATTTTTGAATGGTAATAAAGAATTGATTTCGCGACCGTCATCGATTAGTCGAAATAAATTTTGTATTTATATATATTATGTTCTTCTTCAGCCTGTTTGCATCCACTCCTGGACAAAGGCCTCCCCATGACTTCTCCATTCTTCTCTGTTTTGTGCTATTTGGTGCCAGTTTCTCCCCATTTTAGCTTTGATGTCGTCTAGCCATCGTTTTTGTGGTCTTCCTCTACTACGACTGTGCTCGCGTGGTCTCCAATGTACAACGTTTCTCGTCCACGTTTCGATGTTTTGTCGTGCTACGTGTCCTACCCAGGTCCGTTTCATTTGAGCAGTTCTTCCAATTTCATCTTCCACTTTCGTCTTGCTTCGCACGTCCTCATTTTGTATGTGTTCCCTCAGAGATACCCCTAACATAGCCCGATCGATTGCCCTCTGTGTCGTTCTCAATCTATTTTCTGATACCTTTGTAAGTGTCATCGTCTCCATTCTATAGTTCATAATTGGTAGAATACCACTGTTGAATAATACCCATTTCTTTAGGTTTATTGGTATCTTTTTGATCTTCAACACATCACTGAGTCTTGCTACTGCCGCCCAAATCATTCAGATTCTTCTAATTATTTCTGCTGTTTGATTCTGTTTGCCTAGTTTGATCGTGTGTATATTCGTGTGTGATATACTTTTCGACACTTTCGATATCACTTCCATCTAAGTCGATTGTGATATATTGATTTGTCATTACTTTTGTTTTATTTGTTTTATGTCCAGAGCCGTGCGGTACATATTTTCGATATGATGCAAGTCTTCGAAACGCCGCCCCTTAAATGTTATTGAAACTTTCCTTTTATTTTTATTAAATGCAACTGCACAAAATAAACGAAAACTTTTATTTTAAAAACAAAACATACTTTTTAATTAAATGAAATATGTATTAACGTTAAATAACATTTACAAAAATTACAACTATATGGTATGTAGTGGAGCAAAGTATGCTAAATGTGCAGTCACTCGAGCGCTTTGGGGACCTATTGGGTTGTGAAGAGTAGGTCCTAAAACCAAAAAAAGTTAAGTAAAGTTTTCCATTTTAGTGGGGACTTGTCCATTTTTAATTTAATTTTCTATTTCCAATAATCGTTTTTTTTTAGATTATAGCGCCAACTATCCATAATTCGAAAAAATGTCTCGAATAAAAGTTACTTATTTTTACGTAAGAAATCCAAATCTGCAATAAAAAAATGGGGGCTCCCATTTAATATTTTAAAGTAACCCCCATCCCACCTCCATGGGGGTCGTGTTTAATGTCATTCGATAGATTTTTCAAAAATATTGAATAAGTGTATTTTCCAGTTTTTCGATCTGATGGATTCGTATTTAAAATATTAAATTTACCCCCCCCCCCTCCGTGGGAAGTCGTGTTTGGTATCATTCGATAGGTTTTTGAAAAACATTGAGTACGTATTTTTTAGTTTTTCGATCTGTCATTCATTTCGCGAATGACAGAAATTCGCTTTTTTCTTGTGAAATTTTGGGACTCCCCCATTTCCTTACGCCCCGCTCAAATCGTCTGATTTTTTAAATATACACTGTTTTGCTTTGCATGTACTTAACTTACCTTATCTTAATCTGACGATTTTGAGTTTTTCTACGGATAGATTTTTTTTTCGGTCCCCCCCTTAACGAACTCCCCTGCATGAAGAGCCAAAATATGGTAGAGGTACACTTTCAGGGTACAAGGTTTCTCCCCATGAAATAACCTGACGCGCTCGAGTAACTGTAAAAATTCCCGCTTGGGCTCCCCTACCATAAGGGCGTTTATAGCGCTCTCTGAACAAACTGAAATATACGACGTCTCTTAATTTCGTTTTACGGCGAATTATTTTTCCTATTTATTTTCACTTTACTTTAATACCCTTCTGACTTTAATTTTGGCAATCTCGTCAATCAGATTGGTGTAGTCCTTAGAGTAGGGAGAATTTTACCACTTCAAAATTCTCCCTACTCTAAGATGTAGTCTAAAGTAGCAGTTAGTGATGACTATTGAAATGAGTGCTAAATTTTTTAATTTGTCTTATGGAGCTTCGTAAGTAGTTTTTACTAATTTTTAATTTTAAAAACTTCTTTCCTTACTAGCTATCGAGACAGGGAATGTTAATAAAATTCTTAGTGGTACCAACTACATTTGGGTATAAAGAAATTAGGTTATTTTGGCACAAATAGTCGAAAATCTCTAACGGCTTCATGGATATGGTCTCATTTGGGATATACTATCTACGCAATAATTCTTCTAGACAATCATTTGCCCCTATATTCGATTCTTTTTCTGTTGAAAGTATTGAATGAAGATTTATCAATGTTTATTTATTTATGAATTTCTAGAAGCGAAAATCCGTCAATTGAAGAAATAATGGCAATATCTACAATATAGATGAATATAATGCGGGTAACTTTATTTTAAATTTAAATTCCTCTGATAAGAGATCATCTACAGATTTTTCGTAATCAAATCGCTCGAGACGTTTTTTTCTCCTGGTTCGAATTTCATTTTTAGCTAGAAATTCGGAACTTATATCAAGATTTTCTGCAATTTCACTAGAAAAAATTTTCGTTTGCTCATAGCCCATTTTTCATTTTTAACTTTAATTTTTTCTATAGTTTCTGACAACATTTTTACATAATCTAACAAATTTGTAGTTACATGCTGCAACATCTTCGAGACTGAATTTACTTATATGAAATAAAATATGTTTCCAAAGAACTACACCGCATATTTGATAGATAATTTTTAATATTTTTTGCTTATCCTCGTGCTTTGACTTTAGTTTCTGAATCTTTGTTGACTTCTTCTATTATTTCGAATAAGGCATCATCAATTTCACAAAATTGAAATCGTAAAGGTTTTAGAGTTAGTTGTGAAACATGTTTTTTCAGAACTTCCTAACGCTTTGTAGAACCAGAAAAAAGTGTACAATTCTTGTACTTATAATACAAAAACGTTGTTGTTTCTGTAGAAGAAGACGCTTTCTTCACTTTTAAAACTAAGTGGCATGCGCAGGGCACGAAAAACGCTTTCGGATATTTTTCAAGTATTCTATTTTGCACATCCTTACTTATTCCTATATTATTTTGATGTATTTTGCTTTTAATGATTATGCCGCCTGATGCGACTGCCTCACCGCATCATAGCACGGCACGGCCCTGTTTGTCCTCTGTCTAGCTTCTCTCTCCGTTTTTATTTTGCTTGTTGTTAGACCTTTTGATATATTTATTTACATAGTTGAATTGTCGTATATGTATTTGAGGAGTATTCTATATCTAGAATCAATCCTTGCGTTATTCATTTCTTCTAATACGGCCCAGAGTTCTATGGAATAGAATGCCTTATTGTAATCCACAAATGCCAAATGAAGAGGTTCATTGTATTCGTTGCACTTTTCGATAAGTGTCGTTATTGTATGTAGGTGTTCTATGATACTATGTCAACAGACTGGTAACTATCGAATTTATTTGATAGCGTTAGTAATTATTTTGGTAAACATTCTATACGGATGTGGCAACAGGCTTATTGGTTTGAAATTTTCGCGTTTGTGGTACCTCATATTAGGTATATGTATATTTAAATAGTATAGGACACACGCAACGCGTGTATAATATAGGTATAGAACTTCTTTTTGGATTGAGAAAAAGCATTGAATTCGCAACCGTCATCGCTACGGCGAGATATTAGTAATTTATATACTATAGGTTGAATTGCGTATGTAAAAGTTCGAACGAAGTTATAATGGTTGGAGGAGGGATAGAGTGTGTACCCGAAAGAGCTTGCGAAGCAAGCGCATAAGGGGCCACATTGTCTCTACTCCAATCATTATAAGTGTTTAGTGTTTAAAGTATTTTCGAAGTGAAAACTTCTGTAGCGATTTTGTGCACTTTCTGGATGGGGAAAAACATTGAATTCTTGACCGTCATCGCTTCGCCGAAATAAATTCTGTACGTTTATATATTATGTGTATGTATATAAATAGTATAGGATGCACCCAATGCGTATATAATGTAGATATATCACTTCTCTTTCGATGGGGAAAAATCATTGAACTCGCGATCGTTATCGACACGGCAGATATTAGCAATTTATATACTATAGGTTGAATTGCGTATAAGTTCGACCAAAGTTATAATGATTGGAGAAGGGATAGAGTGTGTACGCGAAGGGGCTTGCTTCGTAAGAAGTTTTCACTTCTGTCGGCACTCCCACGAGTGCCCTAATTTTTTTTTAATGAGGAATCAGTGTTCACGTTCGATACATCATTTCAATAGGAATTTTACATCTGGTTAAAATTGAAGATTTTTTAAATTTATTCTCCACATAAAAAACACAGTTTTGCTTTTGCCTTGTATATAAGTATGTATAATTAAATAAAGCGCGTATTTCCTCCAAATAAAATAAAATATAACTAATAACTTTTTCTTTTTTTAACTTTTTTTTTCTTTTATATCATATGCTATTGAATGTATAAAAAGCAGGTTGTGTCTCAATTCAACTTTAAATTGAAATTTGAAAATAAACCTTTATATTTGAAACATACTTTTTAATGAAATAATTAGGTGAATGTATAATGTTAAAATTGGTATCCGTTTGAATCCACATTCTACATTCTTTTAAAATTTTAAAGCAAAAAATATAGTTTCATTCTTCACACTTTATTTATTTCAATGTACATTTTATTCGAAATTGTTTGGTTCCAATTATTACTACCAAAAAAGCAAGACCAGCAAGACTCTTGCAGCAAGACCAAGACCGGCTAGTGCAAGACCAAGACTGCCTTTTAGCTGCAAGACCAAGACCAAGCTTGCAAGAACAAGACCAAGATCAAGACTACCCTGGTCTTGGTCTTGTTTTGCTCATCACTAATTGAAATATTTATTTTCGCCTGGGAGGGGGTCATGACCCCCCCTTGGATCCGTCACTGGTCCCAGGTGGCTTTTCTTTGAACATTTTCCAACTAGGTATACCGATAGCACAGTATAAAGACGGACAGTAGAACCTCTCTCCGAAAAATTGGAAGTAAAATCTTTTGTCGCGCATGGCGACCGCGCAATGTTCCCAGTCGCTTTAGCCCCACCCACTCTCACACTGCTAGTCGTGTAGAAACGTACGGGTTTTAACAGGGAAAACCCGCATCCACCACTGGTGAATTACCTGGCGTACTCTGCCGGTGTTACTTCTTGAGATCAAAGTGCCGACATAGAAGAAGTTTTACAACGGTTTTACTGTCCCTCTTTATACTGTGCTGATAGTATTACTGGCATTTGTAATAACGGTATTTCAAAAACCAAATATAATTGTTTATTTCTTTAGAAGAACAACTGCAGTAAATATCAGCATATTTTTCCATAAGTTTTGACATTGAACGTTTTGAGAATTCACATACGCATTACCACTCAAATATATTAGGTACGTTTTTATTGTTGGAATTTAAAATTGTCTGATGAAAATCGGTCTGTCTTAGCGGGACTTCCAGGTTCCACTTATTCGGGTTCCACTGTATTAAGGTCTTTCTCCAGTGTGCAATCTCATATGTCGTTTCAAACTTGTTGTTCTAGTAAACTGCTTAAAACAAATTTCACATTTGTAAGGCTTTGCTCCAGTGTGCGTTATCATATGATTTTTCATAGAAGCCAGTTGAGCGAACTGCTTAGAACAAACCTCACACTTGTAAGGGGTTTCTCCAGTGTGCAATCTCATATGTTGTTTCAGAGCAGTAGTATAAGAAAATAGCTTAAAACAAATTTCACACTTATAAGGCCTTTCTCCAGTGTGTACTCTTGAATGTGTTTTCAAATGACTTGCTTGGTTGAACTGCTTAAAACAAATTCCACACTTGTAAGGCGTTTCTCCAGTGTGTATATTCGCATGTGTTTTCAAAGTAGCTGCTCCACTAAACTGCTTCAAACAAATTTCATACTTATAAGGTTTGTCTCCAGTGTGCAACCTCATATGTTGTTTTAGAGCACTAGTGTGAGAAAATAACTTAAAACAAATTTCACACTTATAAGACCTTTCTCCAGTGTGTACTCTTGAATGTATTTTCAAATTATTTGCTTGGTTGAACTGCTTAAAACAAATTCCACATTTGTAAGGCGTTTCGCCAGTGTGTATATTCGCATGTGTTTTCAAAGTAGATGCTGCACTAAACTGCTTCAAACAAATTTCACACTTATAAGGTTTGTCTCCAGTGTGCAACCTCATATGTCGTTTTAGAGCACTATTGTGAGAAAATAACTTAAAACAAATTTCACACTTGTAAGGCTTCTCTCCAGTGTGTATAATCGAATGTGTTTTCAAATTACTTGGTTTGCTAAAATGCTTAAAACAAACTTCGCACTTGTAAGATCTTTGTCCAGTCGCAACTTCCATAATATATTGATTTAATGGTTTTCCTTCATATTGTTGAGTCATATAATTTCCTTCGTAAGATGAATGTTTGATTAGTGTCTCCATAACTTCCAATTTGTTCTCTTCTTGGGGACAATCTAAAATAGAAACCAACTATAATACGAATATAGGGTGGAACTCACTTATGGAATAAAATTATTCCTGCCTTTATATTGATAAATTCTAAAAAACGCTGAGAACCCTCGATTTTTATATAGTTATGAGCGCGCTAATAACCGGCAAAATAACGCAAAAGATGGACAACTGAATGCACTGTGACATAAAAAGAGATTAAACTAGTAGAGGAGGAAACTCCATTTTAATTGCAAAAATATGAAATACATATGCACAGTACATCTACGTTACGTAAAAAACTTAGTCAGTTTCGGTCAGTTCAGCCGGCGATGTGTCCGCCTTCTTCTTCTTCTTCTTCGCGCGACTAGGATTACTCTTGTTTGTCTGCCTCTTATTCTGTTTCAGTTGTTGTTGACTGTACATTGTCTTTCCACCTTTTCGGCGGCCTTCCAACGGGTCTTCTGCTATACGGCTTGTTGTTTTTACAGATGTTCGCTAATCTATCTGGTTCCATTCGGTTTACATGTTCGTTCCAGTTTTTCTTTATTGTTTTTATCCACCTGTTAATATTTTGAATTTTGCATCGTTCTCGTATACTTCTGTTGCTTTGTCTGTCTCTTAATGATATGCCCGCTATTGTTTCGTCTTTCTTGTATCGGTCCTTGTCTCCGCTGCATATGTTAGGATAGGTCACTGTTGTCTTGTGTACTTTTATTTTGCTTTCCGTGGTCAGATATTTGTTTCTCCATATGGTTTCTCGGAGGCAACCACTTACTCTTGCCGCTTTTGTTGCTTGTGTTGTGGTCTCTGTTCTTATATTCCTGCCACTAGTGATCTCTACTCCTAGGTAATTGAATATCATTACTTGCTCTACAATTTTGCCGTCTATTTCTAACTTGTATCTACGCGGCTCTTTACTTATCACTATACATTTAGTTTTTTCTACTGATATTCTCATATTAAGTTTATTTGCTGTGATATTGAAAGTGTGGAGCTGCCTTTGTAGGTCATCCTCGTTATCAGCAATTAGTACTGTATCATCGGCATAGCATAGTATCGTGATTTTATGCGCTCCCATGTGGTATCCATGTCGTTTTCTTACTTCGTGAATTATTTGATTCATCACCATATTGAATAACAATGGATTCCTCCTTTCAGTTCTATGCGTACTGTTTCTCCTGTTTACATTATAACTCTGGTCTTGTTGTTCTTGTTAATTTCATTAATTAACCTTATTATCTGGTGGTCTATTTGTTCAGCTTGTAATAAATTTAAGATATCATTTCGCCTCACCCTGTCGAAAGCACTTTTTAAATCTACAAAGCACATGCATGCTAGTTTTCCATATTATTCAATAGACTTTTCTACTATTTGCCTGATAATAAAAATTGCATCTATTGTGCTGCGGTTCTTCCGAAAGCCTTGTTGTTCATCTGCCATGTTCGATTTTTCCTCGATTTTATCTTTTATGACTGCCGTCAACAATTTTAATGTGCTGTTCATCAGCCTAATGCCTCTATAATTTTCAGGATTTTTCGAGTCTCCCTTTTTGAATATTGGTAGCAGGAGACTTTCCTTCCATTCCGCTGGTATTTGAGCAGTGTTCCGCCTCCATATTTTAGCAGTTCATTATTTATCTTATCAGGACCAGGTGCTTTTCTATTTTTTAATTTTTTTATTCGTTCTTGTAGCTCTTCTTCTGATATTAGTACTCTATCGTGGGTTTCATTAATGTTTATTTCTCTGTTCTCTTCTTCTCCTTCTCCATATAATTTCGTGAAATGCTCAGTCCATTGTGTCTCCGTAATGTTACCTATCCGTACAAATTCATTCATTTCTATTTTTTGTCTCCTTATCATCTTCCACACCTTTTTCTGGGATCCATAGAGGTCGTATTCCATATCTTTGGTAAATTTCTCCCAGTGTTCTTTTTTGATGTTATCTATTTCTTGGTTTACTCTATTCCTGATTGTCACGTAGTGGTCTAGTGCCTCTGGTGTCTTCACTCTTTTGTATGTTAGGATAGCTTGTTTCTTTTGATTTGCTAGTGCTTTCACCCTTTAAAGTACCATGGAGTTTTGTATTCCCGTTTATTTCTGTTGACTTTTTTTACCTAAAGCTTCTTCCGCTGCTTGTAGGATACTTTTTCTAATACTTTTCCAGGTTTCTTCTATATCCTTTTTAGTCTCTAGGTTATGGCTGTTTAGCTTTTCTGTTAGTCTGTTTCTATACAAGTTTTGTGTCCCTTCGTCTTCTAAGCATTCTATGTTTAACTTTTCTTCGACTTTTGTATTTCGCTTGCGTTGTGTGTTGATTTCTATATTTATTTTCCCTAGTACCAGGCCATGGTCGGATCCTTCATTGGCGGACGATATAGTGCGCACATCTATTATGTGTGTCCGCTTACCAATCGAAATAGACCATTGGGCGTTTAGTTCATTGATTCTCCATTACTCATGTCTGTCTGGCATTACACTGGCTGTTCAAGTTCTCCGTCTGCCTTCTTAGCGTATGATTCAATAGCGTCAGGTAAACACGACGCGATCACTGTATCATCGTATCATCAGTAAGTGACGCATAGTCTCCGTTATTGTCTGCCCCTAACCACGGATTAATCTCACTTTAATCGACTTCACAACAGATGTCAATATTTTGAAACATATCCAAAGTTCTTGGGATTGGACTAGGGATGGTACAGAATAGCATTTTTCAGTAATAGGTTGGAACTGAACCTATTCCAGAAACCTAATGTGAGTTTTTGATTTCGATGTGAAAACACATATCGATTGCCGCCAGCTTGTTCCTGGTTGTACCACAACTGTTGCGTTGCGTTGCATCGAATTCAATGGATCGAGCTAGCATCGAATTTAGAGAATGGACTTAATTTGATTTTTAAATATATCTATATTTCTTAACATGTTATTTTCCTACAGTTTGTAAATATATATATAACAATAACAACTAAATAAATCAAATTTTTCTGACATCTAATTATGGTGTTTTGAAATTAAAGTCGAGGTTTATTTATAATTCGTTTATGCAAATGGATAATGAAGACACTAAGTTATTACAGAAGATTAGATTATAGTCATATATGTAAAAACAAAATGATAAAGAATCAAAATTCTAAAAGTTTAAGACGTCTTTCTACATGACAAATATACCCGCCACGAATTAGAAATAATCTGTTGTACTGTAGCCGTACATACAGACCTAAAATTCTTTTGAACCGATCCCGTTAAACAGATGTTGTAATCGAAACGAACGCCGCCGATACGCGATGTCGTAGACGTTTTGTCACTGGTGCGTGTATAGACATAGACGATTGAAACCTATTCCGAGGTGCCTGCTGCAGTTCCATCATACCATAATATTGTAGATATTATCTAGGCTGGACATTGTCTGGCGAGTCATTTTCCGCGTTAGAGTTTAGTTCTCCACTGGTTGAATTTGATTTTCTAGCACGTCACATATACCCTTCCGCAGTTTGTTCCTAGATTTTATCAAGCTGATTTTAGTCACTTGCTCCCAAGATTCTGCAATCACGTAAATTACAGTTTTGACATTACCACTCAAATATATTAAGTTTTTATTGTTGAAATTGAAAATTGTCTGATGAAAATCGGTCCGGGCTAGCCGGACTCCCAGGTTATCGGAGATCAACTTATCCGGGTTACACTACATTAAGCCCTGGCGCAAATTGGACCTATAGTGCAGTCATTGAAGGTGGATTTGAGCTATTACCTCCGATTTCGTTGAACCTCCATATATTTGCATGAAAATTGGTGAGTGGTTAGAGGATACCTCAAGGAACAAAGGTGACATGCTGCCAACTTGCGCTTTTACCTTGGGGGTGGATGCCACCCCTTCTCAGGGGTGAACATGATTTTATTAAAAATAACCCCATAATTCCATAGAGGGACTAACTCTAAGCAAAATTTGTTATATAAAGTTATTGAAATAAATCAATACTTTTTGAGTTATTAAAGAATAAAGATTTTAATTTTTCGTGAGAAAACTGCATGTTTTTAATCGATTTTTTATAAATAATTCAAAAACTATAAGTTTTTACAAAAAAGTTATTTTACCAAAATTGAAGCTAATAAAAAACGAAATAAACTTCTTACTAGAAAGACCTTTTAATATTAACTAAAACTGAGTTATAGGTAATTGAATGTATATTTCTTTCGGCGACTACCCAAATCTAAGTATTCAAGCTTAAATAACGGGAAAATGATGCATTTTAAACTTACTAAACATTTGTCAAAGTATTTAAAAATATCTATCAAATGAGCCACCAAACAAGTTGATAGCGTTAAAATTTATGCTCCAAAAATTTTTTAAAAGTTACCTTTAAATACTTTTCCAAAAAATGTTATTGTTTTTTTAATAACTCTTAATAACTAATTTTGAGATATCAGATTTACCTAAAAACCATTTGAAAGCTAAAATTAAGGGCTTTTAAACAGCGTTGAATTTAATCTTTTATACCCCTTACTTTTTTAACAATAAAAGGTTAAATGGCCCCGGTTACATGATTCTCGCAGCAAAATTTAAGCTTTAAACGTTTCTATCTCGGTTATTTTGCACCCTACAGAAATGGTAAAAAGGTATATTTGATTTTTTTGAGGAAATTTTAGTATTAAAATAGGTGAAGATATAATAAGTTATGTAGATGAAATTAAATATCTTGGAATTTTATTTGATCCACAGTTAAATTTTACCAAACATATAAATTTTCTGTGTAAAAAAATTGGTAAAAAAATCGGTTACTTCTCTAGAATATCTAAAGGGCTTTCCCGATGGTCTAGGAAGGTTGTGTATAATACAATAATATTTCCGCATTTTAATTATTGTATGTCACTGTTTATTTCATGTTTAAATGAAAAGGTATATCGTTTGCAGTTGCTTCAAAATAAAGCTATGAGAATTGTCCTTGGATGTAGCAAGTATACCTCTATAAACTTTATGCTGGGAACATTAAATTTTTTAGATGCTAATCAGCTTATTACTGAGTCATGTTTGGTGTTAATATTTAAAATTATTAACAAGCAAGCTCCCCAATACTTCAATAATTATGTCATTAAAAGATCACTTTTGTTAGGTCAGTATAATTTAAGATTTGATAATTATCATATTGAAAGGTTCAATACAAGTGCCATGCAAAAAACTGTTTTTGTTGAAGGACTAAGAATATATAACAGTCTACCATCTAGCACAAAAGATTCACCAAATGTTAAAGTCTTCAAAAGAAGGTTAAAAAAATTGTATTTTAAGAATTAGTTGATTTTTCGTTTTTAAGTTATAGTTATTTAAATATATGTAAATGTTTATTTGTAATGTAATAGCTAAAAAGCTAAATAAATCCTATTATTATTATTATTATTTAAAGGTTTTCACCTCCTATTTTGTTAAACCTCCATCGATTTGCATGAAAATTGGTGACTAGTTAGAGCATACCCCAAGAAATAAAAATGATTTGATGCCAACTTGCACTTTTACCCTGTGGGTGGATACCACCCCATCTCGGGGGTGAAAACGATTTTATTAAAAATATCCCCACAAATCGATAGATGGACAAATTATAAGTAAAAATTGTTATAACATGTTATTAAAATAAATCAATACTTTTTGAGTTACAGTGGAATCGCGATTATCCGAGTCCCGACTAACCGAGCCTCTGGATTAACCGAGGTATTAAATTTTTGAAAAATTTTTCAAAAAGCCAAATTTTTGAAGATTGGTTTTTGATGAGTTCGTTTGCGTTGTTGAGGCTTACTTAAAAAAGAAAAATCTACCAAGAAAAGCTATTCTTCTTTTGGACAACGCGCCATCTCATCCAGATGCAAGTTCGTTGGTTAGCGGTGACATTAAAGCTGTGTTCTTGCCACCAAACGTCACATCTCTCATTCAACCTCTGGACCAAGGAGTTTTAGATGCTATGAAACGGAACTATCATCGAAGGTTTCTCCAGGTGTTGTTGACCTGGTTGGATGAGGGAATGACTGTGACAGCAGCCCTTAAAAAGATCAACCTTAAGGATGTGTCTTACTGGATAGCTTCAGCGTGGGATGATGTGAGAGTATCAACTTTGTAAAAGTCATGGCGAAAGCTATTTCAAATTGAAGCAAAAAGTGATGGAAAAAATAATAACTGTATTGCTGAAATAGTAGACCTCGCTAATCAGTTACCAACGGAACTGCCGATAAATGATGAAGACGTCAACGAGTGGATTATGCAAGATCAGCAAATGAAACTGACTGATAATGCAGTCGCCGACATGGTTATCAACCTACACAATGTCACTGAGGATGACACAGATGAGATAATTGAGAAAATATCTCACTCCGAAGGAATGAAGGCGATTGGAGCTGCCCTCGCCTACATTGAGCAACAGGAAGAGTCAACCCCTACCGATGTCCTTCATCTTCAGCGTTGGCGCAACATCGCAGCGTCAAAACGAGGCCAGAAGTTGACGCAGAAATCTATCAAAGACTTTTTTAAAACATGAAAATGATTCAGTACGTATGTAAATGTTTTCGTATCTATGTATATATTTTAACAATATACCTACTCTGTATACAGGTTTACTTCAATTTTACATAATAAACACGTCATAATAAAATTACATACGTCATAACTTTTGAATTTTTCGCTTATTTTAAGCAAACGCCCGATCTCCGCGTTATCCGAGTTTTTCGGTATCCAAGGTATGCGCGGTCCCAATTAGCTCGGATAATCGCGATTCCACTGTATTAAAGATCAAAGATTTGTCTGTTTAAGAGCACATGCGTGAAGTTACGGATAATAAAAAGAACATATTAATTAATTGTATGTTACTAAAATATTATTTTTATATTATTTCGATATTATAAATTTAGCAAGTGTATTCGAATATGTCAAATGTACCCATTATTGGACACCCCCAGTTTCTGGACATATTCAGTTTATAAAAAAAAAATCAAATAAATATCGAAATAATATAAAAATAATATTTACTAACATACAATTAATTAACATGTTCTTTTTATCATCCCTACTTCACGCATGTGCTCTTAAATATACAAATCTTTGATCTTTAATAACTCAAAAAGTATCGATTTATTTTAATAACATGATATAACAAATTTTACTTAAAATTTGTCCCTCTATCGATTTGTGGGGTTATTTTTAATAAAATAGTTTTCACCCGCGGGAAGGGGTGGTATTCACCACCAGGGTAAGACTGCAATTGGCACCAAATCAGTTTTGTTTCTTGAGGTATGCTCTAACTAGTCACCAATTTTCATGCAAATCGATATACGTTTAACAAAATAGGAGGTGAAAACCTTTAATGACTGAACTAACTTTCCCCTTTCATCCCTTATTGCTACTTCCTGTATCCACTGAGGTGTCAGCCTGAAAGGGGTCATAATTGTCAATATACAATGGACACATTTCACAGGAAAAACTCCATATTACTTATGACGATAATTTTTCGGCTCTAGCTCTCCGTCTATAAAACATGCATTTTTTTTACGAAAAAATAAAATCTTTCATCTTTAATAACTCAAAAAGTATTGATTTATATTAACAACTTTATATAATAAATTTTGCGTAGAATTTGTCCCTCTATCCATTTATGGTATTATTTTTAATGAAATAATTTTCAGCCCCTAGAAGGGGTGGCATCCACCCCCAGGGTAAAAACGCAAGTTGGCATCATGTCACCTTTGTTCCTTGATGTATCCTCTAACCTGTATGCACGCCAATGGTGAATATAAAATTCTGAATTGTATGCCAAAAAAATACGCAATAACTACCTCTTTCTCAACCGGTTTTAGAGCAATAAATAAATTAAAAAGGAAGAAGTTCCTCTCATTGGCTGTATACCATAATCAAAAATTACTAAGGAAGTAAAAATCTTCTCTTGTAGGTAGATGGTATATGCTTTATTAAAATTTTCTAAAAAAAGATCAAAGTTGGACTTAGTGGGCACATCACTAGTACATAGTGATGTACTACATATAGATACATTTTGTACTAGTGATGTACCCACTTTAAGTCCAACTTGGATCTTTTTTAAAAAATTTTAATAAATTATACACCATCTACCTACAAGAGAAGATTTTTACTTCCTTTTATTTTAACCAATATTTTAACCCTCATAGCGTTTTTCAGTGCTTTAAATCAAGTTAAGAAAATCTCGGTTAGCTAAGCAGTTTTTTTCTTCTGTTGGCAGCAGTAACTGTACGTGCGCATGTGCAATTCAAGAAATAATGATCAATTTGACAGAAAAATAAATAAAAAACAATTTCATAACCAAATTTAAAAAATGATTAATGCAATGCAATATCAAGTTCGGAATCTTCATTTAGTTCATAACGTCTACCTCGGTTTCATAACAGAAGAGAATTAGAATTACTGGGACGATTTAGACTTTTTTCCGATTTTGTTTGTCAAAGACCACGGTCTTATCACTATTTGAACAGATTGACCAGGAAATAAGAAGTCAGACCTGTTTGGTAAATAATTAAGTATTTTGCTGTATAGACAAATATAAAATAATCTTTTTAAAATATTACTAGGAATCATGCATTAAATCCTGTTACAGTAAGTGTAAACATAGGTACCTGTTACAGTTATATTTAAATATATTTCCTTTCTATATAATAACGACAATAATTTATAATTTTAATAATAATAATTTCCTTATAATAATAAGGAGGTATTAGAATACTTCCCGCGACGAAAGAAAATATCATAACCCAACTAATCCCTTCTCCTTCTGTCACTGTCAGGCAGGTACTCAAAAAAAAAATAAACATGATGCATTCATTCACTGCACCAATGCGCAAGCGTAACCGCAAAATTCGGAGTTAAACCATCTAACGAGGATCGGTTAAAATCGTGGTTAACTTAAACGAGTTTAAGCTCTAACCTAGTACTGAAAAACTGATTTAACATGAATATTTCGGTGACCAAAAAATAAATAGGTTAACCCAGCACTGAAAAACCGGCCCTTAGTAATTCAATAAATAAATCGTCAGTTTGTAAGAAAAATTCAACATCCCGTATCTCGGAAACGAAGCATTTGCGGACATATGTTTATAAAGCAAACGGTCATTATTTTTCAATCAAAACGGGAACTGGTGTATGTTTTCAAAAAACTGATAGTGTGTAAATAAATTTATTATAAATCAGCTAAGTACTTTCAGCATTTTTAATGCCATCATCAGAGCTATCCTATAAAAAGACTAAGTTGAAGAATCTTATTCATAAAAAATTACAAAGGTGAAACTTACGTCTTATAATTGTATATGTTACAGTTCAAGTTGATTATCCAGTTGGAGTTGACTATTCCTAGTTCGAGTCAACTCAAACGGCTGGTTTCAGTAAATTTTGATTATAAATATAAAATGAAGATTTTTATTCAGCATTTACTAGTAAGAGTAGACTCCAACTAGTTAAAGTATGTATACTCTTCCTAATGCCATTTAGTAAAAGTTGATTCACACAAACAACCGATTCTATTTACAAATTAAATGTTACTGGATATTAGTTCAGGAAATGAAGCATTTTGGCTTGCAATTTTTTCGTTTATCATGGATTTACTTGAAATCTTTATAGAAGGTAGGGAATAGCCTAAAGATCATTGTCTATATCATGCCGCTGTACGATGAAACCTTGGAGGTGTTTGCCACCCCATCTCGGGGGCGGGAATTTTTTATTACACTTTAACCAGGGAAATCGATGGAAAATGCACTTCTAAAAAAATTGTTGCTTACGTTTTCTTCGTAAAACCAATATTTTTCGAGGTATTCGCGGTTGAAAGTAAGTTTTTCGACAAAAAATCGACTTTTTAGAGGATTTTTTGAGAATAACTCAAAAAATATACAGTGAATAAAAAAACTGTAGCTTTAAAAATTGTATCTTTTAGAAACAGAAACAAAATCCTTTTTTTTATAATTTTTCTACAACCAATACAAACAGAGATACGGCATGTTAAAGGTTAGCTTTTTTCGTCAAATGTATAATTTGAAATATTCCAAGCCAAATAACGGAAAACTCTGCATTTTTCTAGAAAAACTTACAGAATATTTTTTTAGGTATAAAATTAGACCTTTCAAAAAAAAGTTTCTAGCATAAAAATTGAGTGACTTATGAAAACTACCCTCCTAATTCAAATTGATCTTCGGCCTTCTGTAATTCTTTTTATATATGTATTACCAATACACCCAAGAAGTTTGACCTATTTAAAATTTAGAAAAATTGGAGTTAAAAGAGATACAATTTTTTTGAGGTCAAATATCTCTTATTAAAAATATCTCTCATCTTTTATTCAAAATATCTCCGAAAATATTAGAGATACAAAAAAAATTATAAAGTATGTATTAAATTGTATCTTTTTTAATAACTAAAATTAACCTTTGCAAAGATTTTCTTTACAGTGAACATTTAGCGAGGTATAGCTGCTTAAAATCTCTATTTACAAGCAAACAACTCCTTATTCGAGCCCTTTAAACTCACCCTACTTAAAAACTAAGGGATCTTACAGAATTTAATTTACAAAGTCTTTATCACTGAGCGGCAAAAAAAGTGGCCACCCTATAAATTTCCGAAAGTAACAATTCATTGGAAATTTTATGTATTGTTTCATACTGCGTCTCAATTTAAATATTTATTGCGTTCATAAATCCTTGATTTTGACAGTTTGGGACTTAGTTTTGACGTTTATGAAACAGTGCATAAAACTTCCAATGCATTTTTATTTTCGGATATTTATAGGGTGGCCACTTTTTTGCCGCTCAGTGTATAATTTAGCTCTTATAGCTATAAGATAGCCCACCAGTTATAGAAAAAGACGAAGATGACATCGATCTCGATGAAGATGACTAAAAAACTATCTGTATTCTGTACTAAAGCATAATACAGTCATTATTTAACCAATCAAAACCAAATTTTACCCATATTAAAGGTTTACAATGTTTTATATAATCTTTGACAATAAGGGGTAGTTTACACCCCTAAAAATAATCAACGCCCTTGGGCATGATATAGAATATGAAGTGCAGGGGGAGATGATCCTAATCCCAAATTTTTATGCAAATCGATGCAAGCCGAAATCATTCTTTTAGAATAAATAATTTTTTTATATATAGCTCCAACAAGGGTGGTTTTAAGAGTTGAAATATTATAATATTATATCCTAAAGCATAAAACAATGATGATTTAACTAATAAAAACTAAATGTTGACCATATTAAAGTTTAAAATGTTATTTTATAATTTTTACAATAATTAGGGGTAGTTATCACCATTAAAAAACCAAAAGCGTACAACGGCTCAATATAGAAAATGTACTAGAGGGTAAAATGAGCCTAATCCCAAATTTTTTGTACAAATCGATGCTGGACGAAAAAATTGCGAGGTTTTTCCATTTTTCCAGCTTCATTTCCTGGCCTATATGTTCAAATCATGATAAGTAGTTGAAACGGTCAAAACAAAGAGACGCACAGTCATCAAAAAAGCACGTGAGATTATACTCGTATAATCAACATTTACTGAATCGATCCAGGAATAGTCAAAGTTGAATTAAATTTTTCAATGCCGTTCGGTATATTTTCCATACTTCTTTTTATAAAATAGGGGGTTTTGGCTTTTTATAAAATAGTCTCTCCGACCATTTTAGTTTGTTTTTCTGAGCTAAGCCATTCTTTATTAATATCTTCAATAACTTTTCTCCCAGTTCTTTAATTTGTCAATTCTTACTCCCTCTCAATCACAATACCACACAATACCAAAAACAGTGTTACAGGGTTTCACTGTATTAAGGTGTTTTCCCAGTGTGCAATCTCATATGTTGTTTCAAACCTATTGTTCTAGTAAACTGCTTAAAACAAATTTCACACTTATAAGGCTTTTCTCCAGTGTGTACTCTCAAATGTACTTTCAAATGACTTGCTTGGTTGAACTGCTTAAAACAAATCTCACACTTGTAAGGGGCTTCTCCAGTGTGCAACCTCATATGTCGTTTTAGAGCACTATTGTGAGAAAATAACTTAAAACAAATTTCACACTTATAAGGCCTTTCTCCAGTGTGTACTCTTGAATGTGTTTTAAAATTACTTGCATGAGTGCACTGCATAAAACAAATTTTACACTTATAAAGATTATCTCCAGTGTGCACTCTTCTATGTGTATTTAAAGTAGATGAATTACCAAATTGCTTAAAACAAATTTCACAGTTGTAAGGCTTTTCTCCAGTGTGGACTCTCAAATGGTTTTTCAAAGGAGCTGCTTCAATAAACTGCTTCAAGCAAATTTCACACTTATAAGGTTTGTCTCCAGTGTGCACCCTCATATGTCGTTTTAGACCACTATTGTGAGAAAATAACTTAAAACAAATTTCACACTTGTAAGGCTTTTCTCCAGTGTGTATTCTCAAATGTATTTTTAAATTATTTGATTGGTTGAACTGCTTAAAACAAATTCCACACTTGTAAGGCTTCTCTCCAGTGTGTATATTCGAATGTGTTTTCAAATGACTTGCTTTGCTAAAGTGCTTAAAACAAACTTCGCACTTGTAAGGTCTTTGTCCAGTCGCCACTTCCATAATATTTTGATTTAATGCTTTTCCTTCATCTTGTTGAGTCATATAATTTCCTTCGTAAGATGAATGTTTTATTAGTGTCTCCATAACTTCCAATTTGTTCTCCTCTTGGGGAAAATCTAAAATACAAATCAACTATAATACAAATATAGGGTGGAACTCACTTATGGAATAAAATTATTTCTGCCTTTATATTGATAAATTATAAAAAACGCTGAGACCCTCGATTTTTATATACAGTGATGAGCGCGCTAATAACCGGCAAAATAACGCAAAAGGACAACAATGCGTTGTAAAAGAAAAAGATGTAACTTGTAGAGGTGGGAAATTATCGGTATAAAACCATAAAACATGACCACATACAATAGTTTCCCATCTTTATACGTAAACTTTTTTTTCGTTTCGACTGACACAAATAAACGTCAAAATAAGACAAGGTAGTAACTGAATATTTTTTGGCAGGGGAAATGGGAAAATTGTGTCTGTTTAATTTTTAACTTAGTTTTTAAATAAAAATATTCTAAAATTCAAAGTAAAATTATTAACACATTAATCATATTCTTGTTAATGTAAATGTTTTTGATTTCTTTATGAACAGCCTTGCTTCCAAACTCACTCATTCTATTCGTTCTAACAGTTGTCAAAATTATTTAAAATTAAAAAAATGTTGTCACGTTAACGTCATACATGTGACTAAATTCAACTATGGCTTGTTTTTAAACCAGGAGGAGCAAACTAAAAAGACAGACTTACACCCAAGAAAGTCACTAGAAAAATCATCAAATACATCTTCTTTTTTGGTTGATCATATCGGCCTTCGATGGAAATCCATATATATATTGTATTATAGTAATACGTCGCTAAAGAGTTCTAAAAAAACTGTTTTTTATATAAAAGTAGACTAAAACTCTGAAAACTAAAGCATTCGACAAAGTATGACATGAACAATTAATGCATGTCCTGGAATCAAAGAAGATAGACTACAATGACCTTAGGGTTAAATCTAATTTATACTATAAACAACGAGCAAAAGTACTTGTTAACGATCATCTATCAGAGAAAATTGAAATCAGACGTGGAGTGAGACAGGGATGCGTGTTGGCCAATTCTTTTTAATGCCTACTCGGAAGAGATCTTGAAAAAAGCTCTTGAGGGTGAAACAGCTGGAATAAAGGTAAATGAAGTTCCCATTACAACATTAGATATGCGGTCAAGAAGACAAAGTTTATGAGAATTACAAAAACTCAAAGAAATAACGAGAATCTCTTCATAAACGGATCCAATATCGAACGAGTCGACCAATATGCATACCTTGGAACAACGATCAACTCCACAGGAGATTACTTACAGGAAATCAAAATCAGAATAGAAAAGGCTAGAGCAAATTTTAACAAAATGAGAAAAGTGCTCTGCACAAGAGATTTGAAGTTGGAGCTAAGAGTTAGGTTGGCTAGGTGCTACGTTTTCTCGACTTTGTTTTATGGAATGGAAGCTTGGACCTTGAATGCTGCATCAATGAAAAAACTAGAATCATTCGAGCTGTGGATGTACAGAAGAATTCCGAAAATATCATGGACAGAACACGTCACAAACAAAGAGGTTCTGAGAAAGATGAATAAAGAAATGGAAGTCTTAAATACAATCAAAACCAGAAAATTGGAATATCTCGGACATATTACACGTGAAGAGAGATACAACTTGCTCCAATTGATTATTCAGGGAAAGATTCAAGGAAAAAGAAGCATAGGAAGACGCAGAATATCGTGGCTGCGCAACCTGAGAGAATGGTACGGATGTACATGAAATGAACTTTTCAGAGTTGCCGTCTCTAAAATCCGAATAGCTATGATGATTGCCGACCTCCGTCGCGGAGACGGCACTTATAGCCCGAGAGGTAGTGTCAAATTTGACCGGAGCATTTTAGCATGGCTGTTTTTTTTATTTAGTTAGGTGTTCCAAAGCTTATTAACAAATGATGTGTCAGCTGACCCAAAACCGGGGATTTTAGGCAAGAAAAGGTAAAATATGAAACTTGATGGAAAAACGCTACAACTTATATGTCAAATAATTATCTCCGTGACTGGCGTGTATAATGGCCTAGACTACCTAGCTACTGGCTTTCAGCCAGGCGACTCGGGTTCGATTCCTGGCGTTGGACATTTTTTTTGTTTTTAAAATTGACATTTTGATTTGAAAAATAATTTTACAATTCTATAAAAGACATACATACTTTTTTATATTGTGTCCTATAAATAATAAAAACGTGGTATTATCAAAAAATAATTATTTTTCAAATCAAAATGTCAATTTTAAAAACAAAAAAAATTCAACGCCAGGAATCGAACCCGAGTCGCCTGGGTGAAAGCCAGTAGCTAGGTATTCTAGGCCATTATACACGTAAGTCACGGAGATAAATATTTGACATATAAGTTGTAGCGTTTTTCCATCAAGTTTCATATTTTACCTTTTCTTGCCTAAAATCCCCGGTTTTGGGCCAGCTGGCACATCATTTGTTAATAAGCTTTGGATTACCTAACTAAATAGAAAATAGCCATGCTAAAATGCTCCGGTCAAATTTGACACTACCTCCCGGGCTATTAAAGAAGATCGGTAATTTCCCACCTCTACTATTTTCATCTCTTTTTATTTCACAATGCATAATGCTTTATGTTGCCCATCTTTTGCGTTATTTTGCCGGTCATTAAAGCGCTCATCACTGTATAAATGTGCGTTTTTTAAACATAAATTTGAAAGTACAGGGAGATTCACGCAATCCTAGCATAGTCCATAAGCTTTATTTTTAACCCTTTCGATACTGTTGCCGTACAAGTACAATTTTCATTTGCAGCTTTGATGAGCGAGTGCCATACTATAACGCAAATTAATCTCCATCGTTCAAGTTCTGTCACCGTACATTTGTAAGACTTGTAAGATTTGTAGACTCCCTCTATATCGAGAACTGAAATGGCGAACTAATTACCTCCTTATAAGCGGATCTCGTTATATCAGACAACAATAATATTGAAATGTTTGGATGCCTCTTACATAGTTTATAAGGTGTCGATGGTCGACCTGAACAATGACACTTCGCCATCGTAAAGGACCCCGTAACACTCCTTATGGAAAAGTGGTCCCGGTCAAATTTAACGAAACTTCGGTCAATGATAGTTCTCAGTGAGTAGATTAAAAAAGTCCATGGCACCTGGATCTGAAAAACTGCTGTTCTCGAGCTACAGCCCTCTGAAGTTCTTAAATTCAGGTACTCGGATTACGTTAAGTGCACTAATTCACGGCCAAGTGAATGAAAATATCTATTATTGAAAGAAGACAGACTCATTTTCTTCATGCATATTTTGCGTGTTGCATATGAATTCGTGGTCAAAAATAGATGCATAGTATCCAATATTTCAATCAACGATAGCATTTTAGTCATATATAGACAGGGTGAGTCACCACTAACGCGACGGAAGATTACAGCGGAATGGTAAAAGATTTGAAAAAAAAAATTAATTAGTGGTTTGTAAGTTGATAATCTACATTTTAAAATTATTTTGAAATATACAGGGTGTCCCAATAAATGGCGGGGTATCAAAATTATATTTTTTCTTATGGAACACCCTATATTTTATTGCATTTTTTAATTGTCCGCAAAAAATAAGGTATAGTTTTATAAGGCTTCCCTATACCTATGTACAGAGTGTTCTGAGTTATGGTGACTTTTCTTAAAATGTAAAGTTTTAAAAGAAGGCTTATTCTCAAGTTATTTAAGAAATTATAAAAAAAAATACATTTACATCTAAATATTTTGATATTGGTTGAATGTATTTCATGATTAATTGGATTATTCAATGTGTCATATGATTCTTATTTTAAATGGAACACCATGTATATTAATAAATAATTATACTAAACAAATCTACCTCTTTCGAATGGTATATGCATGTCCTATACCTAGGTGTCATAGTTTTTGCGTAATTTACAATTATTAAAATTCTTAATCTGTAAATCGATTTTAAAACAAAAGATGTACCTAGTTAATTAATGGCATTGTATGATATTGTCATTTTATGACAGTACGATCTGGTAATTATTTTATAATTAATGTATTCCATGATTGATTATTATATATATAACAGCCCTACAGGCCTTAGAGGCCCTTGGCTTCGATAGTCTTGACTAATTTCTTCCACTTTTTGCGGTCCTGTACTTGTCCTCTCCAGTCTCTTGTACCCATTTCTTCTAGGTCAGTCCGGACGGCATCAAACCACTTCCTTCGTGGTCTCCCTCTTCTTTTCTTCCCTTGTTCTCCTGCTGATAAAACTCTTAGGACGTTTCTTTCTTGTGGCATTCGTAAAACATGGCCCAACCATCTAACTCTCTGTGCCTTGATTTTCTGAGTTATTTTAGGTTTCTTATACATCTCCATTAGCTCCTGGTTTGTTCTTCTGCGCCATTCCCCGTTATCCTCCTTTATACCACCAAAAACTTTTCTCAATATTTTTCTCTCCCAAATCTCTAGCTTCTTTTCTACTTTCTGGTTCATTGTCCAAGTTTCACATGCATACAGCACCGTTGGTCTCACTATTGCTTCATACGCTCGGATCTTGGCTGCCCTGGACACGTTTTTTGCCTTCAACAGTGCGTTTAATGAACCTACTGCTTTGCTACCTTTTAACAACCGTTTATCTATCTCTCTCTCTTCGTCTCCTCTATTTGTAACTGTAACTCCAAGGTACTCAAATTCAGTTACCTTCTCAAATTTATAATCTTTGTCATTTGTCCTTAGAGTAATCCACTTATTTTCTTCAGCATTTTCTCCTCTCATTTCCATATACATACTTGGTTTTTCCTTGGTTTATAGTCAGGCCATATTTTTTTGCTTCTTCTTCAAATTGCTTGAACATTTTTTGAAGTTCTATTCTTGAACGCGTCAGAAACACCAAGTCATCTGCAAAACCTATACACTGTTGTCTTCTGTTAAGAATCGTGCCGCTTGTCTGGATATTGGCTCCTCTAATTATATTTTCTAGTACTAGATTGAATAAGTCTGTTGACTTTTAGGGGGTCCCCTTGTTTTAATCCTCTGTTGACGTTAAACTGATTTGAAAAACTGCCTTCTATCATGACTTTATTGACTGTGTTGGTTAACGTCATTTTAACTAATCGTATCAGTTTCTCTGATATTCCTAGTGCTCTCATTGCTTCGTATAGCCCGTTTCGTGAGATTGAGTCGTAAGCCTGTTTAAAATCGATAAAGAGCATATGTAATCCTAGATTTTGTTCATAACTATTGTTTTGCAATAACTTTAGCAAAAAAATTTGATCGGTTGTTCCTCTTCCCTGTCTGAAACCAGCCTGGTATTCTCCTATTATCTCTGATTCATAAGCTTTCAATCTAGTTCTTATAATTTTTGCTAATACCTTACACACCACTTCTAACAGTGCGATTCATCTGTAATTTTCACATATAGTCTTATCACCTTTCTTGTAAATTGGGCAGATGAGTGCTGTGTTCCATTGCTCCGGCATTTTTTCGTTGTCCCATATTTTCTTTATAAGTCCAGCTATTTTTTGCTGCAGTATATTTCCTCCTACCTTTAATATCTCTGCTGGAACTCCGCTTTCTCCGGCACTTTTATTATTTTTTAGGTCCTTTATTACTGTTATTATCTCCCTTTCTGTCGGTGCTTGTGTTTGTTGTGGTTCCGCTTCTTGTATTTGTTGTTGTTCGATTTCTTGCCCTCGCTGTTGCATTTCTGTTTCTGTTTGGGCTTTATCGTTTAATAATTCTCCGAAGTATTCTGCCCATCTATTCAATTTTTCTGTCTTGTCTCTCAACAACATACCATATTTATTTCTGCAAAACATTATGCATTTATTTTGAGTCCCTCGTGTTTTTTACTCCTTGATAAAAAATTTTAACTTCTTTTTGGACATAGTTTTCTTCTATTATTTCTAGTTGCTTTTCCAGTGCTTTTCTCTTCTTTTGCCTACATAATCGCTTAGCTTCTCTTCTCTTTTCTTTATAATACTCGTTACTTTTTTCTGTGTTGTTTCTAATATTTTCCATTTTTGCGTTGTTTCTCTGCTCTAGAATTCTTTTGCAGTCCTCATCAAACCATTGCTCTCTATTTTCTTTTTCTGCTTTCCCAATGCTAAGGTCTGCCGCTTCTATCACAGCTGCTTGTATTTGTTTCCATTCCTCTTCTAGGTTCCCGGTCGTGATTCTTTCCAATCTCTTGTTTATCTCTTCCTCTGTTCTTTTTGCTACCTCTTTATCTTGGAGTCGCTCTAATTGGTATTTTTTCCGTTGTGTTCCTTTTCTTGTTAGCTTGGGAATTTCTTGCTTAAGTTTGACTATTGTCAATATATGATCGCTATCCGCGTCTGCTCCTCTGTAACTTCTACAATCAGTCACAGATTTGTTGTGTTTTCTTTCAATGAGGACATGGTCTATTTGGTTTCTCGTTTTTCCATCAGGAGAGATCCAGGTTATTTTGTGTATATCTTTATGATCAAATTGTGTACTTACTATCTTAAGGTTATGTTCCATTGAAAGTTCTATTAGTTTTTTGCCATTGTCATTACTTTCTTTATGTAGGCTTTTACCTCCTGTTATATTCATATAAATTTCTTCTCTTCCTACTTTCGCATTCATATCTCCCACAATTATTTTTATATCATATTTTGGTATTTTCCCAATTAGCTCACCGAGTTGTTCATAGAACTCATTTTTTGTTTCCATGTCTTTCTCTTCTGTAGGAGCATGTGCATTAATTATGCTAATTTTTCTATACTTCCCGCGAAATCTTAAATAGCACAGTCTTTCTGATATTGCTTGGAAGTCAGTTACTACTCGTCTTATTCTGTCTGACACTATAAAACCAGTCCCCAGGTATCTATTTGGCCCGCCGCTTTTAAAAAGGGTACTTTTCCCAACTTTTACTATCTCACTTCCTAGTTGCTTGGTTTCTTGCAAGGCCATTATTTCGATTCTATATTTCTCTCGTATTTTATCTAAATTTCTTAATGCTCCTTCATCGTAGGTCCCTCTTACATTCCATGTGCCCACTTTCAGTACATTTTCAATTTGTTTATTTCCTTTCTTATCTTCTTTTCCTTTTTCCGAATTCATCGTCCTTATTGTAGCCATGTCGTTACCATTTTTCTCATGTTGATTATTATTTTTTACTTTTTTGACCCCCCTGGTGCAGCTTCTCCTTTTTTTATTTCGTATAGCTGCTCCTTCTCTTCATCCCATCTCCATTCTCTACCGTCTACTATTAACTTTTTGTATCCAATTCTTGCCATTTTTCCTTTTTCTCTTTCTTCTTTCGCCACCTTGCTTAATTGTTTCTGTATTTCTTTTTCTTTCATCGTTAGGTCACTGTTTATGTAAATGCGTTCGTTGTGGTTTTTTAACTTTCTCTTGTTTTTCAATATCTCCATTTTTTCAGTCATTGTTTCCGTTTCTATAACACAGAGATTCTCTCCAATTTTTGTGGCGTTCCTTAATTTCACTTTAACTTGCAGTTCTCTGACTAGGAAATTTTCCATTTCTTCTCTAATGTTTCTATCGTCGTTTGTGTCATTTTTAATCCTGATATTATCAGGTTTTTCTTCTTACTGTATTTTTCTATGTATTCGATTCTTTCCTGTAGTTGCTTTACTTCTCTTTTTAAGTTCTGATTCTCTTGCCTCGTTTCCATTAATTGCTTATTGTTTATATTGATTGATTATTACCATTGTTTTTTACACATTTATTTACAGGGTGCTCAAAATTTACAGTTTCATTATTGGATTATTTAATGTGTCATATGATGCTTATTTTAAATAAAACACCATGTATGTTAATAAATTATTATACTAAACACAGATTCCTCTTTCGAATGGTATAGGGATGTTCCATAACTAGGAGTCATAGTTTTTGCGTAATTTACAATTTTCTTATGGCTGGTATTATAAACAACAAATAAATCATCAAATACGTATCTGTGGGTTAAATTTACTCTGCTACTAAATCGACAAATTAATTAAATTCCGTATTATAAAGCAAAACTACCAAGTAAATAACTAACTGATAAATAACATATTTATTGAAAACTGTTTGTATTTTCTTAGTATAATTACAGATGGGGGTGTACAAAATATGTATAAGAAAAAGATTATATAAAATAGGTTAATTTTATTTTTTTGCCTTCCTAGAGTGTCAACACATGTTTTTTAAATTATAAATTTATAAATTATTATCAAAAAATGGATAAGGCTGAAAAGAAACGAGATCGAGGAAATAATTACATAGAGCAGGAGAAAGAAAACCTTTTAGAAATCGTAAAACAATACTTTAATGTAATGTAACTGACAATAAACAAACGGATGGCACAAGTGTAAAATTGAAGAACGACGTATGGGAGGTTATCACCGAAGAGTTTAATGCAACGGCACAAAGTGGAATAATAAATGCAGGCCAGTTAAGACTTCTTTATGATAGCATTAAAAAAAAAGCCAAAAAATATAAGGTCAATCAAAAAGTGGAAATTTACAAAACCGGTGGTGGTCCAAATAAAATTTCAAGAGAGAGATTCCATCGGGGAGAAATATTTATCTATGGCGAGTACTAGTGGAACGCAGCCAATAGTAAATATTTATAATAGGACCGCTCCATTTGATGAACTTCTTCGTAATGAAGGTGGGGTTGTACAAGTTGCTGAAGAACAGGATCAAGGTAGTCTTGAACAATGCTCTGAAAATGAATCTGTTAAACTACCGGAAAAGTGTAAAAGACCTAATTATGTATCGGGAGTCCCACATCACAAAAAAAATAAGTGTGAAGAAGAAAGAAGATTTTACAAATTCTTAAAGTTCGAAAAGAAAAAGAAGAGTTAAGTAGAGACATTTTGAAATTAGAAAAACAGAAACTAGAGTTGGCAGTTAAAGAAAAGATTTTACAGCTAAAACATCAATATGGGGATGAGTTCGAGAATTTAAAAATTTAATACCCGTTCGCCTAATTTTATTTTATTTTATTGTAAATTAGTTATTAAAATAAAAAATTTAATAGTTTTTAGGTTATTATTGAAGACGTACATTTCTAAATATTCAACTACGTATTTGCAAACAGAAAATGGTTATAATCTAAAACTTAACCTTAGGTACATATATTTTCACAGTAGCCGAAAATACATTGAAACTGTCATCAGTGTCATACTTACTTGTTAAATAAAATTTACTTGTTAGAAAACTAAAGAATAGTTTATTTCGCAGATTAACTACCAGAGTTAATTTACTTTGCGTTTCTAATACGCAAATCTGTAGAATAAATTGTTTTACTTTCAAACTAAATTTTACTTGGTAAGTTAAATGTTTTATAATAAACGGTAAATTGTTTTTAAAAATAATATTTATGCACTCTCGATTTTTAACTGTACGAAATAAATGTTTGTTTACTGTATCATAATGAAATGAAAATTATGTCTATTTTCTAGACCACTATTATGAAAAGTAGGTAGATTGGTCTGTATACAATACATTTAAAAAAATCAGGATCTGCTCCAAAGTCTAAAGTTCATAAACGATAAGTTAAATATTTATCATAATCCTGTTCGGTCTAATATTGGTGTAGTTGAGTTTTATACGGACAATAGTGGTTTCTCTTAAGTATTCTAAAGTTGTGCTCACTACGGAGAACAATGGATTGTATCCTCGCTCCGACCCTTGCTCCCTGGTATTTATATTCGTTACATTCGTGAATTCTCGCATTTAAAATAATGTATTTATTTTACATAGCGATCGACAATATAGTTTCGATCGCTATGTAAAATAAATACATTATTTTAAATGCGAGAATTCACGAATATAAATACCAGGGACCAAGGGTCGGAGGGAGGATACAATCCATTGTTCTCAGCAGTGAGCACACCCTAACAGTCGTCTGATTGATTTACCCGAAATTTTTTCTTTACTAATATTTTGGTTTTCCGTAACAGAAAACAGGACATCAAGTTCCTTGACGTGATCACAAATAACTGGTTTATTTTTATTT
The DNA here is from genome assembly GCF_917563875.1 of Diabrotica virgifera virgifera. Taxonomy (NCBI): domain Eukaryota; kingdom Metazoa; phylum Arthropoda; class Insecta; order Coleoptera; family Chrysomelidae; genus Diabrotica; species Diabrotica virgifera. Next base: position 252,159,502 of record NC_065443.1, on the reverse strand, counting down.
AATTTTCCGAAATTTCTCAAAAACGTCCTTTTTTGGGTGTCTTCTATCAGGATACCTACTTTTGAGCGTAAACTTTAGAAAGTAAGATACAATTTTGCAAACACTCCCCAATGCAAAGTACCATGTCTACTCTTTCGTAGATAACGTGGTTATTCATTTTTAGGAACAATTAAATTTGAATATCATACATGGATGTTTATATTTTTGATAATTACCAGACCGTACTGTCATAAAATGACGATGTCATACAATGAGATACATCTTTTGTTTTAAAATCGATTTACAGATTAAGAATTTAAATTGTAATTACGCAAAAATTATTAGACCTAGGTATAGGACATCCATATACCATTCGAAAGAGGTGACTTCGTTTAATATAATTAATAATTAATATACATGGTGTTCCATTTAAAATAAGCATCATGTGACACATTGAATAATCCAATAATGAAACTGTAAATGTTGAACACCCTGTAAATAAATGTGTAATAATATTAATGTATAATATTTATTATTATTATTATTATTATATATATATATATATATATATATATATATATATATATATATTATAATTAAATGTATAATAATCAATCATGGAATACATTAAACCAATATCCAACTATTTAGATGTAAAAGTATTTTTTTTATAATTTCTTAAAAAACTTGATAATAAGCCTTCTTTTAAAACTTTACATTTTAAGAAAAGTCAACATAACTCAGAACACTCTGTACATAGGTATAGGTATGAAACTATACCTTATTTTTTGCGGACAATTAAGAAATGCAATAAAATACAGGGTGTTTCATAAGAAAAAATATAACTTTGATACACCGCCATTTATTGGGACACCCTGTATATTTCAAAATAAATTTAAAATGTAGATTTTATCAACTTACAAACCACTAATTAAATTTTTTTTTCAAATCTTTTACCATTTCGCTGTAATCTTCCGTCGCGTTAGTGGTGACTCACCCTGTATATATATATATATATATATATTTTTTTTTTTTACCAATGTTTCTTGGGTTTAGGTTCATAAAAAAAGCTTGTCTATGATGTTATGACCATATTTATTGATATATTATCCGACGTTTCGGCAGGAAATCCATGCCTTTTTCAAGGATTGACTAAAACAACATTTATTGAAAGCTACAATACAATTTAAAAGAAAATCGACTTACCATGCAATCGTAAATTTAGTTTTGAAACAAGTACACAAATAGACGTCACAATTAAAACAATGTTAAAATGTAAAGCATAGGAACGGACCCACTAAGTCATTGCGTTAAGAGAGTAATGAACTGTGTCAAAAATTATTATGGTGTTTATTGATTTTATGTTAAGTCAAAATAGTTGTCTTCGTCTCATAGGCGTGCTGAAATATTATATAGTTAATTTTAGATTAAGTTGAAATATACCCTATTAAGGTTTTTGACATCCCGTTTATCATTGACAGCTTTGTTATTTTTTTTTAATTTCTATGGACTCTAGCAGTTCCCTCTTCTTTTTGTTGGGTTCACTTTTTAGGATTTTAGTTTTATCGAAATCAAATTTGTGTTTCTTTTCGTTTTAATGTTTTGTGAGGGCTGTAGTGTTATTTTTGTCATATTTGTGAGACCGAATTCTAGAGTTTAGTAGCTGGCTGGTTTGTCCGATATATACCCCATCGCAATTTGAACAAGGAATTTCATATACAACATGTGATTTTTTTGATTGCGGGGTTTTAGTTTTAAGTTTAGTAAAATTCCTTTTCAAGAGATTATATCCTTTGTGAGCAACTGTAATGTTATGTCTCCTAGCCATATATATATATATATGTCTACACTAACCGTCAAAATTAACGCACCACCTTAAAAATGGGACATTTTTAATGTCTCATATTTCCTAAACCTGTTGTCCGATTTTAGTGATTTTTTTAATATCTTATAGCTTTATTCTTCAAAAATATGGCTGTAATAATATTGTTGCTAAACAGGTAAGTGCCATTGTATACCGGGTGTAACAATGATAGTGTGTTTTTTCCTCAAAGTTTGAAACACCCTGTGGAATATTCTAGTATATATAAAATATTGAAATTAAAACTCAACTGTAGCCTTAGGCTTTCTTAACATTTTGCTTCTTGATTTATTTGATTATGTTGGATAATAAATAAGTTAGATACTTTAATAACTAGCAACGTTCTTTACCAATACAGAGTGTTTCTAAATAAGTGCGACAAACTTTAAGGGGTAATTCTGCATAAAAAAATAATGACCGTTTACTTTATAAACATGTGTCCGCAAATGCTTTGTTTCCGAGATACGGGATATTGAATTTTTTCTTACAAACTGACGATTTATGTATGGCTCTAAAACCGGTTGAGATATGCAAATGAAATTTAGTAGGTTTTAAGAGGTAGTTATTGCGAATTTACAACTAAGAATTTTATATTCACCATTGGCGTGCATACGGGTCATATTACCCGGTCATATTACCCGTATGCACGCCAATGGTGAATATAAAATTCTTAATTGTATGCCAGAAAATGACCAATAACTACCACTTAAAACCTATCAAATTTCATTTGCATATCTCATCCGGTTTTAGAGCAATAAATAAATCGTCAGTTTGTAAGAAAAAATTCAACATCCCGTATCTCGGAAACGAAGCATTTGCAAACATATGTCTATAAAGCAAACGGTTATTATTTTTTCATGCAGAATTACCCCTTAAAGTTTGTCGCACTTATTTAGAAACATCCTGTATTGATGAAAAATGTTGCTAGTTGTTAAAGTACCTAACTTTTTTATTATCCAACATACGCGAATGAATCAAAAAGCAAAATGTTAAGATAGCTTAAGGTTACAGTTGAGTTTTAATTTAAATATTTTATATACGCTAGAATATTCCACAGGGTGTTCCAAACTTTCGAGGAAAAAACACACTATCATTGTTACACCCGGTATACAATGACATTTATCTGTTTAGCAACAATATTATTACATCGATATTCTTGAAGAATAAAGCTATAACATATTAAAAAAATCACTAAAATCGGACAAGAGGTTTAGGAAATATGAGACAATAAAATGTCCCATTTTTAAGGTGGTGTGTTAATTTTGACGCTTAGTGTATATCATGTAGGGTTTATTATGAATAATACAGGGTGTAATTTTGAAATTATAAAGTGCGGAAACCACTTATGGAATAAAGTGGTTTATGCCCTTATTTTAGAAAATTATAAAAAAAACATTGAGACGTCAACTTTTAAATTCAAATATGCGCTTTTTAAACATAATTTTAAATATACAGGATGATTCACCCAATCCTAGCCTAATCCGTAAGCTTTATGTTTAATGGAACACCCTGTATATTTTTATAATCTTAAAAGCTACTTCACAAACGGATTATTAACGGGTCTATTATGAATAATACAGGGTGAAAATTTGAAATTATAAAGTGTGGAAACCACTTATGGAATGAAATTGTTTGTGTCCTTATTTTAGAAAATTATAAAACACGTTGAGACATGTCAACTATTAAATTTAAATGTGCGCTTCTTAAACATAGTTTTAAATATACAGAGTCATTCACGTAAGTATGACACCATCTTTATTTTTAATGGAACACCCTTTTTTATATCATTATGATTTTGAAAGCCTCTTAATAATCTGATCCTAACAAACTGTATTGTATAGGGTCTATTATGAATAATATAAGGTGAAACTTTGAAATTATATGTACAATTTTTGTCAAGAAATAAATACCAAACTCAATACATTGATACTTAGTTAATTTTTAAACAAAATAGGTACCATTATTTTTGAAGTGTGATAAATTATAAATTTCAAAATTTCACCTTGTATTATTCATAATAGACTCATAATATACTTTTTTGAGATGAGGTTGTTAAGGATTTCTAATAACATAAAAATAGACAGACTGCTTCTTTAAAAATAAAAGATGCTGGACTATGCTGGACTTGGGTGAATCACACTGTACATTTAGTAAACACTGATGGTCAAACTTATACTATATTAAAATCATTATTTACGCAAAAAATTGAAATTTAAATATAAGGAAGAAAGCAAGTACAAGTTGTACTTGCCAACAAATTATTTGATATTACAGTAAAACCTTGATACAATGGACCTCTATTTAATGGACTTCAGATATAACGTACAAAAAATCCGGTCAAATGTAAAAAAAAATAAAAACGTTCTGTTAATATTATACATGCTTAACCTGTCACATACCAAGATACACTGAATACCAACGGAGTCCCCGTGGACCCCAAACGCTACGTAGTTTGAGGGTAGTATCTACAAACTGGAGTTGTATTTTTTGCCAAAAATTACATCATTTATCTTAATACACTGGCATTAACCTCATCTTCGTCGAGCCAGTCGGCTTCTTCAGCAGATCTTTCACTGCAGCGCAAAATGCCGAGAAGCTGATTTGACCTTTTGGCAGCAAGTCATTGTAGTCATACTCTACTTTCACAACGTTCTTGTTCAATGCAGGTAACACCTATGCATATGTATTTTCTTTTCTTGAGTTCTGAACAACATTACGATTAATTTTATTTAGGGTTATATAGAATGAGATTTTCATAATTTTTTTAGCAAAGAAAGGGGCTAACTTTATTTTGAGCGTAACTCACTTAGTTTTGATGCTAGAAACTTTTATAAAAAATAAAAATAAAGCTATAATTAAAAAAAATATAATTTTAGTTTTTCTCGAAAATTGTTTCATTTTTTGCTTACTTCACATTTAATTATTCGATTTGGAAGTTGATGAACAAGAACGTATTTTTCATGAGCTACAACTTTGCTTTTACTGGGTTTATAGACTTCATTAACACATTCGTGTCATAGCTGATTACAAATGTGGTAATTCACAGCTGTAATTTCTTCTTTTAGCCCGATCAAAGAACAATCTGACCTCAAAAAAAAAGGAATGATGAAAATTTGGGAACAGGTAGTTGAAATTGTCTATTATTTTATAAAAAAAAAGTTTACAATTCTACACCGCCTCCATTTTACAAAAATAGGGAAATAAGGGATGGTTTTTCATTAAAAGTGCTGTATTTCGGAAAATAAAGCAATAATAAAAAAAAATTTATTTCAAAATCATTAGGGTACTTTTATCCTAACATTTTGACTAAAAACTTTGTTTGCATCTTGATTCGTTTCTAATCTATAGCCCTTTTTAAAGTACTTAACAGGGGTGCTTATTTGAATTGCGCGCACAACAAAAATGTCACATTTTTAAATTAACTAATTTTTAAATCGATAATTTGGGGCATTTATCAAACATTAAAATGTACGATAATGCCTTTAGAAAAATATCAATTTTAACGTGAATATATTTTCATTGTGAATTACAAATTATTTAATTTAGAAAAATATGTTTTAAAATATATTAATACAAGTTTTGAGAGCAACATATATATTTTTTGTCACAAAAATTTATATAATCATTTAAATTAAAATTCCTTTTAGATTTACGTTTTAAGATGGCTAATTAACATTTAAATTTAAAATTATACATTACTTTAAAGGATAAAAATTTGTATGGCATAAAAAAAATGATATTTTTTTGATTTTTATTTTAAGTCAATTTTCAATCAATAATATCTTTGTTGAAAATTCATAAAAAACTTTAAAAATATGCTTATACGTACTTGGAAATGTACTCTTTCAAAAGCGGTATCTATTTTTCTTATGCATAGAATACTTTTTAAATAAGGCTCACTTGTTATAAACAACTACAAAAAATGTCATGTTTTAATAAAATCGATGCCATTCTTTTCTGAAAGCCTTTTTTAAATGAAAATATGGGAACATATTAAAAAAGGCTTGATTACATATATACACAACACGCCTATTGCAAAGGTAAAATATATGGGGCACGTAAAGACAGGTGAAAAAGTTGCTTAAAAGAGAAAACGGCGCGCTTCCTAAACACAGTAGACAAACAACCTAAAAATTAGAGCTATGTTCATGCTGTAATGTTTTGTCTTCGGCTGTCAAAGTTTTTGAATTTATAACTTATTATCAATAAAAGTGATCTGTTTGTTAGAAAATAATTGTGTAAATATTTACAATGCGTGCGAACAATGAAACAAATAATAATAATTCTTGTTTTATTTGTGAAAAACATTTAGAATGTGATAACGAAGAAGTTGTAATTGTCAAACGTGGAATTGAAACATTAAAAAGTGTAAGTTTAGGAAGAAAAGATGATAGACAGAAAATGCTTTTGGACTGTGATGAAATTAAAGTGCATAAAGGATGTAGACAAAAATATGTATTAAAAAGAGGAGAAAAGTTTTCAGTAGCTGACAAGAGACCCAAAATTATGATTTTACAGTTGATTCTATTATAAATGAAGTTGATTCAGACACAAATTTTACATCATACGAAGATGCAAATGAACTTTGAATAATTTAGATTGATTAATTAAATGTAAACAGTGATGATCCATTATCCATTTCGATATACAATAAACGATTTTTCATTGCACCTTTTATCATTTTACTACCGCATGCTCATTTGATCCTTTATAACTTAGGGAGGCAACATCAGCGCGCGAAAAACGCGTTCCAAGATGCAACTTTAATTTTGAATATTTTGTCGAGATATCTGGCACACATATTCGCAATATAGTAAAGAATTGTGGTACAGAGCCCAATTTAACGACGTTCTACACCTTCGGCAAAGAATTAAGGATTTGCATGAACTTTTAGTATGTTATAGTTTACTTCAAAAAACTAAGACTTGATTTTTTAAAAATTGTTTTACCGTGCCGTTTAATTACTATTAAGGGTCAAAGTTAAGTTTTAACATGGGCTCTTATGGGAATTCTTAAAAAGTTAATAACTTTTGACCCAAATTTACGATTTTTAATTATTTGTGCTTAAATTAAAGGTTTTTTTGTAAGGAATAACATATTAAAAAATGAGGATTTTTTACCGTACCATTTATTTTTAATTTATTTATTATAATTAATTCCGTAATTTATTCTGTAATTTCCGTAATTTATTATAATTTATTTTTATAAAGTATTCAATACTGAAACATATGATTTGAGTATTCTGCTATAAATGCATTGTTACCAACTTTCGCTTGCATATAAGTTTCCCCCCTCTTTCCTCTGAGAGGCATACCCCGCAACGAAGGTGTAGAACGTCGTTAAGAAACATGTTAGTATGTAGAAATTACTCTAAAATTAAATTAAATATACAAAACGAGTCTGTGCCGCCTTTAAGAAGAACAAAAAAAAACACTTTCTTCAAATAAACTTTTTTATCCCATGTCTAGATTTTGTGTCACAATGGAATTACTAAAAAACGATTATCTATAACAAGAAATTGAACTTGACTGACATGGCAATATTTAGCGCGCCTATGAGTATAATAATTATTGTTATCAAAATACTGTGCCTTTGTTTCTGATAGTATAGTCGTATAGTGTCACTGACACTGTAGTACTGCCGACACACTGTTGCCACACTGTTGAAAGTTCGGAGAACTATCGAAAAAAAAATATTGATGACTCGCTGATGTAGCCTCTTAATAGAGTACATTTATTTTTAATTAAGTTAATTTAATTTTTAACTGAAATTTAGAAAACCTTATAAATATTTAGTAAAAGAAATATTTTTTTAAGAAATTTTGAAATATTTTCATTTTATTTGTTTATATTGAAATAATTAACTTAAAAATACAAGTACATTAAAATTATAGTTTTTCAAATTATTAACTTAATTCAAAAAGAAAATAATATAGGATACATGCACGCGCATGTAATTCGTTCAGGTAAGTACATACTTACAAGGAAAACCAAAGTTTTCAGTTCTTTTTTCAAAAATTAAAAAAAAATTTCCAAAATTTTTCCACTGGCCGTAAATTTTTTTTGAAAAATTTTGGAAAATCTTAACCTCAAGCCCTTAATAGATCTGTAAAGAGTGTGTTCACCAATTTTCAGATTAATTGATACAAAACTAACCGAATAAGACCGTTTTAAAAATTCTTGGTTTTCAACCCTTATTAAAAATAGGCTATATCTCATAAAATAATCGAGATCTAAAAACAATTTTAAGACCAATTTTTAAGGTTAAATAACTCTGATGACTATTTTATTTTTCAGTGTTACATTTTTTTTATTATTTCATTATTTTTAAAATACAGCGCTTTTAATGAAAAACCAACCCTTATTTCCCTCTTTCTGTAAAATAGAGGCGGTTTAGAATTGTAAACTTTTTCTTATATAATAATAGACAATTTCAACTACCTGTTCCCAAATTTTCATCCTTTTTTTTAATTTTTTTGAGGTTTTTGTAAAGTTTTGTGTTCCTTGATCGGGCTATTTTGGGTAACAAGTAAATCTATGTGTATTATTGATCAACAAATGTTTATATCCATTTATGTTTTATATGGTTTTTTGGTGTTTTTAAACATGTACTACCGGTGGTACAAGACGGCTGTGACATAAGTTTGTGGCTCAAGGATGTCATGTACTACTATTGGCCACTATGTAAAAGGTAAGTTTATTGCTAATTATCTCTCCATAATTATCAATAGCAATCAAAATATAATTGCCTAAATCAAATAAAATTGCAAATATTTCTAAATTCTAATATTTTATTAGTTCTTTCAAAATAATGCAATAATAAATACAAAAATGATCTGACTTATAAACAAATGTACCACAGCTCTTGTACTACCTTTACATACAGCTGTAATTTGTTTTCTAGGGTTTCGCTACATCCATAGAGTTTTCAAATATGATTAAATATAAAGTGCACTGTGTACCACATGTGGTACAGGACGGTACAAACGTTTTAACACACCTATTTTTTTGATAAAATATTTCGATGGCTTAGTGTGAAAACATTGTATCTCATTTTTTTCGAAAATGACATTTTGGTGGTTTTAGTTTGAAAACCTTGTATCTCACGATTTACAACTGTTAGAAAAAATCCAAATACACTAGAATATCTTCTACAGACGAAAAAAGAAACCTCGTATATCAATTGCTCTCTTGATTTAGTGTGAATACCACGTATATTTATAACCAAGAATTTGGTACTTAATTTGGAGTGTTTGTTTGAGAGATTCGACTTGCAGAAATGTTTTTTGGGAACAACAAAAGGTAGTCCGGCATATAGAAACATTTTATGAACCTTAAATCAAAAGATTTGTATTGTATCAACCTAGTATTTGGAGGTGTGCAATAAGCTATGAAAAATGAAAACCTAGTAAATAAGAGATGGAAAACACGTATATCAAGATATTCGAGGTTATCATAGTTACTTGGGCAAAGGCTCTATATACTGCAAGGATATTTACGTGTTTTTCATAGTTAATATTTTTATTTCCAATTTAATAGCAACATTTAACATTTTTAGCTCTGGGCCAATATCACATATTTGTCTCAATGTGCTCGAATTAAAAATATGTAACGTAATTTTTCTTTTTAGGTTATATTATGCAGAAAATCAGTTTCAAATCCTGTAAAATTGTAATTTAATGAGATACGAGGTTTTCACACTAAGCCATCGATTTGCTTTTTGAGTTATTTGCAAAAAACCGCCAGAAAATGTGATTTTTTGCTAAAAAATACACATTTTCACTCACAAAATATTAACTTAGTAAAAGCAACCAACGGTATAAGTTCAACTTTGAGCTGGAGGGTAAGTAGAACCTAAAACCAAATTTTCATGCAATTCCTAGTTGACCCTGAAAATTACACCCTACTCTGTCATTTACTGGGCTATAAGTAGATACTTAAATTGTAATTATCTCTTATAAATATATTCTTTTTCTCATAGACATCTTTCAGTGCGTCACCGTTTTTCGATTTCTTTCTAACGCATTAAATTGTATGTGACAGAAAAAAGGCACATCTGTAATTACAGACATTTGTTGTTGATAGATGGCGCAATAATCGAAAAAAAAATATTTACGAATTATATAATATATCCACGAATATAATCTGTACAATTTATAAGACTATACAAATCAAAGAAAATACCATTTTATAAATGCAATAAACACAATTGATTTGTTTTTATGCCAAATTGCAAATAAAATGTGACAACTGTCAGATTTAATTAAAATGTCATGATAGAATAAATGTTATAAATGTGTATATCACGGACTTACCTTTTTTTCTTTCATTTGTGACGCACTGAAAAATGCCCATGAAAAGGACTTTACCACTAAATTATATTTAAAATCAAATTTAGACAAAATACATTAACAAAACTTATAAAAATATTTCACACAGCATATTACTTTATTACATAATACATATCATTTGTGTCTTTCTAATATTTCGTAACCCCAAAATCACAATTGTTCAGGAGACAAGAAAAACTATTGCAATGGGGATACAAGCTATAAGAGTCCCTAATAATATACCTAAGTAATGAAGTATGGCTTACAAGGTTTTTTTAACATGCGAGTTTAGTTTTACATTATACAAATCTGCAAAAAACGCATTTTTCAATTTTTCTGGGTTATGAGGTATTAGAAGGGGGACATCCATAAACTACGTCGTTTAAAAGGGGGAGGGGGACTTTGCTTATTATGACGGTATACGGCAGGGGGGGCATGAATGCACATCCAACGCCGTAATGTTCACGAATATAAAAAATATACCCTATTTTAGAATTAAAAAGAATTAGTATATTACTTTTATCCCATACTTTTCATTTCGTTTTTATCACTCACAGCCTTAATAATATCGCTAGCAGTTTTGTACAGATTAACAAACAATAAAACATTGTTCTATGTCTTTAAACAAACACTGCTATACAGAACAACGTCTGGAAGCAATAAATATTAAACTGTTCATTTATTTACTGAATACTCTGTCCTCTGTGTCTGTGTAAAACAATTCTACAATAATGAATATAAATAAAATATTCTATTCTATTTAGTTAGTACATTGTATTTTTATACTTAATAAAAGAAATGGCATTGAAATCAAAACAAAATAAGTATCAAGATTTATATGATGCAGTTAAGAAAGCATAGGAACTCCGATAATAGTGTTGTCTTTTGTCCCAATAAAATAATTAGTTGTACAGTAGACTCCCGTAAGTTCGCCCACCTCAGGACCGGATCCTAGGCCGAACTTAAAAGTGGCCGAACTAACCGATGCTTATCTAAAAAATGTCCATTTATTGTTTGTATGGATCTAGCAAAAACAAAACACTTGTACATTAAGTAGAAGACAACACAGAGGAATACATATTTAATACATATGAAAAGATAGACCGTTACAAAAATACTATAAAACAATACTTACAGAACTCTAGGCCTAATAAAATTTAAAAATATTATTGCACATTGGTGGTTTGGCTTCTTAATGCAATGTGTGACTCAGTGGCGGCTCGTGGTAATTTAAAATGGGTGTTCAATTAAGGAATATAATTATAGAAACAGTGAATAAAAGCCGCGGGAATTGCGGCACAGGCGAAAAATTTTTGGGAATCCTTTTTTTAACTATGTCATCTAGCATGCTAGTTCTTTTTGCTGATCTTGAAAAAAGGCGGAAATGCATGTAAATTGGCAAAAAAGTTGGCTACATTTGCATGAACACAAACACATTTCTGCAATATCAAATTGATGTGCATAACAATGTACATAAAATGAGTAAGGAAAATCTTTTCTTATTATTCTTTGAACGCCACCTTCCCTGATTTACGGAAATATTTAGCAGTTCCAACTCTTTTTTAATTTCTGTGGCTATGTCTCTGGAACTATGTGAAACAGGTTCTAAAAATTTCCAAAAACGTTCGTAAATTTGGCCATTGATGGGTAGAAACATCAATAGTTTCATCACACTGGATGGATACAAACCGTGCCTCTGAAACCTGTTTTTTAATCTCGTCCTGGCAAACAGTTAGAATAGCATCTATGTAATATGTAATTTTGAACTGACTTTGACGTACTTTTAAAAACAGTATTTCCCTCCAAATGTTTATGTGATAAATGTTAAATGTTTTTCTGATACAAGATCAATGAGGCCCCTGTATATTCCTGGATTTAGGCTTTCTGATGACTCGTCATGTCCCCTCAAAGCTATTTCGAAGAAATAAAATGCCACAAAATTTTACGCAATCGACAAGACGGGATAAAATTAATGTAACGATTTTTTTTAACTTGGTCGTTAAAGTCTTTTATCGATTTCCTATACCCAGAATCTAATAATTGGTGAACATCAATATTGCCAATATCTGAGAGTTGCAATTCATTTTTTAAATGGATTTGAGAAGATCCGTGTTTTTTAATTTTTGTCGATAAATGAGATAAATCCGCCCGTTTTTGTCCACTCTGAAGAAATAGTTTCATTTTTCGAAAATACGAAACATGGAAAACAAAACAAAGAATTTAGTTTATCACACCCGCACAACCACGAAGTTTTTTTTATATTGTTCAGCTTTAAAGCAACGTTTAAACTTTTTGTTTTTTATAGCACATTGCACATTCTTGTACCAAGTTTATCTCCGGCCGAGGTGGACCATTCTTTTTTATAAGAAGTCGATTTTCAAAACTATTTGCATTTTCTTTTATAAAATCCACTGAATAAGGCTCCATCATAAAACTATTAATATTGTATTTAAGATTTAATCGTATTTAGCTAGAACCCACAACAGAAAATTCCAAACTATGAACCGAAACGTGCCAAAACGCTTCACTGGCCTCTGGGTGCACTGCACAAATTCTTGCTGTTTTATATAGGCGAAATGCTTTTTCACCGATTTTAAGATTTCTCTTTCTAACTATAGGGTAGGTTACTAGTGTCTGGTTCAATTTGAATTCTGCACCCGAGCATAAGTCATCTGCACTTACCAAGTGCATCCAGCGGCGTAGAGCAAATAAATATGATTAATAAATAAAGTTATATTTTAATGATTCTATGAGATTAAAAAAAATATTTTAATGATATTTTAATATTTATGAGATTTAAAAAAACTGTATTTTAATGAACTTTTATTGGGTGTTCACTGCACAAGTGAACCAATGGAGAAACCGCCCCTGGTGTGACTAATGCTCAGAGAGCCGGCCGGAATAAGCAGACTGAACTAACCGAGGCTGTACTTACGGGAGTCTACTGTACAGTGAATTGAGAGAAAAAAGTATGCGGATATTAACCTTTCCGTGGCCGTGTGGTGCAACTTGGTTACTCCAGATGCGGTTTTGTCTTTATAACTTTTCAAAATATTTTTATTTTTTTTTTATCCCTCCAGGTAATCTTAGAAAATATATTACTAAATCGTTTTTTTTTATAAAAATTATCAAATATAATTTAAAGTTTATACTAAAATTGAAATTAACTCCTTGGGGCACACAGTGCCAGATACCCCTGCCAGAGACATTCAACAATATACAAGTTGAAGATGCAGCTTTTGTGCCAGGGCACGTGATAGAAAGACTTAAATATCATGTAGTACATGCAGAAAACCAATTTGTACCATACATCGAGAAGAAAGTAAAACATTTTTATGCCCTGACTGTAAAAATCAGGAATAAAATCAAATTGTAATTACAGGTAAAAATAAAAAAAATTTAAATCTTTTTAATAATAAAAACAAATTATTTCAGTTACTAGTGCCTTATTATATAACTTTCCAAACAATAATGTAAAATTTAAATGAATTATTAAAGCATTTTAGTGGGGTAACATAGTTGCCCCGCACAACCTGCAGCGTTATAATAAGTACATTTTTGTGAAAGTATTGAAAACACAAGTTTTCAGTGTTATAATAGTTTACTTAAAGTTAGATTTAACCTACAATGAAGTAAAAACTTCTTACTAGGGCAGTCCGATAAGTACTTAGCCTCTCCGCCAGATGGCGCCACTATCGCAAATGAAGTGTACTGTCATTTAATCCATTCTCGTAGACGGCTTAAGGGAACTTGCACATTTTTTTTATTACATAATAATGTTCAGTTTTGTATAAAAATGAGATTTCTAAAATTTCACACTTCAAAAACTGATAATAACTTAGAAGTACAAATTTAAAGTCTTCGGTATCTTAAAATAGGTCAAACAGCCTGTGACGTCACTCAGTTTAACTATATGGTTCCGTTTATGGTCATAATTAGGTATATTCTTCTTCTTCTTCTTTAGTTTATTGGCCTCCACCTATTTTGGTATAGCTCGTCGCGAAATAAAGGAAAAATATTTATATTCTATTAACATTTATCGTATGTCATTGTAATAATATATACCAGTTTGTTGACATTGGAGTTTGATATAGTTATTGAAGAAAAGGAAAGAAGGTTTACTATGGAAAATAAAATAATTTTGTAAAAGTACAGTTTTCTGTGAATAGTTCAAACGATCAAAACACTTGTAACGTCAAATAAATGTATTTTCTACTGACGTTTATAACGTCTAATTTAAAATTCTGTTTACTTTGTTGGAAAAATGTAAATGTACAAACGAATGACGTCACGACGCGTTTTAGGCCACCTGTTTTAATTTGAATTTTTAACCGCCTTTGGGGGCCAAACGAAAGACCTACAAAAATTTTTTATCTTTGATACATGTTTTAAATTATGTTCTGTTGTGATTTATAACATTTTTTTCGAATTTAAAAATTTATGCAAGTTCCGTATTGTCAAAATTTCAGCCAAATCGAAATTATAGAATTGTATATTTTAGTATTAAGTTTTTATAGCATGGTTCCGGAAAGGTTAATGAGCTACATAGTAGCTGATTTGGATACATTCGTAAATAAACTTTGAGAGCTAACTTTAAAAAATCCAGAAATAACATGGAATTTTTAAAAAAATCACTAAAAAGGGGGGTCATGAGTTGCAATTGCGACGTCGGTATAGGGGGGTCAACTGTAAACGACGCTCGGAAGGGGGGGACGGTATTAAAAACTCCAAAATTTTTACGACGTAGTTTATGGATGTTCCGGAAGGACAAAGACGATTTAATATGGGAGGACTTATTTATTGTTACTAACCTCTTTCAGTTTTCTGGTATTCTTGAAATTGGATAAGTTTATTTCCATGATGTACTATTTGCGTATTTATGGGATATTCCATTAAGTGTAAATAGTCATTAGCGTCCTGTGTACTGTGGGGCGTACTAGATTTCTCCTGCTCCTGAATTTCACATTTAAAATCATCTAAGTCAGTATACTCTATTTCTATTTTACACGTTTCCTCGCTAACTTCTTGCTTTACTTCCATTTGAGTACACTTGATTTTATGTATTTCAATAATAATTTTACACTTAAAAAGTGAAATCACTATAATTAATTAATTAAAAATTACGAGAAGCGAGAAGCTAAAATTAGCTCCCTCCCACATCACTGTAATTAACCCAGTGCAGTGATGCCACATGCCACATCCAACCCAATCAAGCGATCAAGCACTTATGACATATGACATATGTCTATGTGACATGTGACATATATATTATGCCTCCTCTACACATCGACGGACGCGTCTGCAAATGTATATCACGTCGTCAGACGCATCTGCAACACACCCGCACCCGATACTTGTCGGTTTTTCCAACACAGATCATGATACTAAATAACAAGATCGAGTATCGAGTCCATTTTCAAGGTCGCGGTAAAGTTCCAATGAGATGGTTCCCTTCGTACTCCAATCAGAGGTTTGTTCCAACATGAACTTTTGGACGATCCAGAAACCGTCACGGAACTACTTGTACCGCTTGTTGTGCGCATGTTCGTAACCGTATCGCCCAGTTATCGTCCGATGACGGTAATCCAATGATAAAAACCAAAGACGTATGCCGTAGATATATTAATATTATGTGATACATGACAGAAGCTCGAAACAAATGACAATCAATGAAAAACCCTATTGCCCAATTACTGAAATGGTCATCACGAAACCGTCACTAAAAGATCACAATTCTTGTTGGACCAGTGGGAAGGACGATCCGAGGACGATCATATTTTTGTTGGAACGGATTTTGTTTACTGCGCAGGAGCGTTACCGTTTCGTGACGGTTCTCGGTCGTGTTGGAACAAACCTCAGAGTAAACATATAAATCAAAAATGAATAATCAAGAATGAATAATTCAATTTCGTTGCAACACGAAACTACAGCAGCATCATTATAGTGTTCATATATATAGTCCAATCTATAGTCCAATCAGAGAGTGCAGCAAGCACGTCTAAAGGCCGCGTCTCACCATCAAATAATTTGTTCAAACAGTTTGAGCAAACTTGACGTACTTGAGGAAGTACGTCAAAGTGACGTCACAATTGCAGTTTTTTTGAAATTCTAAAAATCTGTGCTCTCACTATCAGTCTAGTTTAATCAAATTTTTTGTATTGAGTTGTCTAACTTGTTTGTACTTTATTTAAAATTAAAATTTTTCATTATTATCCACAATGAACACTCAGGATGTGACGTCACTAACTGTCACTTCAAGTTTGCTCAAACCAGTTTGATCAAATTATTTGATGGTGGGACGCGGTCTTAACGGTTTCGAAACTTATTAGTCTCTCCATCAGGAGGCACATATTATGCTGCTCTCTCTAAGCCAACTAGGACCAACCCCGGCGTGCAGTCACGGATTGCAACGAACGAAATGGCAGGTATGCCCTAGCGGCAACTGCTAATAGCAAAAACTAAGTTTTCAATCTAATAGCACATAAAACAACATTAAAAGATGTTACTCTACATCCTTCCAGATTGAAAACAATGGGAACCTTCTCTGGTAACATCTCCGAGGCTTCTACAATTTGCAAGCCATAACGGATGCTGAGATACTAAGAAAGATATAAGGGAATTTTACAATTTATAATTCACGTCCCATCTGCTCATCGCGGTAAAGTTCCAACGAGAATGGTTCCCTTCGTTAGGACGGTTATTATGGAAATTTGACGTTATCAAATAAATAGAATGTCAAATGTAAGTTTTGCTTTAAAATTTTCATGCAGAATTACAGCTACATTTGAAGTAGCTGTAATATTATGTAAAAGGAACATTAATCAATAGGGCGTTTCATCGACTGTCATTTGTTTCGAGCTTCTGCCATGTGTCACATAATATTAATATATCTACGTCATACGTCTTTGGTTTGGATCATTTTAAATACCAATAACGTATGACGTAGATATATTAATATTATATGACACATGACAGAAACTCGAGACAAATAACTGTGAATTAAAAGCCCTATTCTTATAATATCATTAGTGATTAATAAATAAACAATTTACAAAAAAATTCAATAACATATCTTCTTTTTGTAATTTTATTCACTTTGGCGGAAACTTAAACACAACCAGTGGGAATGAGGTTGGCTTTGTATGTGGTAAATAATAAATGGCAAAATATAAAAACAGAACTGTTTGTGTGATATAAAAAAACTTGTACTTGGTACTTAAAATCTGAAAGCATTCCCAAGGATCTTTTTTGTACCTATCTAGATAGCTCTTTAAAAGAGCTTTTCAAAAAAGATAAAAGAGCTCTTTTCAATGTACTGAGTCTAGAGCGTTCATAAAAATAACACGTGCTTCTACTTAATAACAGGCGGTAGCTGGTTTGTCTTTAGTTTCATGCGTGGAAAACAATGATGCTAGATAAAAAGTAGTTCTTTTATCTCGCCAGGTACCTCAGTGCCGGATTTAGGGTACTTGCGGCCCTAGGCCAAATCACCCCGAGCGGCCCCCGAGAACTTCACGATTATGTAATTAAAGCATAAAGCACATTTCATATTAATACATAACGTTTATTTTAAGTTTACTTTTTAAAATTGATACAACATGCAAAGCATAACATAAATGAATAGAAATTCCACTAATGTTCTATTTGAATACGGTAGACAAATAGGTTGAAATGTTATATTCACTAATTAAATAATCTTGGTTTACAAATTTGGCTAAAACCCCAAAACATTCCAAACAACAATTTCTATATTTATAAAAATTTCTAAAAAGAAAATGTATAGAAAAATTTCTATATTTATAGAAGCCTTTGAGATGTGGGTTTTTCGTAGGATGCTGAAGATCTCTTGGACATAGCATGTGACCAACAACGAGGTCGAGGTGCTGAGAAGAATGGGGACTGAGAGAGAACTCCTAAATATTGTAAAAAACAGAAAATCGTGTTATCTAGGACATATTTACAGAGAAGAACGATATAACTTTTTACGACTCATAATGGAAGGGAAAGTGGAAGGAAGAAGAGGTCCAGGAAGAAAAAAATGCTCCCGGCTGAAGAACTTAAGAGACTAGACAGGCATGGACACACATTCGATACTATTCAAGATACAGAGAAATTTGTTGTAGTTATAGCCAACATTCAGTAATGGAGAAGGCACCTTAAGAAGAAGATAGAAAATATTATATGTATAATTCAAAATGTTAGCAAACAGCAGTTATTTGTAAAATTATTAATACTGCTAAAATTACTATATTATAAATTATAATATTATTAATTAATTGTTCAAATTAAATATCATTTGTTTCATTCGGAGGGAACAGTACAGATGACAACAAAAGACTAAAAAAAGACGAGTTGAAAAGAGTAACAGAACAAGCAAAATAATATGAACTGTACTAGTAATAGGCTACGGTACTGAAAAATAAAAATATTAAGAGTACATACAACCAATAAACTTCCAGATCGTTCAATTTTCACATTATTCTCTAAAGACCGCGTCCCACCATCAAATAATTTGATCAAACTGGTTTGAGCAAACTGAAAGTGACAGTTAGTGACGTCACATCCTGAGTGTTCATTGCGGATAATAATGAAAAATTTTAATTTTAAATAAAGTACAAACAAGTTAGACAACTCAATACAAAAAATTTTATCAAACTAGACTGATAGTGAGAGCACAGATTTTTAGAATTTCAAAAAAACTGCAATTGTGACGTCACTTTGACGTACTTCCTCAAGTACGTCAAGTTTGCTCAAACTGTTTGATCAAATTATTTGATGGTGAGACGCGGCCTTTATACTGTCATGTTCTTAATTTGGATAAAGTTGGATTAGTGATTAACATTAACACTCACTCCACTCCATACTCATAATAAATCTCATATCTAAACTCAAACACCCACTTTTCTAGCTTTTTTGGCTGCAAAATCTTTAATTAAATCGTTTAAGTCTAAAGGCTTGAAAAATCTCAGCATTTGAAACAAAACTAGCCGAACTAGACAATCTAGAATCTTCGTCAGAAGTCGAGTTCCTCAAGTAGTTTTTGATTAAAATCAATGGAAAAATCCCAATAGTTGGCTGTATACCATAGTTTAAAAACCTATACAGAAGTAAAAACTTCAAATTGTATTTTGGTATAAAATAGTTTATTTAAAACTTCTAAAAGTCATCCACATGGATTGCAAAACGTTTTCGTTCTGAACAGAACATCTTCAGTGCATTCCGCAAAGTAGTTGTAACTAGCACACCAATGAAGGTGGTAACTTCAAAATATATGGCTTACATTATACCTTATGATAAAATATTATGACTACAAGTCGATGTTACTAGATTAAAATATGTATGTGCCTAAAGAGCAACATGCTTCCCTGCTCAAAAAAACTAGGTACTTGCCATTTTAATTAGCACAGACCAACAGAGTTGGTCTGTAACTCTGTTGGTCTGTGCTAATTCAAATGGCAAGTACCTAGTTTTTTCGAGCAGGGAAGCATGTTGCTCTTTAGGCACATACATATTTTAATCTAGTAACATCGACTTGTAGTCATAATATTTTATCATAAGGTATAATGTAAGCCACATATTTTGAAGTTACCACCTTCATTGGTGTGCTAGTTACAACTACTTTGCGGAATGCACTGAAGATGTTCTGTTCAGAACGAAAACGTTTTGCAATCCATGTGGATGACTTTTAGAAGTTTTAAATAAACTATTTTATACCAAAATACAATTTGAAGTTTTTACTTCTGTATAGGTAGTTTTTGATTCTTTTCAATATGCTGAATGATCTTTCTCCAGCTGCATTAGATGTCATCATGCATAGCAGAATGCACAAAGCCGCGTCCATATTCGGAAATAATGTTGTTAACTGTTTTTCATGAATGAGTTTCAAATACTCCAAAAGTGTATTCCTCGGAGGCTTGGTAATCTTGTTATCATGAGGTTCTCTTTCTTCATCAAATATACCTTCAATAAAGCCTGTGAACTGTACACACTCTTCTCCAAAGTCACCATCTATGTCGATTCGATACTTTTTAGCCAAAATAGAAACTTTTCCCCTGATTTCTTCATTGGAAATTGACGATAAGTTGTTTAAAAATCCAAATTCTTTATTAAAACTGAAATAAACTTCGGAACCTTCATTCAATTCTGAATAAAGCCTGTCAATTACAACATTAAATATATTAATCTTTAAGTCTTCTTTGCCATTAAAGTGGGGTTCAGTGGGTTCATCTTCTTTGTCTTCGTCAGGGAGAGCTTTTCTTTTCGGGCGTCTTTTTATTTCAAGAATAGATATAGGTTTCATTTTTAGACAACTCTTTTCTTCTTTATTCATAGGAATCAAAGTTGTCTCTCAGACTCAATGACTCCTTTAGAGATTTGTATGTTGAAAGTCACATTCAAGTCTGTAGCAGTTTTTTCAAACGTTTTGCTACTCTTGTCAAAACGTTGTAAAATATCGTACCACGTGTTTAGTAAAATACCACGTATTTTTACTACAAAAGCAATATTACGTAGGTCAAAATTTTTGACGTAAAAGGACTGTCAAAACATTAGATTGTGACTTTTCGTTATTGCCATGTTTATAATAAACATGACAATAATGAAAAGTTTTATGAAAAACTTAATAATATAATAATGAAAAAGAAAAACATTCTAATGTTTTGACAGTTCTCTTACGTCAAAAATTTTGACCTACGTAATATCGCTTTTGTAGTAAAAATACTATAGAATAGCATTCTCTAATTCGAAAAATTATTTACTGATTTGAATTCAATTAGTAAAAATTATTTTACCAAAAAATTTTTGTTTACAAAACGCTGCGGCCCCCTTTTGCTTGCGGCCCTAGGCCGAGGCCTAGTGGTAAATCCGGCACTGTCTATTAATGACGCACGGGTAGATAAAGAATCGTGGACTCAACTGTAACGAGGGCGACAATACAGCTAGGACTATTTGTTATCAATTCGACCTGACAAGTGGCAACACTGCATTGTGGTAAGTGCTGTCATGCTGTGGCTGTGGTCATTGGTCATGCTGTGAATACACTGAATACAGTTCATTGGTTGGGTTGAATTTACATACAACCCACATAAACAAAATTTTAAAATTTGTTTATCTTTGTACATCCTGCCTGCTCTATTTCTATTAGATAAACAATTTCCGATTTTTTGAACTTCTTTGCAGATATGTTTACATTGGTTTACATGGTTAGTTAGAATATTATAATTCCAGAGATAATACTATAATTTGGTATTACAATGTATGCACTATTTAGTAACTTAATTTTAAATTCTAATTTCCTTACAGTATATTGAACGAATTTCGTTATTTTTCTATTTGAAATAGCAATAGATCTTCTGTAGAATGGCTAGAATACAATGGAAAAAGTATAGATCTTTGACTGTAGCTGTGAGCTTGGTGGTGTTGTATTTCATTGTAAAAACACAAACTTATGAACACACAGCTTTTGTATTTCTACCCAAAGTACATCCAAACAAGCCATGGGAGTTTGTAGCAGACTTTAGCAACATGAAGTACTTAAATCCAACAATGTAAGTAGAATTTTATCAATATAATAAATTGCCTAACTAGTTCTGTACCTCAGAGCCAAACTGTATTAACTCCATTGTTTTTGAAAACTTGTATCACATATCCTCACTTTTTACATTAACAGACTTCACATCTTTTATTTGCAATACGATATTGAATCCTATTTAATGTGATTTTGAAGATAGGCAACGTGAAAGTGTATTAAGTTCCTTAGTAGTTCTGAGCTAAACAATCGTTTACACTTAATACCCAGTAAAATAAAAGTATTAGTGGAGTTATCACCTGCACATGTTTTCTTCGTGTGCCTTGTCTGTTCCATACGTTGGCAATCAAGATGGCTATTCTGACTTTGTTTAAGGCAGATCTGTATAGTTCTGCAGATAACGATTCGAACCATTGCCAATTTTGGAGCCACAAGTGTCTCCTCCTCCCTGGAGCCCTTCTGCTGTCTATCTTTCCTTGGATCCTTGGATGATCAGCTGTAGTACTCTATATTTATTGTGCCTCATACCGTGACCCAAGTGTTCCAACTTTCTTTTCTTTATAGTTATTCCTACCTCTCTATCTTTACCTGCACATGTAAGAAGTATTAACTGCATGGAACCGTGGCTGTATTCCGAAATATTTCACACAGAATCTTTCATTTAAACTTCCATACAATAACATATTATTATGTGATGAATAGGTATGACAGATTAAATTTGGTCAAAATTCAGATGATAAAAAGAAAATAGAAAAGCTAAGTTTAGAACTAAGACAGAAAATGATTAGCTGATATGTTTGGTCAGTACTGTTGTACGATGCAGAAGTGTAACCTCTAAAAGTATCAATCATAAAGAGAATAGGTAACTTGCATAAAATTTTAAATTTGAAAAAAATGTTATAAATCACAACAGAACATAATTTAAAACATGTATCAAAGATAAAAAACTTTTTTTTTGTCTTTCGTTTGGCCCCTAAAGACGATTAAAAATTCAAATTATACCAGCTAGCCCAAAACGCATAACAAAGTAAACAAAATTGTATATAATTTTAAACTATAATTGTATATAATTAACATTATAAACATCATTAGAAAATACAGTTATGTGATGTCACAAGTGTTTTTGATCGTTTGAACTATTTATAGAAAATTTGTACTTTTACAAAATGGTTTTATTTTCCATAGTAAACCTTCTTTCCTTTCCTTCAAAAACTGTATCAAACTCCAATATCAACAAACTGGTATGTATTATTACAATGACACGATAAATATCATTAGAATATAAATATTTTCACTTATTCCGCGATGATCAGCTGACCAAATACCCAAGTAGGTGGTGGCCAATAAACTAAAGAAGGAGAAGAAGAATATACCTAAATAACCATAATCATAACTATATAATAAAACTATGTGACGTCACGGGTCGTTTGAACTATTTTATACTGCAGAAGACTTTAAATTTGCACTTCTAAGTTATTATGAGTTCTTGAAGCGTGAAATTTTGGAAATCTCATTTTTAAACAAAACTGAACATTATTCTGTAATAAAAAAAATGGGCAAATTGTCTATTGAAGCATTGGAAATGTGGATTCATAGTTGGATACTGAAGATAGCTTGAACACCAAGAAAAACTAATGAAGAAGTATAAGGAAGGGTCAACAAAGATACAGAACTGTTGGACTGTTAAACACCTGAAAATTTCTTATCTGGAACATATAGTGAGGGGAAATCAATATAAAATATTACAATTGATCCTAAAGGCAAAATAGAGAGCCATATAGGTGTATAAAGGAAACAAGTTTCTTGGTTAAAAAACATTTGTGAATGGACTCAGATATCAAATGCATGACAATTATTCTATATTACAGAAGATTGAGAAGCCTTCACAATGGCGATCACCAATGTCAGATAATTCTGATATGGCATGTGAAGAAGAAAAAAGAAAATATTGAACAAAATTATCAATATCTTTGGTAGGGCGGTAACAGGTGTGGATTTAAAAGACTTGATTATAAAAAAGCAGCAAGAAGTGGTGGAAGAATAAAATTATTGACACTTGATTTACCGAAATGTGTACCAACGCATGTTCTAAGCAACCAGCAGAGTTTTTTTAAGCTCAAGTTATGGATATACAATTATACAATTTCAGACACTTCAGGTAATGTTACTTCTTGCATGTGTGCATTTTATAATTAAGGCCATCGGTACATAATTCGCAAATATTTTACGGCTATCCCTACTTTTTCTATCTTTACACGGCAAATTACGTGTAGTAAAATTCACACTGGTATGGATATATAAACATTACTAGAATGTTATTCTACTTGAAAATGTCATCACTAACTTAAAGAGATGGCTTTTGAATGTTCTTGGATAACTGTTATTTGTATAATTGCAAATTATTAATTCAGTTAATAAATGTGATACTTTTTTCACTAACTAAACTTACGTGCATAGAAATCGGCCCACTTAAAAATTTGGTCATTTTTAATGTCTCATATTTCTTAAACCTGTTGGCCGATTTAAGCGATTTTTCAAACATGCTATAGCCTGATTCTTTAACAATACCACTGTAATAATATTGTTCTTAAACAGGTAAATTTTCATTGTATACCGGCTGTACCAATCAAACTGTGTTTTTTTCTCAAAGTTCGCATCACCCTGTGGAATATTCTGTGGAATATAGCATTTATAAAATACTAAAATTAAAACTAAACTATAGCCTCAGGTTTTCTTAAGATTCTATTTTCTGATTCATTCGTTTGTATTGGATAATAAAAAAGTTAGGTACCTTAACAACTAGACATGCTCTTCATCAATACACTTCTTCTTCTTCTTCTTCGCGCGACTAGGATTACTCCTGTTTGTCTGCCTCTTATTCTGTTTCAGTTGTTGTTGACTGTACATTGTCTTTCCACCTTTTCGGCGGCCTTCCAACGGGTCTTCTGCTATACGGCTTGTTGTTTTTACAGATGTTCGCTAATCTATCTGGTTCCATTCGATTTACATGTTCGTTCAAGTTTTTCTTTCTTGTTTTTATCCACCTGTTAATATTTTGAATTTTGCAAAGTTCTCGTACCTATACTTCTGTTGCTTTGTCTGTCTCTTAATGATATGCCCGCTATTGATCTTAATACTTTCATTTCGATATTGATTTGTTGTTTCGTCTTTCTTGTATCGGTCCTTGTCTCCGCTGCATATGTTAGGATAGGTCTTACTGTTGTCTTGTATACTTTTATTTTGCTTTCCATGGTCAGATATTTGTTTCTCCATATGGTTTCTCGGAGGCAACCACTTACTCTTGCCGCTTTTGTCGCTTGTGTTGTGGTCTCTGTTCTTATATTCCTGTCACTAGTGATCTCTACTCCTAGGTAATTGAATTTCATTACTTGTTCTACAATTTTGCCGTCTATTTCTAACTTGCATCTACGCGGCTCTTTACTTATCTTTACTTTTATCACTATACATTTAGTTTTTTCTACCGATATTCTCATATTAAATTTATTTGCTGTGAGATTGAAAGTGTGGAGCTGCCTTTGTAGGTCATCCTCGTTATCAGCAATTAGTACTGCATCATCGGCATAGCATAGTATCGTGATTTTATGCGCTCCCATGTGGTATCCATGTCGTTTTCTGACTTCGTGAATTATTTGATTCATCATCATATTGAATAACAATGGGCTGAGCGAGTCTCCTTGGCAGATTCCTCCCTTTAGTTCTATGCGTTCTGTTCCTCCTGTTGACATTATAACTCTGGTCTTGTTGTTCTTGTTAATTTCCTTAATTAGCCTTATTATCTGGTGGTCTATTTGTTCAGCTTGTAATAAATTTAAGATATCATTTCGCCTCACCCTGTCAAAAGCACTTTTTAAATCTACAAAGTACATGTATGCTGGTTTTCCATATTCAATAGACTTTTCTACTATTTGCCTGATAATAAAAATTGCATCTATTGTGCTGCGGTTCTTCCGGAAGCCTTGCTGTTCATCTGCCATATTCGCTTTTTCCTCGATTTTATCTTTTATGACTGCCGTCATCAATTTTAATGTGCTGTTCATCAGACTAATGCCTCTATAATTTTCAGGATTTTTCGAGTCTCCCTTTTTGAGTATCGGTAGCAGGAGACTTTCCTTCCATTCCGCTGGTACTACTCCGGTGTTCTTAAATAAGTGCGACAAACTTTAAGGGGTAAATCTGCATGAAAAAATAATGACAGTTGGCTTTATAAACGTATGTCCGCAAATGTTTCGTTTCCGAGATACGGGATGTTAAAGTTTTTCTTACAAACTGACGATTTATTTATTGCTTTAAAACCAGTTGAGATATGCAAATGAAATTTGGTAGGTTTTGAGAGATAGTTATTGCGGATTTTTTGACATAAAATTAAGAATTTTATATTCACCATTACGTGCATACGGGTAATATGATCGGTCATATTACACGTATGCGCTCTAATGGTGAATATTAAATTCTTAATTGTATGTCAAAAAAGTGCAACAACTACGTCTTAAAACCCACCAAATTTCATTGGCATATCTCAACCGGTTTTAAAGCAAGAAAATAAATCGTCAGTTTGTAAGAAAAAATTCAACATTCCGTATCTCGGAAACGAAACATTTGCGGACATAAGTTTATAAAGCCAACTGTCATTATTTTTTCATGCATAATTATCCCTTAAAGTTTGTCGCACTTATTTAGAAACACCGTGTATTGATGAAGAACGTGTCTAGTTGTTAAAGTACCTAACTTTTTTATTATCCAACGTAAACGAGTGAATCAAATAACAGAATGTTAAGAAAACCTGAGGCTATAGTTGGGTGTTAATTTCAGTATTTTATAAATGCTAGAATATTCAACAGGGTGATGCGAACTTTGAGAAAAAAACACAGTTTGATTGGTACACCCGGTATACAATGAAAATGTACCTTTTTAGCAATAATATTATTACAGTGGTATTGTTATAGAATTAGGCTATAGCATGTTAAAAAAATCACTTAATTCGGCCAACAGGTTTAGGAAATATGAGGCATCAAAAATGACCAAATTTTTAAGTGGGCCGATTTCTGTGCACTTTAGTTTATGTAGTCAGTGATTGTAATAATTTATATGTACAACAAAAACTAACACTCAATCGAGAAAAGAGGAAAAGTGATTTTTTAATAATACAGGGTGTCCCGAAAAGATTGGTCATAAAAAAATACCACAGAATCTGGGATCAAAAAAAGGTTGATTGAACCTCACTTAGCTATATACAATAGTGCACACAAAAAAAGTTACAGCCCTTTGAAGTTACAAAATGAAAATCAATTTTTTTTCATATATCGAAAACTCTTAAAGATTTTTTATTGAAAATGGACATGTGGCATTCTTATGGCAGCAACATCTTAAAAAAAAATTAAAGTGAAATTTGTGCACCCCATAAAAATTTTATGGGGGTTTTGTTCCCTTAAACCCGCCCAAACTTTTGTGTACGTTCGAATTAAATTAATATTGTATTACCATTAGTTAAAAACAATGCTTTTAAAACTTTTTTGCCTCTTAGTACTTTTTCGATAAGCTAGTGTTTATCGAGATATTTTGAATATTTGTCGAATCCAGCACATATTTGTATATGTACGATTATACAGTGAGCACGTAAAGGTTGGAATAAATTCATTTTCTCGAGAATGGACGATTTTGGAAAAAATCCCAAAACAGGTCAATTTTTATTTATAAATTACCACTTTTTGGCATATATGTCATACTAACATTGTGTTTAACTAATGGTACCACAATAATAATTTAATTGGATAATCAACTATTTTCAATGGGAAATAAGCCACAATTTTACCAAAAAAAATGATTTTCTTAACGTTTCGACGCACAAGTCGGATGTCGCTGTCAAAATACAAAATAAAATTATTTTAAAATATAAAATAAAATTATTTTGTATTTTGACAACGACAACGACACCCGACTTGGGCGTCGAAACGTTAATAACATCATTTTTTGGTAAAAGTGTGGCTTATTTTCCATTGAAAATAGTTGATTATAAAAATGCCACAAGGAAATAGCTTCAGAACAAAATTTAATTGGAACATACTCAAACGTTTGGGGGGTTTAAGGGAACAAAACCCCATAAAATCTTTATGGGCTGTACAAATTTCACTGTTATTTTTTTAAAGATGTTCCTGCCATAAGAATGCCACATGTCCATTTTCAGTAGTAATAACCCAAGGACATTGGTAATTGTTCGAAAAAATTTTATAACAGATTTCGAAAGCTTGTTGCTTGGAAACAGACCGACGCCGTAGGCGGAGGTCTGTTGCCTGTAAGCAACAAGCTTGAGAAAGTTGTTAAAATTTTTTTGAGCATTTATCAATGTTCGAGGGTTATTCGGATAGAAAATTTTTTGCTGGTTATGAAAAAAAAAATACAGAGCAGAAACAATTTATTTAAATGTGCAATTAACAATTCTTCCACCGTCCGATTTCCATCTAATTCATATTTTCTATCATTGCAAAAGTCCATAAACGCTTTCCATACAAATTTTTTACTGTAAACAGTATTCTGTGGTATATTTGATTCGATAATTTCATTAATATTCTCATCAGTATTACAACCAAATCGTGACATTTTGAAATATTGAATATTTGAAATGTCAAAATCGAAATGAAACGAAATGTAGGTATCCATAGCTACATGATTGAGTGAAAACAGCCCATGGGATCTGTTTTCAGTATAATGTTGGTTTTATTGGTTGTATTCAATCAGATGACCACAAATTAATTGATTTCATTGGATTTCTAATTGAGCAAAAAATTTTCAATAAAAAATCTCTAATAGTTTTCGATATATTGGAAAAAATAGATTTTCATTTTGTAACTTCAAAAAAAGGAACCTTATTTTACTCCGGAAACAATGACAAAGACCACAGAAACGGAGTAGGAATAGTATTAACTAAGAAACTCGCCGAAAAAGTAATAAATTTTGTCCCCCATTCTGACCGCATAATACTGATACAACTACAGGGAAAACCCATGAATATAAATATAATCCAAACTTACGCACCAACTGCTGATAAATCAAATTTTGAAATTGAGCGCTGGTACACAGAATTGGAAACCATCATTAAACTAGTTCGAAAAACTGAAATAACCATTATAATGGGAGACTTTAACGCTAAAGTTGGGGATGAACCAGTGCCAGGTGCCAGAAGTGGCTGGCAAATGAGGACTAGGTAAGAGAAATGACAGAGGCGACAGATTGATAGAATTCTGTCAGCAACATGGATATGTAATTACTAACACCTGGTTTAAACTACCATCAAGAAGGTTATATACCTGGAAGTCGATTAAAAATATGTAAACCACCACAAAAGAAGACTATTAGACGCATATCCGAACAACTCAACGATGAAAAAACCAAAAAGAAAACAGAAAAGCAGCTGAATAACAAACTTAAAGAAATTACCAACAGAGAAAACAGAGCACAAGATATAGAACAAAACTGGGAGGAAATCAGACACGCCCTTGCAACGGCAACCGAAATGATAATAGAACAACGACCACGGAAGCAAAGATGGATGACAGAGGAAATATTGGATTTAATGGATGAAACAAGAAAATGCAAACAGCCAAAGCAATGTACAAAGCAATAAATAGAACCATTAAACAAAAAATAAAAATTGCAAAAGAAAAATGGATAACAGAACAATGTGAAGAGATCGAAAACTTATATAAAAAACATGATGACTTCCATCTTCATAAGAAACTCAAGGAATTTACAGGCACGACATACTCACAAGGACCAAATAATCTAATCAACGCAGAAGGCAAACTGATTTCAAGCCCCGAAGAACAAATAAACATGTGGGAAGACTATATAAAGGAACTCTTCTATGACATCAGAGAACCTCCTACATTAAATAAAGAAAACGACGAAGTTCCTCCAATACTAAAGTCCTAATTGGAATATGCTCTGCGTCAACTAAAAAACAACAAATCTGTAGGAAAAGATGAAATACCAGCTGAGCTATTGAAGTTAATCAACGAGGAAAACTTAGACCTTCTTCTTGGACTGTTTAATAATGTTTACAATACAGGGGCAATTCCTAAAACATGGCTTGAATCCGTCTTCATACCACTGCCTAAAAAGAAGAACGCCAAATTATGCCAGGACTTCCGCCTTATAAGTCTATTAAATAACATTCTGAAGCTTTTCTTGCGAATCATACAGAACAGAATAGGTATATAAAAGATATACATAATATATAAAAGATGTGACGAGGTCACCGGTCTTATAGATAGTTTGCAGATACTGTTGGATAGGGTTACTGAGACTTGTGAAAAAATGGGGATGAAGATCAATACTGCGAAAACCAAAGTTACGAAAATATCAAGGAACAAAAATTTACCTCTACCGATATATGTGAAACACCAACAGCTTGAATACGTAAGCCAATACAAATATCTTGGTTGATGGTTCAATAATCAACTTGATTATAAACAAGAAGTAAGGGCGAGAATAGAGATAGCCCGACAGGGGTTTATCAAAATGAAGAGCTTATTTTGTAACAGTAGCATTAGTATCAGCCTTAGATGTCGTTTTCTGCATTGCTATGTGTGGTCAATACTTTTGTACGGAACGGAGGCCTGGACACTCAACACAACACTGCTGAACAAGTTAGAAGCCTTTGAACTCTGGCTTTATAAATCTTGAAAATACCCTGGACAACCCACACCACCAACGAAGATGTTCTGAGGAGAATAGGTACAGATAGGGAACTACTGAAAATCATTAAAGTCAGAAAAGTTAGCTACCTGGGACACATAATGAGAAACGAAAAGTACCGCCTCGCGCAACTGATCATCCAGGGTAAGATTGAAGGAAAATGGGGTCCCGGTAGGCGCCAGATTTCATGGCTTAGAAATATCAGAGACTGGACCGGACTTGATTCAACATCTTTGTTTAGAGCCGCATTGGACAGAGACAGATTTGCCAGTGTAGTCGCTAACCTCCACTAAAGGAGAAAGCACCACAAGAAGAAGAAGAACTTCAAAGGTCTGTAGCTTTTTTATGTGCACATTTGTACTAAGGTAGGTTCAATCCAACTATTTTTGGTCCCAGAAGATTTAATTTACGACTTGCATTTTTGTTACACCCTGTATTTCTTGTGCACTGCTCTCTTCTAAAATTTCAATTTTGTGAGTTAATAGATACAGTTTAGCTCTGAGATACAGGAGTTTGTTTTGGTGTTTTATTAGTTCAAAAATTTATAATAATATGTAATATTTTTAGTATAGATTTTAACATTCTAGAAGAAAGTGGCAACTATGATCATTGGAAATACACAACGGAGTACATGGAAAATTTATCACATTGGCCATATCTACCTAACAAAGCTGTTGCCCATTTTAATATAAAGGCATCTCCCAAGAAAGATTTGTACTATATTAATTCTCTTCATAGCACGTGTTTATTTCAGGGATTATATTGCCGTAAGTTAATGTTACAAGTACTTGTAGTTTCAAATTGAAGCCATACTAAAAATTTTGTAATCTATTACAAAAATAGATCTAACAATAAAATACTGAAAACTTTTGTTTTCAATACTTCCACAAAATTTATAATAAATTATGTCACTATAGCTGTTTCAGCAGAGTGAATTTCTTAATTTAGCAGAGTGCCTTTCATTTTACAGTGTGTCTATTGTACACTTTATAGTCTCAAGTTGGTAATTCATAATTATACAGTGAAGACGTTTGAGTTGGAATAAATTCATTTTCTCGAGAATGGGCGACTCTGGAGATAAATCCCGAAACTGATTGATTTGTTTTTAATTATAATTTTTTGGCCTATATACCATACTAGGCAGGAAGGAGCTACTATATGGCAGGAAGTTTATTCTGCCATAACATAGCTAAAGGATGGCAAAGCAGCAGGTCCCGATAATATACAATCAGAACTACTCAAACTGATGGACAACGAATCAATAGCAATAATCACAAAGATATTCAACAACATATACAACTCTGGACAAATACCAACAGAATGGCTGAAGTCTGAGTTTATTGCACTTCCAAAAAAACCAGGAGCCAAAAAGTGCGAAGAATACCGTACGATAAGCCTGATGAGTCATCTCCTAAAATTGTTCCTAAAGGTAATCCATACGAGAATTTACAAGCTATGTGAAAGTCAAATTTCGCCCAACCAGTTCGGGTTCATAAATGCTGTTGGTACGAGAGAGGCTTTGTTTTCAATACAAGTCTTATTCCAGAGATGCAGAGACGTAAATTGCGACGTATACGCATGTCTGGTTGATTACGAGAAGGCGTTTGATCGAGTACTACACGCCAAGATGATGCAAA
Organism: Diabrotica virgifera virgifera; assembly: GCF_917563875.1. Classification (NCBI taxonomy): domain Eukaryota; kingdom Metazoa; phylum Arthropoda; class Insecta; order Coleoptera; family Chrysomelidae; genus Diabrotica; species Diabrotica virgifera. The sequence goes on along the minus strand of NC_065443.1, from coordinate 252,127,457 downwards.
TACTAAAAGAAGCAGGAATTAACAACCAAGATCTGAAAATAATTAGAAACCTTTACTGGAATCAGACTGCAAACCTCAGAGTTGACGGTGAACTCACCAAATATGTCAAAATCATGCATGGACTGAGGCAAGGCTGCATTTTGTCCCCCCTAATTTTCAATCTGTACTCTGAAAGAATATTTATCGAAGCTTTGCACGAAACTGAAAAAGGTATTGTACTAAACGAGTACCGGCTAAATAATATCAGGTATGCAGATGACACCATAGTATTTGCGGACAACCTAGAAGACCTACAAGTCCTCATGGACAAAATCGCGTATTACAGTCAACAATATGGACTCGATATAAACGTAAAGAAAACAAAGCTTATGATCGTCAGCAAGAAAAAGATAACAGAAGGTCAACTCTATATCAACCAAACCCCTGTAGAAAGAGTGAGGCACTACAACTACCTCGGCACCATAATAAATGAAGAATGGACCAACCACCAAGAAATAAGAGCGCGCATCGGAAAAGCTAGATCAATCTTCAACCTATGGGGGCGTTTTTCAAGAGCCACAACCTTTCTCTTGGTATAAAAGTAAGAATGCTGAGATGTTACGTCTTCTCTGTCCTTTTTTATGGTGTTGAATCATGGACCTTGAGGATATGTGCCGAAAATTGGAAGCATTTGAGATGTGGCTATATCGCAGAATTCTTAAAATCCCATGGACTGATCGGGTCACAAATGAGGAGGTTCTTTTCTTAGAAGAATGGGGAAGAACCGAGAAGTACTAACCACCATCAAATTTCGAAAGTTGGAATACTTTGGACACATTATGCGAAATGAATCCAGATATGCCCTCCTACAAGCCATCCTGCAAGGAAAAATATTTGGAAAGCGATGTCCAGGAAGAAGAAGAACATCCTGGTTAAAGAACCTCAGAACCTGGTTCAACACAACATCTGTGCAGCTTTTCCGCGTTGCTGCAGATAAAGTGAAGATTGCCATGATGATCGCCAGCATTCGTCACGGATAGGCACATCAAGAAGAAGAATACCATACTAGTGACGTCATCCATCTAGGCATGATGACGCAATCGATGATTTTTTTAAATGAGAAGAGGGGTCGCGTGATAGCTCATTCGAAAGGTTATTCAATTCTCTATTCACTAATATAAACTTTAGCATATTTATTTATATAGGCTACCCAAAAAATTTTTATTTAATTAAATTACTTGAGACAAAAAGAATAATGTATGTAATTTATTTAATGCAAAATACATTTTACTGCTCTCAGAAAACAGCAAAAAAATGGTAATTTGAAAAATAAACATTGCTTTTCGCATTTATTAAATGTTTAAACTGCTAAGAGGCAGGTGGGTGGCAGCTTTTCCTGTTTTAGGACAACAGTAAAATGTATTTCGAATTAAATAAATTATAATATACATTCTTGTGTGTGTGTGGTTGAAAAAATGACTGTGGATTACTGGATCCATTCGCCTAACCATTTTTTTTATTTTGAGCTCATGAATTACCTACTGCACTTTGTAATTTCTGTTACATTTTTTTTAGTCTGGTTAAAATATACATTCTTCTTTTCTTCTCAATTAATATAATTCAAAGAAAATTTATTTTGAGCACCCTGTATAAATAATTATGTTAATGTTTATATTAGTGAATATGTATAGCATTGAATAACCTTTCGAATGAGCTATCACACGACCCTTCTTCTCATTAAAAAAAATCATCGATTACGTCATCACGCCCAGATGGATGAAGTCACTAGTATAATATATACAAATGCCAAAAAATTATAATTTAAGAATAAAAATCGACCTTTCGGGATTTATCTCCAGACTCGCCCATTCTCGAGAAAATGAATTTATTCCAACTCAAACGTCCTCACTGTATAATAATATGTATTTTTGATTAATAATTTCCATAAATTCTATACACTATAAAACACAGATAGCAAGATAGCTTAAGACCTTTATTTTGAATATGGATGATTTGAAACTGTTCATTAAAATAATGATTATGATCTAAAATGTGAAATGCGTACATAGAATCTGTTTTTCTATTATTGAAAGGTAGTATTCTGTTAGTATTCTGTATTCTAGTATTCTGTTGTTAAAGGTTCTGCCAGTTGGACCAAAACACCTGGTAGATATTATTTTAGAATACACAGATACAGATCTTTAGTGGACATCAGATTTTTTATGGATTATTTAGAAAGAAGGATTTCAAAATACTGCATATTCAACAGTTCTTATAATGGTGGAGATATGTGGATCATATACTGGTATGCTTTACATTACAGACAGGAACTAATAGACAACTTGACCAATTCTTATTGTATTCACGCCATAGTCTTATTGACTTTACAATATAAACAAAACATAATCAATCCATAAATTTTCTAGATTTAAGTTCTCCGTATTTCATAAACCTACCTATACTGATAACTATACAATTTATCATCTCATCCTACACAACATAAATTAGCAGCCTATCATAGCATTTTACATAGATTAACAGAAATTACTATCTCAAAAAATAACTTCAAGATAGAATTAAATATCATTCGGACCAATGTTTTTAAATGCATTCATTTTTTTTAATCCTGAAAAAGCTAATAAATATTTTTGAAAAGTTTAAATGTAGAATGAAAGATTACATTATTACCGAGGGCCGAAAGTCTCTTAGGATAAACAGAAAGTTTCTTCTGCATGAGATATTTGAATTTAAAAATCACAGTCAATTTTTTCTTCTTTTTCAGCTCTGTAACTTTTTAAAACAAACATTAAGTTTTCAGGGACTTTCGACTCTCGGTAATAATGCATGACATAGTTTTCTCATGATTCGAAAAAAACTGGATACATTTATTTTTATTTTATTTATTTATTGACGGGCTAAACCCTATTTCAGTTTTTGTACAATATGTATAAAATAGAGTAAGATACATACAACTACAACAGTTTTTTAACATGTTTTTTAAATGATGCAGTTGAAGTATTAAATAATTCTAAATCTGTTTGATAATTGTTCGCCGTACGTAACATCCTAGAAATAACTTCATTAAGTCCATAATTAGTAGAATGGAAATCTACAAAAAACAGGTCAGAATTACGGGTTCTTCGCATAGGTATATTAAATGAGATTAAACCCAAAATTTCAGGGCAATTAATAAATCCATTTAGAAGCTTATGTAAAAAATATAATTCGAATTCAGCTCTTCTTGTCTCCAATTTGTCCATTTTAAGTTGATTAAGAATATAACTGTAATTATAATCTCCACGTCTTAAACCCATTTTATAACCACATATTCTTAAAAATCTGTTTTGAACTTTTTCTAATTGAGTTTTCTGGGTATTATAAAAAGGACACCATATAATACAGCAGTATTCTATAATTGATCGCACTAGCGAACAGTATAATGTTTTAAACGTAAAAACTGAAAAGTCCTTTGAATTTCTCTGGACAAATCCTAACATTTTAAGGGCACGTGAAGTTATGGCATTAATATGATCATTAAAGTTCAGTTTTCTATCCAGTGTTATACCCAAATCCCGTACCTGATGTATGTCTTGCAGAACATTTATAAAGCATTGTTCCGAAATTTTGCGTCTACGTTCTTAAGAAATTATGTAGCAGTAAACAATGGGCAGGACGAACAAACAATTAAACCAAAGCTGTATAAGAAAGCCCTGAAATTAGTCTTGCCACCAGAAGAGAAAAAACCCAGTACCTTCTGATTGATTATACAGTGAGGACGTTTGAGTTGGAATAAATTCATATTCTCGAGAATGGGCGACTCTGGAGATAAATCCCAAAACATGTCGATTTTTATTCTTAAATTATAATTTTTTGGCATATATATACTATACTAGTGACGTCATCCATCTGGGCGTGATGACGTAATCGATGTTTTTTTTAAATGACAACAGTGGTCGTGTGTAAGGTCATTCAAAAGGTTATTCAATTCTCTATTCACTAATATAAACATTAACATAACTTTTTATATAGGGTGCCCAAAAAATTTTTTGAATTAGGTAAATTAATTGAGACAAAAAGAAGAATGTATGTAATTTATTTAATGCAAAATACATTTTACTGCTGTCAGAAAATAGCAAAAAATATGTTAATTTGAAAGATAAACATTGTTGTTTGCTTAAATTAAATGTTCAAACTGCTAAGAGGTAGATAGGTGGCTGTTTAATATTGAAATTAAGCGAAAAACAATATTTATTTATCAAATAAACATTTTTTCCTGTTTTCGGACAACAGTAAAATGTATTTCGAATTAAATAAATTATATACATTCTTCTTTTTGTCTCAATTAATTTAATACAAAAATTTTTTTTGGACACCCTGTTTAAATAATTATATTAACGTTTCTATTAGTAAATACAGCATTGAATAACCTTTCGAATGAGCTATCACACGACCCCTCGTCTCATTTAAAAAAATCATCGATTACTTCGTAACGATCAATTAGGAGACGTACTGAGTGATATTCCAGCAGAGGAGAAAGTTATAATAGGAGGTGATTTCAATGCACATGTGGGCCAAACCAAGACAGGATATGAAACAATACATGGGGGATTAGGCTTTGGAACTAGAAATGAAGCTGGAGATGACATGCTTGAATTAGCAACAGCATTGGATATGGCGATTGTTAACACATTCTTTAAAAAGAGAGAAACTCAACTTATTACCTACAAAAGTGGACAACATCAATCCCAAATAGACTACTTCATGATAAGGAAAGAAGACATACGTGAATGCAAGGACTGCAAGGTAATAGTTAGTGAGACAGTAAGTCAACAACATAAACTGCTTGTTCTGGACATCGAAGTAAAAAGCGAAACTAAACAAAAAAAATCGGAGAGGACCACAAAAAATCAAGTGGTGGCTGCTAAAAGATGAGAAAGAAGGTCTATTCAGGAGAAGAATAGTAGAAAAAATATGTTGGAACATGAAAGGTAGCCCTAATACAATTTGGAGAAAAATGGCAAGTAATATTAGAGAGACTGCTATTGAAATACTTGGGAAAACGTCAGGAAAAAAATTTGAGGATAAAGAGACTTGGTGGTGGTCAAACGAAGTACAAGGAAAAATAAAAGAGAAGAGAAAATTATATAAAAAGTGGCAAGAAACCAGATCCGACACAGATCTTCAAAACTATATGGTGGCGAAAAAGGAAGCGAAAGTTGCAGTAGCAAAAGCCAAAGCAGAAGCGTATTCAAACCTATACGATCAACTTGAGACCAGGGAAGGCGAAACGAAGATATATAAAATAGCCAAACAGAGAGCAAAGAAAGCAAAAGATTTTAATCAGATTAGATGTATCCGAGATGAAAATAATAAAATACTAGTTCACGAAAGGGATGTCAAAAAGAGATGGAGAAAATACTTTGACAGCTTATTAATGAAGAATTTGACAGACAGCCTGTAGAGCCAACGGAGACAGTAGCAGCAATGGTCACCAAAATAACAAACCAGGAAGTGGCTCAAGCGCTTCAAAAAATAAAGAAAGGAAAAGCGGTAGGACCAGATGATATTCCTGGGGAAGTATGGAGAGCATTGGGAGAGACAGGAACAAGGTGGCTAGCAGGTCTATTTAATAGAATTATGGAAGTTGGACAAATGCCAGACGAATGGAGAAGCAGTATACTGGTACCTGTTTACAAAAACAAGGGAGATATACAACAATGTACAAACTACAGGGCTATAAAACTGCTTAGCCACACCATGAAAATATGGGAAAGAGTAATTGATAGACGGATACGTGAAGAGACCGAAATATCCGAGAATCAATTTGGCTTTATGCAGGGTAGATCAACAACAGATGCAATTTTCATTATAAGGCAGTTGATGGAAAAATACAGGAGTAAAGAAACAAACGCTCATATGGTATTCATTGATCTTGAGAAAGCATATGATAGAGTTCCTCGAGAGATTCTGTGGTGGGCACTCAATAAGAAAGGAGTCCCTGGTGAATATGTAAAGATTGTGAGGAATATGTATGAGGGAGTAACGACTAGTGTTAGGACAGGTGTCGGAGAGACTGATAAATTTCCTGTGAAAGTAGGATTGCACCAAGGCTCTGTGCTTAGTGCGTATTTATTTTCATTAGTTTTGCACCAGATAACAGCGAAACTACAGGGTAACATTCCATGGTGCTTAATGTATGCTGATGATGTCGTGTTAGTAGGAAATAGTGAAAGAGACTTAGAACAAAAACTGGAACAGTGGAGACAAGCTCTGGAGGAAAAAGGTTTAAAATTTAGTAGGACAAAACAGAGTATTTGGAATGTTCATTTAAAGATGGAGTTACTACACAAATAAAATGGTATCTTTGGATGGTGAAGTGATTGTGAAAAGCAATAGTTTTAAGTACCTAGGATCGGTATTACAGAGTAATGGAGAAATAGATGGCGATGCATGCAGCAGAATTAGGGCTGGATGGATGAAGTGGAAAGAAGCGAGTGGTGTGTTGTGTGACAGAAAAATGCCAATGAAGCTGAAGGGAAAATTCTATAAAACAGCCATAAGACCGGTTATGATGTACGGAACTGAATGTTGGGCAGTGAAAAAGAAAGAGGAACAACGAATGCATGTGGCGGAAATGAGAATGCTTAGATGGATGAGTGGAGTGACAAAGAAGGATAAAATTAGAAATGAGTATATTAGGGGAAGTCTAGGTGTGGCACCAATTGATGCCAAAATGAGAGAGCATAGGTTAAGATGGTTTGGTCATGTTCAACGTCGAGACGTTAATCACCCAATACGAAGAATAGCTGAAGTGCAGATTCCTGGAAGGAGTAGGAGAGGAAGACCAAAGAAGACCTGGGGGGAGACGATAAGGCAGGACATGTTGGTAAAGGGGATTGACATTGATATGACCCAAGATAGAGTGGTGTGGAGAAATGCAATTAGGGAAGCCGACCCCGCATAGGGATAAGGCAAAGAGAATGATGATGATAATCGATTACTTCGTAACGCCTAGATGGATGACGTCACCAGTATAATGTATATGCCAAAAAATTATAATTTAAAAATAAAAATCGTCCTGTTTTGGGATTTATGTCCAGAGTCGCCCATTCTCGAAAAAATGAATTTATTCCAACTCAAACATCCTCACTGTATATATTATGTACAGGCAAATATCAACAAAGATAGCCAAACATATTAAAAAGAAAGGAATAACACCAGTTTTCAGAAAAACAACAACTTAAGCAAATTCATTAAGAACAATGAGAGCCAAAAGAAAAAGCGATTAGAGTTGTGTATATAAACTTACATGTGGTGACTGTCCAAAAATTTACATCAGTCAAACTGGCAAAACCTTTAACAAAAATATAGCAGAATACACAAGGTCTTTCAATAGAAGAAAAAAAAGCATGTGTGTGTATTTTGTACGCACGTAAGAAGTTATACTTCTATTATATGATTTAAACGAAATTAATATACTTTTTATTTATATTTTGTTTAAATATTAAACTAATTTATACTTACTACTTCTCAAACATTTTTATTAGAACAGTGCCAAAAATTAAAATAATAAAAGAATAAAACACACACAAACACATTAAACAAGCCACAAATGATGTCTGAACATTAATTGTCGAAAATTTTTTTAACTAAATATGTATTTTCTGAAAATACAATTATATAATAAATATACTTACAATCATAAAATGTATTAAAAAAAACAAAAAAGAAAGTTTCTATTGGGACTCGAACCAGCGCTGATAAGAGCGGTTGGTATTGGAATTCATTCGCCTTCTCCGCTTAGCCACGGACACTATGTGTCATTATTTACGAAGATCGACTAACTAAACGGATTAAACTTGTGATATTTTGATATTTTGAAAATTGATCAAATTATTTTAATTTTGAATTGAAATGATTTAGAATTGAAAAAATACAACAAAACATAGAGTAAAAAACAATATATTAGGTGAATATTGATAGAAATTTTGATGGTAATCAAATTATATAAATAAAAGTATTACATACTATGTATTTTGGCAGATCAAATAGGTAGGTTTATACCCATGATACATTAACAATTATTACGTACCTGTTGCTTTTAAAAACTATTTAAAAGTCACTACAATATTATAAACTGTTTTGTTTCTGTCCTCACAACAATAAAACTAATATATTATACATTTGTTTACCTTTACCTTTACCTCCAAACCACAGCTACCATATCGGATAATTTTTGACATGTCATTTGAACATCCAATCAGAACAAAGTTATAATGCGCATGCGCCGGGCTGATAGGTTTTAACATATAAAAAAATCACCCTCTATCGCCGGTAAAGAAGTATAACTTAAAAAAAAAACAGATTCTGCATACGCACTTCACCTTTTCGATCATAATCATTCTTTTAATGAACAGTTTCAAATTCTCGATATTCAAAATAAAGGCCTTAAGCATCTTTATCAAAATCTATGAAAATTAATAAATTAAAAAATATAGACATAATCCTGAATGACCAACTTGAGACAAACAGCTCCCCACTCCCTAACCTACTCAGCTAAAGACTATAAAGTGTAGACACAGTAAAAGCTGTAGTGACATTAATTATTTATAATACATTTTGTGGAAGTATGTATTGAAAACAAAAGTTTTCAGTGTTTTACTATAAGACAAAATGAACTTCCATCAAGTAACGGCACAATTAATCACTTATACAAAAATAGATACATACAGTGATGAGCACGCTAAGAAACGGAAAAATACCGCAAAAGAAGGAAAACATATTAAGTTGTGAGATAAAAAGAGATGAAATTAATGGAGGTGGGAAATGTATCGACAGAAACCTATAAATTTACATTATATTGATTGTTTCCCACATTTAGACGTATTAGACGAGTTTGGAAACTACCATACCGCTGTGACAGTGCGACAGTTTTAGTTGACAGACTCCTCTGATACGTCTAAAGGCGGGAAAGAATCAATATAATGTAAATTTACAGGTTTCTATCGCTACATTTTCCACCTCTGCTAGTTTCATCTCTTTTTATCTCACAACTTAATATGTTTTTAATACTTATTTTAATTGTTGGTCTGTAAGAAATTTGAAAAGTTTCATACAGACAGGTTTTAATTCACAATTAGCTTTTTGAAATACATATATTTGATGGAGAATATGCTTTATATAGCACTGCAAACAAGTTGAATAAAAGTGAGTACATACTAATAGGGCTTTTCATCGATTGTCATTTGTTTCGAGCTTCTGTCATAAGTTGTATAATCTGTGTATAATATTAACAAGAATAAAAAACCGCTAAACGCCGTAAAAATGAGTGGCGCATAAAATATTCCAGCTACAAAAGATCTGATATGAATATTACGTGGCGCGAAAATGGATTTTCATTTGATGCAAAACAAAATTCTAGTTTTATTTTAAAAGATTTTTCCATAATATTTGCTAAATTTGAAGTAAACGCGCCACAAAAGAGTAACTTTGATACAGTTTGCATTTTAAAACTCTTTTGTGGCGCGTTTACTTCAAATTTAGCAAATATTATGGAAAAATCTTTTAAAATAAAACTAGAATTTTGTTTTGCATCAAATGAAAATCCATTTTCGCGCCACGTAATATTCATATCAGATCTTTTGTAGCTGGAATATTTTATGCGCCACTCATTTTTACGGCGTTTAGCGGTTTTTTATTCTTGTATCAGGAGTTTTTCAAAGTTATTTATAAATTAAATGTATGAAGTTGAATGCAATGTTCCCCTATTACTAGTGTTGAATTACGAAGTCGTGTCCCGCTGTCCCGGACAAGGCTTCTGGGCCATCCGAATTTTCAACGTTTTGGTAAAATTTTATTTTGAAATTTTGAATACGTTATTCTTTTAAGAATTCACATTAAATTGATTTGGTGGGACGCAAAAAAGTCGACAATGTCTGGAATGTAATATGTACTAATTTTTTTTCTTCTGCGACGCTACAGCCCATATTGAGCCTTGGCCTCCTTTATTTTTTGCCTCCACCCTTGTTGTTTGTATGTGGCTGCTCTTCTCCATACACGGACTCCTAAAAGTGCTTGTGCGTCGCTGTTTACTGTGTCTTCCCAGCCCTTTCTTGGCTTTCCAACCGGTCTTTTTTCCAGCATTCTAGCGTTCAGTGCTCTTTGTAATACTAGTACAACATAAAAAATTTCCTTTTTTAAGAACTATTTCCGTATTGGTAGTCGAAATGTCAAAAACTAAGAAAAAGGTAGTTATAATTACAATCAATTGTTGCTTAATCCCAACAAAAATATCATTGTCAACATAAAAATGTTAAATTATCAATAAAATGATGATATTAAAGTTCTATATTTGAAAAACATGGCCCGATTTTCATTGAAAAGTCCCGGATTTTAAGTATTTTTTTCAGCTTTGTCCCGAGTTCGACTGAATTGGAGTTGGTCACACTACCTATTACACGTCAAGCTTTATAAATGGTCACCTTTGTTGCATTATATCCCAAATAATCTAGTATCTATCGAATGTACACTAGATTTTTTTCTATTCGAAATAGATTGAAACAAAAATATTGAGATGGCCGGTAAATGAAATCGGATTGCCCGTTGCCAGATCAAATTTAGCGTCGTAACCACTACAACTACATAAACCATTTCGGGAATAATCGTTAATTGGATTATACTTTTATAGCTTAATAACTTCTAAACGGCTTAACCGATTTTGATCAGTAAACATGAGTTTGAAACGTATTGACCAGTAGTATCTGATGGATCTAAGGTCAAGTATGATAACTGAAGCTATTACAGGAATTATTGATCTTAAGAAACCGTTTTTCCCACAGGAAATAGATTTTATCATACTTATGAAGCCTATAACCTAAAAATTCGAACTTTCCCGGATATAAGGTATACACCGTTAGATTCGTCTTGAGTCCTTCTACAAACGCTAAGTTATTGGCGCAATTCGTAGGTTGAAATGTTGAGTAATTGTCGAAAAACCAAAATTTTCAAAGTTTAGTTTTTCATTTTTTCGGCGATACTGAGCCGTGCGTATGTCTGATCCTGACAGCTTAGACACCATTTAAAAGCTCAACCCAACTCTATGGATTTGGTGTATTTGCGGTTTTCCTGTCTCTTCTTGAACCGAAGATATATACCCCAAAAAAATATGCTGTTTTGTACCTACCAAGTCCTATAGCTGGCTTATGGGTGGTCAAAAGTCACAAACTACACCGGTTCTAAATCGGCCCTGACCCCCTCTTCAAACACAGAGAAAAAATATCAAATGGGTTTAACTTTTAAACACACATACATACATATCCACAAACATTTTCTCTTTTTTAAATAAAAATTGAGTCACATTTCTAAGCTCTATAACTTTTGAATGGTATAACCGATTTTCAAAATTAGACATGCGTTTGAAAGGTAATGATCAGTTCTATTAGAAGCCGCAAAGGTTGGACTTAATTTTTAAAATTTTTGAGAATTTTGGGGACGAGAACGAAAAACAGACCCTAAATAGGAAGGGCCGTAAAATCTACACCCTTGGACCAAAATCGATGATTGACATATAAATCGGTGAGTCTTTTTCTGAACTTTAAGATGGGAGTTGGCCCAATTTTCAATTCAGTCAGATTTAGAAAATCGAAAATTTCGTGTATAATATAGTGTCGCGTGGTGGGGGGGGGGTGTGGGTGTGCGCCACTGGCGAGAACTGCCGTTCTCTGGTAATGTTCAAAATTAGACATGAGTTGGAAAGGTAATGATCAGTATTGTTAGAAGCCGCAAAGGTCGGACTTAAATTTTCGAAGTTTTTGGGAGTTTTGGGGACCAGAACGAAAAACAGACCCTAAATAGGAAGGGCCGTAAAATCGACACCCTTGGAATAAAATGGATGGTTGACATATGAATGGGTGAGTCTTTTTCTTAACTTGAAGATGGGAGTTGGCACAATTTTCAATTCAGTCAGATTTAGAAAATTGAAAATTTCGTGCAAATAATAGGGTCGCGTGTAGGGGGGTGTATTTCTGAGCCACTGGCGGGAACTGCCGGTCTCTGGTAATTTATTCGATATAAAACTAACAGCTTCGATAACCACTAAATCGAAAACTATTAATTTTATGAAAAAAATTTATAATGAACATTTTTTGCTTATAATTAATATTTTTACCAGCATTTGCGGTCAAAATATAATAAAAAATTTCCACCCTCGAGATGAGGTTGGTTGTCACACCCCATGGTAAAAGCGTATTTCTGCATCATATAGATTTTGATCCTTGGACTATCCACTACTTATTGTCAAATTTTCAAACAAATCTATCCATTCTGTAAAAATTGCTAAGTGAAAAATTACAGTTCCTGGACTAATTATACATTTGGAGCTCTATAACTTCTGAACGGCTTACCTGATGTTGATCACCAAACATGAATTTGAAACGTATTGACAAGTAGTATCTGATGCATCCAAGATCGAGTGTGATAACTGAACGTATTACAGGAATTATTGAGCTTGAAAACCCGTTTTTCCCATAAGAAATAGATTTGATCATACTTATGAAGCCTATAACTTAAAAATTCGAATTTTCCCAGATATGAGGTATACACCGTTAGACGCGTCCTGAGTCCTTCTACAAACGCTCAGTTATTGGCGCAATTCGTAGGTTGAAATTTTGAGTAATTGTCGAAAAACCAAAATTTTCAAAGTTTAATTTTTCAGTTTTTTGGCTATGGTGAGCAGTGTGTATGTCTCAGCTTGATCGCTTATGCGCCATTTAAAAGCTTAACTCAACCCTATTGATTTGGTGTATTTGCGGTATTCCTGTCTTTTGTTAAACCTAAGATATATACGCCCAAACAATATGCTATTTTGTATCTACCTAGCCCTCTAGCTGGCTTAAGGGTAGTCAGAAGTCAAAAATTAGACCGGTTCTGAATCGGCCCTCACACATTATTGAAACACAAAAAAATTATTCAGATCGGTGTAACTTTTCCACACATCATTACATACATACATACATACATACATACATACATACATACATACATACATACATACATACATAATCCACAAACATTTTCCATTTTTTAAATAAAAATTGAGTCATATTTCTGAGCTCGATAACTTTTGAATGGTATAACCGATTTTCAAAATTTAACATGCGTTGGAAAGGTAATTATCTGTGCTATCAGAAGCCGCAAAGGTCGGGCTTAAATTTTTGAAATTTTTGGGAGTTTTGGGGACGAGAACGAAAAACAGGCATTAAATGGGAAGGGCCGTAAAATCCACACCCTTGGACCAAAATTGATGGTTGACATATGAATGGACGAGTCTTTTCCTAAACTTTAAGATGGGGTTTGGCCCAAGTTCAGTCAGGTTTAGAAAATCGAAAATTTCGTGTATATATAGTGTCGCATGTAGGGGTGTTGTGCGCCACTGGTGAGAACTGCCGTTCTCTGTGGATATACACGGATTATACGACATTTGACAGAAGCTCGAAACAAATGACTGTGAATGAAAAGCCCTATACCAAAGTAGTTATTGCTAAGAAAATGCAAACATTTGTTATCAGGTCTCGTCTGTCGTTATAAAACTCTTACAAATACTTTTTTGTAGTGAATGCAGAAAGTGAATTCAAATTTTCTCACAACAACAGAACAAAAGGAACAACATGTGAAGAAACTGTGAAATATGAATGTCCACGGATATTATCTTTCTTCTGTAGGAGGGAAGTAATATATCAAAGAAACGCCATCATGAGCAATCTTTTGAAGAAATTTTCATAATTTGTAACTTTTTAAGTTATACTTTAAAAAATATTTTGATAATTTTTTACTCAAAAATTAATAAACATTTTAAACGTCATCTCATTATTTGTTTTGTTATATTTTAACCACTACAATTTTCATTCTCTGTCAGCCATTTTCTTGAAAAGTTCTAGATCAAATCATTACTCAATCAATGCCTTGTTTACAAGTGTTTCCATATCCATATAAGTATTTTTCTAAATATTTGGGGAACTATACTAATAATTTATAAGGGGAACTAGACGTATCTTTTACTGTTATCTTTGACTAAAATGTTTTAGATTTCCATTTTAGTACATTTCTAGACAATTAATTTGAAATATAGTTATAGCTAATAGTCCTCACCTGACTGAACATGTAATTTTTTAAAAATCGCAACTGTCATCAACACGCCTAACTTTATTATAGTCGATTCGCTAAACTCGGACACAACTGGCTAGTGATTTTAGTAATTTTGCCAATTTGGTAAAATTGGCAAAAAAATACTAAATAGTTAATAATTTTGCCAATTTTGGCAAAATTGGCCAAAATAAAAAAAATTACCTACTAAAATCACTAGCCAGTTGTGTCGGAGTTTAGCGAACCGACTATAATAGAATTATAAAAACATATTGTTCTGAAGCTATTTTCTTGTGGCATTTTTACAATTTTAACTATTTAGATGGGAAATAAGCCACAATATTATTAAAAAATGATTTTTATTAATAATAAAAATCATTTTTTTAATAATATTGTGGCTTATTTCCCATTCTAAATAGTTAAAATTATAAAAAATATGCATTGAAATCCAGATCCCGTAATTTTTTGGGCATTATAAAGTGAGTACAAAGACATACAATTTTTTTTTGTAATTCCACCTTCAATTTACCGTGCACATCTCATCGTAGACTATTACCGATAAGGTAGAGTTGTCGCTATTTTGGGCCGCGCCCATTTTTAAATAACTTTATGCTCCATATGTATGTGCATGATAGAAAATAGCCTCTGTAGTTCCCCTAAATTTAATACAGTATGTTTGAATGAATTTTAATTTGCTTGTTTCTTCCAAACAAGTTTTAAATATTGCAATTATATTGAATCAGTAAACGGTACTATTATAGAAATACACAATGGATAAATAGTTTAATGTTCCAAGTCAGTAAAGTTATTCTTTATGGAACGAGTCTGATATTTAGAGCAGAGCGAGCATAGCGAGCGAGGCGAATAACAGACGAGTCCGATAAAGAGTCTTTACTGACGTGGTGCATACAAAATTTTATCGCCAACAATTTGACATCGGTTTTAACACTTACTTACAATTTACAATTTAAAAACTTTTTAAATTTTAGACGTCATAATAATTTCATGACACTGATGACAGATAACTTTTGCATGATGGCCGCTTTCGATTTTTAATCGATAGATATCAATATTGAATAATTACTAAATTGGTAAAGTTTTAATTTATTTTATATGAATATAATTACAAAATACTACAGAATTTCACTTTTTGACATAAAATTAATTAACAATGTCGTAAATTTTGTACAATATTTTTAATAATTAAAGTAAATAAATTGTAAGTTAACTCAAATAAATAATCGATTACTGCCATCGACCACTTAGATTCAATGTCGATTAATCGCGGCAGGTAAAGTAAAATTCTTCTTTCAATACAATAAAGTGTTACATTACTGCCGCAAATGAGTACAATAATAAATGACTTTAGTGACGGTTAGCGATAAAAAAAATTATTTAATTTTTTTCAAAATTTTCATTTTTAGGCGTGTAATTTTATTTCACCCGTCCGGTGGAGAGTTAAAATCTTTGGTTATTTTTACACCTGTTTTTTCTCTGCGATTAATATGCTTGAAATGTTTCTTCTCCTTGAGTTTTTGAAATGTCAATTTTGATTGGTACTGTCTATTTCTAGCACATTGTTCCAGAAACTAAGTGGTGGTATAGTCACGGTAGGGGAGAACGACTTAAATGATACTGTCTGTCACAGCTTTACTATGTGTAAGAGTGAAGCAGCGCCCATTAGAAAAAAAAAAGATGATATCATTACCTACTTCGCTTAATCTTATGCTCGGTCCATTCATATATTATTATTTAGGTCTATGGGTCTGATACTAAACTGATAGCGTTATCTTTTTCTTTTACTTTTATATAGATAAATTGCCTGTTTCTTATGTCACCTCCTATCCTAATGGGATATTACCATTCCATATTTTCCATGGACAACCTGTGCTTCTTCCAATTATTGGCAACCTATCCTGGGCTATTCTAACTATTCTGCTCCCTACCATTCGAGTGATATGATTGTTTCATTCTCTTTTTCTTCCTTACGTCCATTCATTAACATTGTTTAGTGTCTTACTGGTTATTCTTCGTAGGATCCTCATTTCATTTAACCCAAATATCTTTTTGTACTGCTTGTCTAGGTATATCTTGTTTCTGCAGTATGTACATATATGTCCTCATAGCTGTTACAGACTTATACATTTTCGTTTTTGCTTCTGTTTTCAAATATCTGGTAGTGTTGCATGGTCACGTATCTATTGGTCAGCACAAAATATATAGATAGGTAATGGAGGAGAAATACATTCAAGAATCAAAGGGTAGCTAAAATATTAATAATTCATAATTCGAGGGTTTATTGTCAAACAACGTTATCTACATTTTTTGTGAAATTGAGATATATCTATAATCGAGTTCACCGTTTTCGACTTCATTTAGTAAGAAAAAGTATCTCTATCTGCAGCTGATTACAAAATACATTAAACGTTAACTACCAATTGTGAAAAAATTGTTCATGTCAAAAACATCTAAGAGGTGATGACGTTATTTCACAGTGAATTTCGTGATACATCAAAAACAGTTCTCGACTGTTAACGATTATTGACACTAATATTTTAAGCTGTAATTGTAGACAGCGTTATTATAATTCGTATTTGTTTGAAAAACGTCATTTTGATACTGGATAGCTAAATACATTTGTTTATTTTCGATATTGTTCGATTCTACCATCTGATTACTCATTACATGATTACAATTATCTGATTACTCATTACATTTTTTAGTTTTGTCGAAGTTAAAAGAAAACATATATGTTAATTACTTTCTTATTGCCGGTTACGTATATATTTGTCGTAATTATTTAATATTTTGATTTTGTCAGTGTTTAACAGAAAAATGTCCAGTCGTAGCACAAAACTTTGTATGACACGAAGCACTAGCGGGTCGTGGATCTTCTGAGGTAGCCTCTTGCCTTACAAATACAATGAAAAGTGAAGTTACTGGGAAAGACTTCGCTTTTATGTCTGAAAGTTGTTCGGGTCAAAATGTTTCTGTTTGCTGTTGAAACACTATATTTCAAAAATCGACCAGTTATTTTTTGAGCCCGGATATTCCCAAATGGAACGTGATATGGTCCATGTCCACATCGAAAACGCGAGTAAAGGCTTGGAAATTTATGATCCATCGGGATGGTATATGTACAGTGGTTAAAATGGCTTTAAAGAAATCAAAATACGAAGTAGTTGAAATAGATCAGGAAGACATTTTGAATTTTAAAGAACTTCAAATTCAAATGATTAAAAATAAAAAAAACCGACATTGAAGGAAATGTTGTCAAATGGTTAAACATAGTTTGGCTACAATATACATATTATAAAAGAAGACACTGCACAGAGTTATTTCAAATTTAATTTTAAATCAGACAACTTTACGAAATTAAAAATACAGAGAAGGCAACTTCGAATATTTTCAATTAACAAACTTGTGCCAAGAAGAAAATATGACAAACCGTTAACGATTAATAATAAAAAGTTAAAAGGTTTAGTAGAACTCTGTGAGCAAAAATTAAAGACCAATATCACTTCTTTTACTAGAATCTTTAAGGAAGGGGTGATGATCATAATGAAAATGTTTCAGAAGATGAAGACGTTTAAAGATGGTACGTATAAGTATTTAGACATTTCATAAGTTTAATATTTGTTTGTTATTAGAAAAATAAAGTTTTTTATTTAAATACACTTATAACATTTTTTATAATACAGGGTTAGTGCTGCATTGGATATCCTGAAAATTTTGAAAATATCAGCGAATATAAGTTAAAGGATATCCTGAAAAAAATGGGAAATATCAGTGAAATTTTCTCAACATTTTAGGGAAATTACATTTTTACATTTTCACCCAGCAGTGCTAACCCTGTAGTAAAACTATTATTATCAGGTGCGACGTTAACGGTTACAAAAAATATATATCGGTAATATCAAAAAGCGTTATCAGGTCATTATTATAGAAAAAAATTATATTTTTTCCCTGTAGAATAACAATAACCTGTAATAATTTTTACCATATGTCAAAGAAACCATAATAATACTATATAAATTTACAGATTTCTATTGTAATGTATTTTGCCTCCGTAATCACAAATTTGTTGGCCGATATTACGTTTCAAAACAGTTTTTCGCATTTTCTGCCACTTTATGTTTTTGTAGTTAACGTTGTTTGATACTAAACCCTCGAATTATATGAATAAAATAAGAAAATAAACTGACAAATTCTCTGAAAATACTTTTTTTTCTTTATACATTACAAATTATTACATAAATATCACATTCTTTATTTCTCTTTAAATACTATTATTATTAATCACTAAAAATGTTTTGTTTTTATACCTGCTGCAAACTGTTGTTTTCCTTCTTCTATCACTGATTTATTTACACCATTTTCTACAAAAACAGACACTACTCCAAGAGCACTGACATCCTGGATATTACGTAATCCATCATCAAAGAATAACATTTCTTCGAAATCAATTCCAGATTGCTTCTTTATGCTAAAAACAAGTTTTCATTTTTAAGGAGTCAAAGAATAAAATATTTTACCTGAAAAATTACAGCCACTCAGCTACTCTCTAATTTTTTTATTATTTTAGATTTTTTCTTTGGTATTTACACTGTTAAGCAAAGTTTTACTCAAACTTTTTTTTGAGCTTATACTGGGAGGAAGAAATAAAATGGTTTTCTTATGCTAAGTTTGAGACACACTGTAGGGAGGACAGGGTGCAAGGGTGAGTATACATTGAAATCATGTTACAGTCAGTTCCAGTTTTTTGAACATTTTGTTTTTTTTTTATTTCCTTGACATCTTTAAAAACAAAGAAAATAGACGGTTTTATTCTTTGTGTTTTAACTGAAATAGTACTAAATTAACAATAAAAAATAACTGACAACCAAACTTTAAAATCAAAACAAACATAATGTAAGCGTAGGTATGTATATGTGTATGTAGCGTGGGTTTCCCCTTCTACTTATAATAACAACTTCATATCGAATATATATGTTGAATATTAACCCTTAACGGGTATGGCGTCGTCTGACAGACGATTCAATATTTTAAATTATTTTTTATTGGAAATTGGTACCCCTCACAGGCAAATCCTTCTATATAATCCTTAAACTATTGGAGCTTGACAAGTGGGTGTATTTGACACAAGTTTCTCTCAGTTCCTAAAAAGTTGTCGCAATATTTAGGTCGAGAGTAGTTTCTCACACGATGCCGGACCGTTTGTGTTACTTTTTTTTGTTCATACCTAGAGTTCAAGAAGAACAAGAGGACAATCATACGGATGTTCTTAGTTTAGAAAAACGCAAGATTTGCAGTTTATGTCCGAGTAGAAAGCGCAGGATGACAAAATACCTGTGCTTGCGTTGCAAAAAGCCTGTTTGTTTGGGATGTATAAAACCACTACCTACGTAAAAATTGCATATAAAATTGGTAAAGTTTGACTAATGCTGGAAACAAACATTTTTTATCGATTTTTATTTTACCTAGTTTTCTGTTTAGTGTACAGTTTGAACATTTATCCTAGCAATACATTTTTGTTTCATGTTGTTTTTCAAATTTTTTTTTATTTACTTTTCAAAACCATGTACCTACTTTCTCACAAACATTTGTACGGATTTCAGTTTTATTTTAATATTTTTTTCTTAACCCAAATATAATACGTTCACTTTTATATAAATATATCAGGGTATGTTTGTAGTATTTATTCTTAATAAAAAAATTATTTTTGAGTGTTGTTTTGCTTTCTTGAAAACAGTAGTTTCGCAGACGACGCCGGACCAGTTACGCTACTACTACAGTACCGGACCAGTTAAGGGTTAAGCAGGCTATTTGATTTCGGTCTATAGAGTTTCAGATATCAATAATCATAGTTCCCATATCTTCCAGGGAAGCAGGATTAAAGGGAGAATTAAGGCAGCAAACAGATGTTTGTATAGCCTCCACAATACTATTAGGGCAAAACCAAACGGACCACGCTGCAGCGCTACGCCAGGGCCCCCGTAACCGGGCGTGCAACGCGTCCGGCGCACGCGGGCGTAACCCCAAAGGGGCGCCAAACGGAAGGTTTGGTAAATAAGTAATATTTATTTTAAATGAGATAATCATTTTTTATATACAATTTTAATTATTTTATGAACAGCTAGAGTAATCTCAAAAATCAAATATTATGTTATTACTGAAAAAATAATTATTCCCGTCCTGAAATGTTGAACTTACTCCGTCAAAAACATATTTTGTTGTTCCTTCCTAATTTTTTTCTTTGAAGTAGATTGAATTACGTTTGGCATACCATCCAATCGATTTTATGTTGTAATGTAAACTAAAGAGACACTCAAAATAGTCAAATAAACATCAAATCACACTCCTTGACGAGTAGAAACATAAATCATTAACACCCATACAACGCAACTTGGCAGTTTACTCCATCAAAAACACAACTTGCTGAATCAAGCAGTTTTACTCGTATAAAGTGAATCTTTTACTCGAATTTATGATAATTACTCTTGAGTAAACAATTACTCTATGAATTATGATTATGTATTTGATAATACCTTTTCCCTTCTCGTCTATTAGGCACAAACATTATTTACTGTTACTGGTGAATGGGTGGTTTCCTGCAGTAAAAGGTTTAAAATTTTATTTTACATTGAAGTTAATAATTACGACTATTATTGCAGTATACGTTGGGTTTATTTCTGCCCTGATTTTAAACTTTTGTTTTCGTGTAAAAAATATTGGACAATCTTTTTTATTTGTTGTTATTTTAAGTGGTGTGGAAATTAAATTAATAATTGTGAAAATGGTAAGTATCATAATCATTACATAGAATAATAATAATTCATTTACAATATTATCGGGTTTCCTCTAATAAAATCCACATTTACAATTTATTTTGAAACCGAGAAAATTAAGACATTTTGCCTGCGTAACTTGGAACCATATGGAAAACTTTTTTATTTCAGTGCAATCTCGATAAGTCGGATTAATAGGGACCGCGGTCGATCCGGGTTATCGAATATCCGGGTTAGCCGGAGAATATAGCAAAAATTAATAAAATATGATATACTTGCAGATAAACTCGCATTATAATTGCAAAAACATGAAGTACAATATGCACAGTACATCTAAATTACGTAAAGTTGTATACAGTATTGTTCATTTCTTGGTAAAAAACTCACGTCAGTTTCGGTTGTCAATTTCGTCTGATAAAAATCGGTCCCGGTTAGCCGGACTTCCGGGTTATCGGAGGCCGACTTATCGGGGTTCCACTGTATTAATTTTACGGAAAAAATTTATTTTTCATAAAATGGTTTGCATAGTCTAAAAATTAAATACAACCAAATATAAAATTGTATCAATCTTATACGAGTATCAAAAATATGAATTTCGATCAAGAGTACTTTATATTTCACAATATAAGGTAAATATATTGTGAAATATTATTATATTTCACAATATCGAAAATTATTATTATGAAAAGTTGTTTGGAATTAATTAAAAACTATGTTTTAATATAAAATTATATCCTTTTAATTGAAATTTTTTTTCTCAAATTACAGATACCCAACGCCCTTTTCATTTATTACGAATAATGTGATAACTCTTTTATTATTAATGATTAATTAATTAATAATAATAAAAGAGTTATCACAATATTTGTAATAAATGAAAAGGGCTAATTATTAGTAATAAAAGACTTATCACATTATTTCTAATAAACGAAAAGGGCGTTGTTGAAAAGTACAATTTATTATAGTACAATTAAAAGTTCTTTATAAAAAGCTTTGCATGGTCTAAAATCTAAAATGCAACCATCAAATTTTATAAATTTTATATGAGATATATGTAAAAAAATATGAGTTTCGATCAAGAGTAAAGTACCTTTCTAGATCACCATATTTTAATTAGAAAGATGTAATTGCATATTATAGAAACATAGTTTTTAATGCTGAACAACTTTTCAATATTGTGAAAACTAAACGTACTTTGCTCTTGACCGAAACTCATATTTTTTTACATACCTCGTATAAGATTCCTAAAATTTAATATTTGATGGTTGTATTCTCAGTTCTAGACAATGTAGATCTTTTTATGAAGAATAAGATTTTCTCGTAAAATTAATAATAAAACAGTTTCCCATATGGTATTTAATTATGCAGACACCCTATATAAAATTTGTTGTGAAAACTTTTGAAATGACAAAATATTATTGTTTATTTACTTAAATGTATATTTTTAATTTAATATACAGGGTGCTTCATTAATGCAGAAAAAAATTTATGGGGAAAGGCGCAAAACTGTCAAGATTTTCAATGTGTTTTAAATGCATTCATTTTTTTCGAATCCTGAGAAAACTAATAAGTATTTTTTAAAAATTTAAACGCAGAATGAAAGATAACGTTATTGCCGAGGGCCTATAGTCACTTAGAATAAATAAAAAGTTTCTTTTGAATTAAATATTTGCAATTGACCCGGGAACAGTCGCGCCCTTTTCTGTCACGTATAATCGGTCGCGCGTTAGATTTTATCTAACACAACGAATTTAAATACGAATTTACAACAAATTTTTAGTTTATAGTATTTTTATTTACTTGTTATGTTAGAAATGTTATTTCTAACAATTATTAAAGCTAATTAATTCTCACCCAAGCCATAAATTCCAAAAAAAAAGAAGATGAAAAAAAACCCACGCATTATTACACCCTTCCTGTGTAAAATTATGTTGCACAACTTTTCATCGAGTTATCACGAAAAAGGAAAAAATGTTAGATTTTTTTCTAACGGCGCGACTGCTCTCAGGTTACAAATCACACTAAATTTTTTCTTTTACTTTCACCCCTGTAACTTATTAAAATAAACATTATATAAGTTTTCAGGGACTTTCAGCCTCAGTAATAATGTAGTCTTTCATTCAGCGTTTAAATCTTTCAAAAATATTTATTAGTTTTAAATAGTAGAGACAATATATGGTCAGATTTAAGAACAATGAGGCCACCCACTGATCCAACTATCATGGACGACTGTTTGATATGGAAGCGAGTTGTGCAGTCAGCCAAGATCCACCCCGGGTTGTAGTGCTACCAGAAGAAGAAAAACCGTATCCCATAAGTGTTCAATAGGATTCATGTCGGGACTGTGAAAGTGCCAATTCATTCTCTAAGGGCCGGTATTTCCAACCTCACTTAAGCCAAAGCTTATATTAAGCATGAGCTTAAGCCTAGATGCCTGTATTTTCACTTCAATTTGAGGCTTAAGCAAAGGCTTAAACCAAATAATTTTAAGCTTGCGCGGGAGTTGGTTTAACCCTTTGCTTAAAATTTGTTTTCTGTTTTTTTGAGGTTATTTGTATAGATTAATAATACTCGAGTTATTTGGAAAATCAACTTTTGCGTAATAACGTTATTAGTGGTTTATTATTAACGATTATTAAAATAAAATTCTTACCCCATTTGGAAGGTATAGGCAAATGAAAATGATTTATTTCTACAATGCTTGGTATATTTATTTTACAAAAGAAAACATACATTCCATTTTGACATTTTAAGGAATATAAATCTAATAAACAAAATTACATAGACGAATCTATTGAGATCTCTTAAGATCTTAAGTTTACGTTATGTTTCTTTCTGTTTTAAACTTTTATTAACTGTTATTTTCTTGTTTTTTAATTTGGTATTATTTCAGTTAAAAAAACCATCTGTTTTCTTTGTTTTAAAGATACCAGGGAAAATAAAAAACAAAATGTCCACAAAACATGACAGTATTGATTTCAATGTATACGCTGTGAGCTCGTACGTAGAGGGGAGATTTAAAAGTTCGTGAGCGTCAGTAGTGACAAGTCAGTGAACTTTTTCTGGAAATTTGACATAAATGTCAAAGTGATTAATTTAAAACATTGAAATTAAAAACATTAATAGGAAAAAATATTAGTGGGCCAAAGCTGTGGTATATATTTTTACCTTAAATATACTTTTACGTTTTAAATACTGAAATTTGTTTTTTTTATATAGGGTGAGGCAGATAAAGGGCCTATTAGATATATCTCGAAAACTAAAATAAAAAAAATTATGAAAATTGGAATATAGGGGTTTTGAGGTGTGAACTATTTTATGAAAATATTTTGGTCTCTATGCTACTTCCGGTTATACCGGAAGTTGATTGTAACTTCGTTTTTTTAAATGGGACACCCTATATATTTTTACGTTTTTGGATTCTCCTCGATTTCTTATTTCTTAAAATGTAAGGTTTTGTAATATTATACAGGGTAGATTAAAAGATAATTACGTTTTTTTTTTATTAATTTCCTAGCAAAATTCACACCCTGTAGAATTGTAGTAGTTTTACATCAAAATCCCTTTATATGTTCAAATGATTTTTAATATGGTCTACTATTGTTACCAATTATTAGTATAGCTAAATTTTGAAGTTTAGTATACAGGGTGGGTCGAAACTCGGAATGTGTATTTTCTGAGTTTTCTTAAATGGAACACACTATATTTTAGTATTGTAATGAAATGGTATTTTATGGTACTTTTTAATTTCTTAAGCATTCCCTATACCCAACTGCTTTAATTTGTGCCTAATTGTTAATCGCACCAACAATCTTAACTACGTAGATATTTTGATAGCTCAACCATTATTGGCAATTTTAAGTATCAGTCTCGATTAGTATGTATTTATTTCCGAAAAATTATTTGTGATTGAATATTTTTACGGCCAACCTAATAAAATTTCAGGTATTTTGTGTTGCAATTAATGTTTGGCTTGAATCACCAATAACTCATAAATTGAAGCAGTTAGGTATAGGGATTGCTTAAGAAATTAAAAAGTATCCTAAAATAACATTTCATTACAATACTAAAATACAGGGTGTTCTATTTAAGAAAACTCAGAAAATACTCATTCTGAGTTTCGACCAACCCTGTATACAAAAAAGGAAAAATTTAACTATAAAAATAATTCTTACCATAGTAGACTATATTAAGAATCATTTGAACATAAACAGAGTTTATTATGTCAAACTACTACAATTCTACAGGGTGTGAATTTTGCTACGAAATTAATAAAAAAAACGTAATTATCTTTTAACCTACCCTGTATAATATTACAAAACCTTATTGCCTTAATTGCCAATAATGGTTGAGCTATCAAAATATCTACGTAGTTAAGATTGTTGGTGCGATTAACAATTAGGCACAAATTAAAGCAGTTGGGTATAGGGAATGCTTAAGAAATTAAAAAGTACCATAAAATACCATTTCATTACAATACTAAAATATAGTGTGTTCCATTTAAGAAAACTCAGAAAATACACATTCCGAGTTTCGACCCACCCTGTATACTAAACTTCAAAATTTAGCTATACTAATAATTGGTAACAATAGTAGACCATATTAAAAATCATTTGAACATATAAAGGGATTTTGATGTAAAACTACTACAATTCTACAGGGTGTGAATTTTGCTAGGAAATTAATAAAAAAAACGTAATTATCTTTTAACCTACCCTGTATAATATTACAAAACCTTATTGCCTTAATTGCCAATAATGGTTGAGCTATCAAAATATCTACGTAGTTAAGATTGTTGGTGCGATTAACAATTAGGCACAAATTAAAGCAGTTGGGTATAGGGAATGCTTAAGAAATTAAAAAGTACCATAAAATACCATTTCATTACAATACTAAAATATAGTGTGTTCCATTTAAGAAAACTCAGAAAATACACATTCCGAGTTTCGACCCACCCTGTATACTAAACTTCAAAATTTAGCTATACTAATAATTGGTAACAATAGTAGACCATATTAAAAATCATTTGAACATATAAAGGGATTTTGATGTAAAACTACTACAATTCTACAGGGTGTGAATTTTGCTAGGAAATTAATAAAAAAAAACGTAATTATCTTTTAATCTACCCTGTATAATATTACAAAACCTTACATTTTAACAAATAAGAAATCGAGGAGAATCCAAAAACGTAAAAATATATAGGGTGTCCCATTTAAAAAAACGAAGTTACAATCAACTTCCGGTATAACCGGAAGTAGCATAGAGACCAAAATATTTTCATAAAATAGTTCACACCTCAAAACCCCTGTATTCCGATTTTCATAATTTTGTTACCTTGAGTTCTCGAGATATTTCTAATAGGCCCTTTATCTGCCTCACCCTGTAGTTCGTAATATGTAATTATAAATTAATCTATTAATCTAAGCGCCATCTACACGATACTTGTGAAAGTATCCGAAGTAAGAAACTAATATTTCGTCAATAGAACGTCAAAATGATTATAGACAAGGCGAAAACGGCGGGTTCGTTGGGAAAAATATTCCCATGCGATTTTTTTGCATAATAACATTCGTGAGACATCCCAGAATAAGGTTCAAGAAGTCGCCCACGTGAAAAGGTCCAAATTTTTTAAATCAAATTGCAGAAATCAATATTTTTGGCCCGTACAAATTTTTTTTAGGTTTTTTGGTCAATTCTGGACAAAAAGATCTCTTATAATTTTTCTCTAAAGCTGATCTTTTTCGAGTTATAGACCAATCAAGTTAATAAAAAATAAGCCGTTTTTCGACATAATTGAAAAGACGAGGTTTGACAGTTGAAATGTGTAGTATGAGATATTACAAAAAGGCTACCATCTTGGGATTCATCAATTTTTTAGTGGAACATTTTTTAAATAAACAATCAAAACGTCAAACTTAGTTTTTTGCTCATAACTTAAAAACTTGTTTATTTAGAAATTTGACGTTCACAGGTAACTTTTTCAGAAAGAAAAGATACATCGAATGAGATACACCAAATTAAAATCGGTTAATAAACAAAAAAGTTATTGCAAAACGGACGACAAAATCACTGTTTTTGAATATTGTTAATAACAATTTTATTGTTTATTAAAATATGTTTAAATGTACCTAAACTTGAGGGCATTATGGTGTTTGAATGGTGTGCAAAAAATGGTCCAGATCTGTTAAATAGTTTTTGCAAAATTTAATTTGTTTATAAACTTTTTTGCAAAACGAGCTAAGTTCTGAGGCTGGTCCAGTTAATATGGCTGAATGTATCTCAATAATCAGGAACTCATTTCCTTCGTTAAGATGTATACTAATACCCTATGAAAAAAAAAAGTAAAAAAAATTACATGTACGTACACAAAATTATTTGTTAATAAATAGCAGTTTTTAAGCTTATAAACAATTACAATAATTTCGTAGAAATTAGATCAAATTAAATGGCAATAAAAAATACTAAAATCTGGTTAAAATACACAACTTCTAAAAAAAATTTTTAGGTCCTACGACCCTTGGGGTCTGAGATAGCCCCTTTTTTTGAAAAAATCACTGTTACGTTAATTAACAACAGTAAGATCTGAAATTAACCAATCTTTTATAAGAAAAGTCAAAGTTTTTAGCAAAGTTTTTTGCAAGAAAAAATGTTAAAAATTGTTTAAATAGGAGTGTTATAAACACAGAGTATTTTGCGTTCTGACTAAAGTAAAAAAAAAAATGATGGGCGCAGCCGAATGAGAATAAATTCGCGGACTAGCATTCGCTAGCGCTAGACCGTTGCAGCCCATTTTTAACATTGACAGTATACGTGATTTGAAGCTTAATATTATATTTATATATTTTGGTAGAAACTTGAATTTTATGAATATTATTATGTTGCACATTTATTTAGTAAAATTATATTTTAAATAAATAAATTTAAAAAATAACAATAAAAAGCCCACAAAGTCAAAATATGCAACAGAAAAAAGTTACGCGACCTTATAGACGAGTGGTACGTGGTACTCCCCCCAAAAAAAACGCTCATTTCTCGAGATATCAACCACGGTGTGGTGAATGGCTAATTTTGGTCTTACTTTATACTTTTTATGGTGCTGAAAACGAAAATGAGTTTTATTTTGAATTTAGATGGGGAAACATTGTCAAAATCGCAATTTTACCTTAAAAATAAAAAAAAGATGAAATCACGTTTTTCTTAAAATTAAAAGTTACACCACTTTTTTTCTATAAAACATTTTGTTCTCTGTATTCTAGATTTAAACTTAAAATTAATTAAACAGCTAAATTTCAAATTTTGTTACTCAACTTTTGCGATTAAACTTTGCAATTCAAGAATCTGCACCTTTTACTTCAAACAATTTATAACTTTCTTTATGTCAAGACAGAAATATTGAAGCAGGTCCCATTGTCTTCAGAAAGGTGAGAAATATATGTCAGAAAATATAAATCAGAGTTGTAGCAAATTAAACTCAAAAAACGTGATTTTTTTTTTATTTTTAGGGTAAAGTTGCGATTTTGATAATGTTCCCCCACGTAAAATTCAAAACAACCCTAATTTAAGTTTTGAGCACCATCAAAAATATAAAGTATGACCAAAATTAGTATCAGTATCTCGAGAAATAAGCTTTTTCTGGGGTGTGCCGCTCGTCTATAAAGACACATAACATTTTTCCTATTGCATATTTTAAATTAAATTTTTTTGGAAAACTTCTTCATAAATTTTATTTCTGTGTTAATTAAAATTATAAACTAAAAAGTTTGTCACTCAACTTTTTTAAGTAAACATGAAACTAACGAAATCTGACGACAAAATGTTTAAAAATTAACAACTTCTCTTTTAACGTGTTGAGTCATTTTGGACAAGTCTCATTGTTATCTAAATGCTTCAAAGATAACACAGTAAAATTTTCAAAAGGAAATATTTACAGCGACCAAAAATACAGTGAGTTAAAATTGAAAAATCATCAAAATTGATTTTTCGCATTTTTGCATAAAATTTGATTTTTGAACATGTTCCACTAATTCTAGAAAAAAATTAACTCCATATTCGGATTCAGAGACCTCGAAAACATAAGGAATGACGAAAATTTGTCATTCACCTTAAAGTGGATTTTTGTGGTCGGGATAACGTAATTTTAATAGTTGCTGCCGCATGCCGGTCGCCAACCGCGCCCACTATTCAGTCAGTCGACTACGCCCGCTATTTTTTACTTTAGTCGGAACGCAGAATACTCTGTGTTTATAACACTCCTATTTAAACAATTTTTAACATTTTTTCTTACTAAAAACTTTGTTAAAAACTTTGACTTTTCTTATAAAAGATTGGTTAATTTCAGCTCTTAGTGTTGTTAATTAACGTAACAGTGATTTTTTCAAAAAAAGGGGCTATCTCAGACCCCAAGGGTCGTAGGACCTAAAAATTGTTTTTGAAAGTTGTGTATTTTAACCAGCTTTCCGTATTTTTTATTGCCATTTAATTTGATCTAATTTCTACGAAATTATTGTAATTGTTTATAAGCTTAAAAACTGCTATTTATTAACAAATAATTTTGTGTATGTATATGTAATTTTTTTTAAATTTTTTTTTTTTCATAAGCTGTTAGTATACATCCTAGCGAAGGAAATGAGCCCCGGATTATTGAGATACATTCAGCCATATTAACTGGACCAGCCTCAGAAATTAGCTCATTTTTCAAAAAATTTTATAAACAAATTCAATTTTACGAAAACTATTTAACAGATCTGGACCATTTTTTGCACACCCTTCAAACACCATAGTGCCCTCAATTTTGGGTATATTAAAACGTATTTTAACAAACAATAAAATTGTTATTAACTATATTCAAAAACAGTGATTTCGTCATCCGTTTTGCATTAACTTTTTTGTTTATTAACCGATTTTTATTTAGCGTATCTCATTCGATGTATCTTTTTTTTCTGAGAAAGTTACCTGTGGACGTCAAATTCCTAAATAAACAAGTTTTTAAGTTATGAGTAAAAAACTAAGTTTGACGTTTTGATTGTTTATTTAAAAAATGTTCCACTAAAAAATTGATGAATCCAAAGATGGTAGTCTTTTTGTAATATCTTTTTCGTACTTCCGGGCCTAAAGTGACAACTTCACTCCCTTGTGACAGGTACTAAAGTGTCACATTTAATCCCTCCGGGATTAAATATTGACGAAACTCCCGGAACGATTAAATCACAAACAAACGAATTTAAGGGATATTTTATTGAAAAATATAATTAATTAGAATGGTAATTAACGTTAATATTCAAATTAATATTGTGACAGTTCGTCATATTGACCAGTCTTTCCTGGGTTAATGCAGCAGGTAACTGACGAGTAACAGATAGGTCCTTTTCATATTGAACTGGTGTTTATTTCGAAGATCCTGCGGAAACAGGAAGCGAGAATGAGGACTGTGGCATAACTATAGTGGACGAATCGGCGACTTGACCAAATATTTTATCTGAAATTTTTTGTTTATTTTTAATAGACGATTCAATATATCCCTCGGCCACGTTGGAGGATTTCCATCCTCCATGTCTCTTCAGCACGTCTATTGTTGCTCCCGAATCAGCTAACAAAGACGCAGATGTGCGTCTAAAACAATGTCCCGTATAAGACGTCGCATTTTCTAATTTCAAGAAAGCTGCTATTTGCCGTGGAATTGTACCAAACATGTTTTTTCCTACTACTCGCGTAGTACATTCTTTGTTGATGTATTGAACAAAAAATTTTGAATGAGTTGTCCCTGTCTTTCGCAATGCCACATATTTCCGAAATATCGCCACAAAACTGATGGCACTGTTTTCTGAATTTTTGATCACAAAATTTCGGTCAATTTTATTTTTGGTGTTTCTAATCGCAATTAGGAAGGAATCGCCCAAATCTCTCACATCGTCGATTTCTAAATCAACCAACTCTTTTCCACGACAAGCTCCCGCAACGCCCAAAATAAGTGCAACCTACAAAAAAATTGATTTCTTAAAATTTCTGAATATAAACAAATTTCCAAATTTACCTTAAGCATTAAATATTTATCATCCGGAGCCTCCCGTAAGAACTGATCTACCTGCTCAGACGTGAGAATTCTTGACTTCTTTGGCTTAAATCCCTCATTTCTTCTCTTCAAAAAAGCTAATAATTTTGGAAATTTACTTATATCAATATCTTCTCTAATGTTAATAACCGATTTCAGCATTGAGTAATGTGCCCAGAGAGTTGAGGCACAAACCGCTTTTGATTTATCATCGAAGTAGACTAACAGCGCATTTTCAGTAGGTTGTCTCACATTTTTTAAGCGGCACGACTTTTTAAAAGCATCGTACTGCTGCTCGTATAGTTTTCTAGATTTCGGTGGTAACAATTCTTCACCTACTTCGGCTGCTCTTTTATCAATATCAGATACACCTTCTTCACTCATGATACCAATAATTATCAATAACAATGTTTCTTTACAATGACACTAGTAATGACAATGTTTCTAAATTATAACTGTCACAACGCAATGTTACTATGGTAACTTATTTTAAAGACAGTTTATTAAATGAGTTGAAGAGAGAAAAAACTGATTGAAATTATTGAAATAATTAATAAAATCATACCGGAAGTACGAAAAGTATCGTATATACCTTGCGACTGAAGTACATTTAATCCTTCAGGTAAATTATGGCCCTCCCTGCGGTCGGGCCATAAACTTTACCTTCAGGATTAAATGTACTACTTCAGTCCCGCGGTATATAATGTACTAATACTACACATTTCAACTGTCAAACCTCGTCTTTTCCGTTATGTTTAGTAAAAACCTAACTTGATTGGCCTATTATAAGCAATTTAAAATTTGAAAAACGTTGTCTATTAGCAAAATCTTAAAAAAATCAATTGCAATTATTATCTACTTTTTTGCGTTGTAAATATGTATTAGGCGATAAAAATTAAATAATAAATTTAAAACTTTACGGCGAAAGTTGCATTAGTAATCCGCTAGTTAGCGATACCAGCGAAGTTCAGAGCGTATACCCACACTTGTACGTTGTCCTCTCTACAGGGTGTCTCAAACTTAAAATAAGAAAAACATTTTCTTTCTTCCACCCGGTATAAGCTCAAAAGAGAAGCTTGATAAACCTTTGCTTAAGTTCTAAATAAAGAAATAATCTAAAATAATACAAAAAAGTGAAATCTGTTAATCTGTTGACAAGCCAATCAACCATTAAAATGAGCATAATTTTTGGTGTTGCAAAACTTTTGAAATTAAGTTTATATAACTGATTAAAATGTACATATATTAGACTAAAAAAAATTAAGTCAAATAGAGAATAAATTTAAAAGATACAACCAAAAAGTAAACAATACAAATTTTAATCAAATAATTGCTAAATTGAATAAGAAATGGCTTATAATTATTTAGTTTATTTTTTATCAAGATCAGTAGAAAATACATTAATAAGTAAATGTAAGTTAACAACGTTTAACCCCATGTGCACAACATGTTTTTACTATGGACTGTGTGTTCCAATTTGACCCAGTTATTGTTTTTAACCCTTAGTCTCCCCGCTGCACTTTTGAGTACCAACAAATTCTGGTACCCTTATATCCCAAGTAATGAAATAGATCTAATTTGAGAATTTTCTGTTAAATATAAGTTGATGTTTAATACTTCAAATATCATAGGTACCTACTCTAAAGCAGTGGTCCTCAACCTTTTTGAGTTATGTACCAGCAAACATAGACACAAACCTAACCTACCCTTCTATATTCGTTGCACCTATCCAGCTAGGTAATCCAATTAACTATAATTTATACACTTACTCGAATTTTAAGGAATAGATAAAATAAAATTCAGCAAAAGTAATTTTTTTATTAAAAGCAGTACCTAAACCTGTTGTTCGGACCATGATTTTGTTTAGCTAGTAATATTTGAACTTCGTAACGAAGCTCACATATTCGAGATAGGTAGCACTTTTCCTCTTCAAATCCACCTAACCTCTGTATGTAGGAGCAAACTATCATGAATACTTCCGATTTCGGAGCATCAAAACCTGCTGATTTTGGCTGTGTTTTTACATTTGTGTACCATCGCAAATAATGATATGTACTACCAGTGGTACATGTACCACAGGTTGAGAACCGCTGCTCTAAAGGATCGTTAGGAGCAAACAATGCTTTTAGCTTATTGTAAAGGGCTATGATGAATAAAATAAGTTGGACTTACAAGTACCATTGGTAACTGTCAAAAAAATCTAAACGTGGTAGTCGAGATTAAGGGTTAAATGTGGCCAAAGTGCGTTTGGTCTGAGATGGAAGGAGCACATTGTTGCCGGGGGGCTAAAGTTAAACAGCTGATTATTTCATACTTATTAAAATGTTTTGTCTTCTTTCCCGGAAATATTTGAAGATAAGAAAAATACTTATTCCATCCAAACAGCTGAAGCAACTGTCGGGCACCTTTAGTTTCAGAAATTCTTGAAGCCACTCCTAAAGTATATTCTTCATCATAGAGTTTTTGCAAAATTTGCGGCACTTCGGGATAGTAGTCTATTTTACAATTACAGCTGTCTACCACCACACCATTGGAACTGTAATAAAATTTTATTGAAGTGACTACTTGTTATAGCCATGTTATTGCTCAGGCCCAAATCAATCACACCATATTATCCATTACCATTGTTTATATAGTAATATGCTTTTTCCCATGACCATCTTTCAGTGCGTCACAGTTTTTCGATTTCATTCTAACGCATTAAATTGCATGTGACAGAAAAAACGCACGTCGGTGATTACATTTCATCGGTGACATTTATAACATTTATTCTAGTTGTCAATAGATGGCGCTATAATCGAAAAAAATATTTACGAATTATATAATATATCTACGAATATAATCTTTACAATTTATAAGACTATACAAATCAAAGAAAATACCATTTTATAAATGCAATAAACTCAATTGATTTGTTTTTATGCCAAATTGCAAATAAAATGCGACAACTGTCAGATTTAACTAAAATGTCATGTCACTAAAATGTATATTATCACGGACTTACCTTTTTTTCTATCATTTGTGACGCACTGAAAAATGCTCATGAAAAGAAGCATAGTTAGTCAGCCCAATAGGTAAAGTTTGATTCTAATTGAGACAGTCACCAGAGGCCACTACCATTTCTGTCGGCGTCAGGTAATTCAATGCTATATTCAGTAATATAAATATTAACATAATTATTTATAGGTACTGGGTGTCAAAAAAAATTTTTTTTATTAAATTTATTGACATAAAAGGAAGAATCTGTGAAATTTATTTAAATCAAAATACATTTTACTGCTATCAGAAAACAGGAAAAAATGTATTTGACAAATAAATATTGTTTTTTGCTTAAATTCAATATTAAAGCAGCCACCCACCTGCCTCTTTGACAGTTTGAGCGTTTAATGTAAGCAAAAAGCAATGATTTTTCAAATAAATATTTTTTCTGTTTTCTGAGAGCAGTAAAACGTATTTTGAATTAAATAAATTACACATATTCTTCTTTTTATGTCAATAAATTTAATTCAAAATTTTTTTTTTCGACACCCTGTATAAATAATTATGTTAATGTTTATATTATTGAATAGAGGATTGAATTACCTTTCAAATGAGCTATCACACGATCCCTATTCTCATTTAAAAAAATCATCGATGACGTCATCACGCCCAAATGGATGATGTCACTAGTATGATATATATATGCCAAAAAGTCGTAATTTAAAAATTGGCCTATTTCGTGATTTTTTTCTAAAATCGTCCATTCTCAAGAATATGAATTTATTCCAACCTTTACGTGCTCACTGTATAATAGCATGGCATCATTAATTCAATTTCTAAATATATTGTTCCACGTACATTTGAGCCCAAATTGACTTGTTCACATGTTGACTAGATGATGACAAGTTGAAGATTTGAAGACTAGATGATGGCAAGTTGAAGATTTGAAGACTTGCCATCATCTATTCAACATATGAACAAGTCAATTTGGGCTCAAATGGTACCTCGAGCAGAATACATGGGATATTTTGTACATCCATGTTCAAGTTCACGAATTTAATCTATGTTTCCATGACGGATCAATTTTAAAGCGTTTTTACCCGTATATTTTTGTATTTTGGTGGTTAGTATGTCAGCATCGCGTCAGCACTGATGATGATCAGTCATCCGATCGAAAACTAGTTCTGTGATGTAGCCCTTTTTAGGGAAATTTAACAAATGAAGGGTACACAGAAAAAACCGGCTAAGTCACAGATTAACAATTTTGAGTTATTGGATGTTTTAACTTTTCGTCCGTTGTATCTTTGTCGCTAGCTCGAGTCTTAGACTTCTAACAAAAAACTATAAAAGAAGGTATATTTTTCACATTCGGCGAATAGTTTAACTTTGCTATAATAATTCCAGCCCTGGGAATCTAGCATTGTATCTTAAAGGGTACTTAGCCGCTTTTTTCCTGTTCAATAAAACAAAACAATTCCTGTATAGTAATTTTTTAATTTTCCGGATTAAAGAAAATCAAACAACATTATGTTTATGTGGCGTTGTTATGACTGACCGTCTGATTGATACCGAAATAAAGAAGCCGTCGTGTCTCGATGTTTTGGATTTAGCTTGTTGTTTTCCTGTACCGCGTGGACTTAGCTTATTTTTCTCGAGTATGAGCATATAGTTATATAACTATATGCTCATACTCGAGAAAAATAAGCTAAGTCCATATATGGGCTTTTTCTCGTGACTTGTCTTGTTATTGCCGTGTTTAAAGGTTTCAGAAGATGCAAACTGGAATTTACTACAAGATGGCGTGAAAAATGCAATTTCTACAAAAATGAATGGCCGGTTTTTCCCGTGTACCCTTCAAATATACCTTTAATAAAGGATTTTACTTGTTTTTTGTATTATATGGTAAACAGCCAACTACAGGAAAACTTTTTCCTCGTGGATTCTTCCATATATTTATTTTTCTTAATATGTATGCGAGTTGGGGTCTTATGAATAGGATCGTATCCAACTTGGTGTCTATGCATTTTGGATTTATCGTAGTTACGCCTGACGTTGCGACCCTGACGTTGTGACCCTGACGGAAATGGTGGTGATGGTGACATCTGGTGACTGTCTCAATTAGAATCAAACAAAAATTTATCTGTTGGGTTGACCAACTATTACTATATAAACAATGCTATTACTCTGCCCATCGACATCGATATATTCATACTATTTTTAGAATAGTATGAATCTAGAATAGTGATAATCAAAATGAAGTGGTTTGTGGAAAACCAGTGGTTTCCAACCTTTTTGTATCTGCGTCCCCTTAAAAACCCAAAAATTGTTGCGCCCCCTTAATTTTTCTAACAATCTAATTTGATAAACTCAACTGATACTATAATTTATTTATTGGGCTACAAAATAGTATACCTACAATATCATGTACAAATATACAAAAAATAATAATAAAATATGCTTTTTAATAGTAGTTACCCCTTTTGTAAAATAATTTTCAGACATTTTGTTACAATTTTCTAATGGTAACAAACAATTGTAACAGCTACAAGCCCACCTTGCAACAGTCTCGCGCCCCCTAGGGGGCGCGCCCCACAGGT
This sequence comes from Diabrotica virgifera virgifera, assembly GCF_917563875.1. NCBI lineage: Eukaryota > Metazoa > Arthropoda > Insecta > Coleoptera > Chrysomelidae > Diabrotica > Diabrotica virgifera. The sequence goes on along the minus strand of NC_065443.1, from coordinate 252,090,924 downwards.
TGGAAACCACTGAATTAAACATATACATAAAATATACATATAAAATGAATAAAATAATATAAATAAAAGAAATTGCGTTTGGTACTTTGGGTGGGGAGTGCCAACAAAAGTGACTACTTCTTATCGCTTGGTATGCCTGTATGGTTTTGCACGGACCTGCCAATCTAACCTGTCATAAGACACTTGTAGTATATTCTTTTTTTATTAAAAATTTTGTTTAATGATTTTTGTTATTTTCAAAATTTGTTCAATAGGAATTATATTTATGTTTCATTACTTCACTTCGATTATCTTTATCTTCTAAAAATAAAATTACTGGTTTGTGATGAATACAAAAAGGAACAAAAATCACAAATTTAATATCTTCAAAATTTTAATAATCTTTATTTTAACAATTTTAATACATAAATTAAATTTAATTTAACAAATAAAAATACTATGCTTTCTATAAGTCGATAGCCTACTATATTTATTTATTAAATTAAAGGCTATAGCGGGATAAGATGGTAAAAAATGCCCCCGCACCGATCAGCCCCGCTACTTATGTTTTCGATAAAGGATATAAAATTATGCCCTCATGCAAATTTTTAGCTACCCAGATGTCCTAAAACGCCTTAAATTGAGAAAAGAAGAATTTTTAGGTTTTATTTTTTTGTGAGCGCAATTTTACTTTAAAAAATCTGAAAAAATTCAAGAGGTTGTATCTTTTGAATACAAAACAACCTAATTTTTTTCAGATTTTTGTAATGAAAAATAAGCCCAGGAAAAATTTTTGAAATTTTCAAAAAAAATTTAGGTTCTGATAATATGATTTGGCCAACTTTTAAATAGTATTTTTGTGTACTTTTTGCCGTTCTTTTAAATGGCAGAGGCAGAATTTTTAATATCTGAGCGGAAAGAACGAAAAAATCGAAAAAACCGTTTTTGACTTTCTCGAGATGCATCTCGGGACAGCCAATTTTAGGATTTAGGATCCTGACTACAACTGGAAAAAAAACTAAAATTGTGAATTTTGTCATAAAAATTGGTATGTGGGGTTATAATAATATTTGGAACAACTTTTCCAAATAACATCGATATCTGTAACGCGAAGCAAATCGAATCGCATATCGAAAATTCACCCTGTTTGTGGATTCCCAGTAGGCTGCGTTTAAAATTTAAAGTTCAGTTGACTATTTTAAAAATTGTGAACCATCAACCTGTATGACTGCAAAATTTCAAATCTGTATATATTTTGATAGCCGAAACATAGGGGTGTCTTCATCTTAAATGTGACACACTATATCTTATAAATTCGATAATTTTATTGCTACTAATATGGTCGTATTTTTTATAGATTCAAAATATACAATGAGAATACTGACTAATTCACTAATTTTATCATAAAAAGTTCAAATTGATTGCATTGAAATATTGAACCAATTAATGCGTATTAATATAATATTATTATAATAAATAAAGTGAGTTTTATGTATAAAATCCCTCAAGTATCTCGGAAACGACTTGCACGTATTCATAGGTTTTGGTGGGTAGGGGTTTTCTAATGCAGCCGATATTACAGTGATTATTTCATTCATAGGAGATTCTGACCAATAGAAAGCTACAGACATGTAAATTAAGGTGATAATTTTTGATAATCTCCCGTCGTTAAGCATATTACGTCAGATGCCCTTCGTTGCTACGAAAAAATACATTCAGTGACATTAATGACAAATGTTTTAAAAATTATAAAAGTGATGACTTTCAACCGTCAAATACATATTTATAACAACTGTGTGTTTAATTTCACTAATTGGTACTTACATATATAAATTACAATAAAATTTTGGTTTTGAACAGCTTTATTCATGAAATAATCGCATCAAATTGCACTCGAACTCTAAAATTAATATAGAATTTTTGCCCTCGTGACACTTTGACATAATTTCACTCGCCTTCGGCTCGTGAAATTAAAACTGCCAAAGTGACACTCGGGAAAAATTCAATAATTTTAGAGCTCTTGTGCAATTACTACTGATAATTACATTGTTGTCAGATTTTCCGTTTTTCTGGAAATCTAATGAACTTTCTTATTTCAAATAGAACACCCTGTATATTTTTTGCGTTTCGAAGTCCTTAAGATATACTGATTATTTTTTATGTTGTTTTTGTGTTTATAAATAAAAATAAATTTTTTCGGCCCGAGTAGACATTATTTTACGTTTTTTGACGTAGAGAAAAATTACAAGAGAACTTTTTTGTTCCCAATGGTCCAAAGAACGTAAAATAATGTCTACGCAGGCCGAAAAGATTGATTTTTATAATTTGTTTAAAAAGTTTTTTAAATAAATGTAGCAATAACTCCGAAATTATGGCCTTTGGGTATAGGGAATATAACATGGAAAATAATCAGTATTTCTTAAGGACTTCAAAACGCAAAAAATATACAGGGTATTCCATTTGAAATAACAAAGTTAATAAGATTTTCAGAAAAACGGAAGATCTGACAACAATGTAAGTACATATTACTATAATATAGGCCACATTAGAAAACCCCAACCCACCACAATCCATAAAAATCGTGCAAGCCATTTCGGAGATAATTGAGGGTCTCCATACATAAAACTCACTCTGTATATTATATTATATTATTACACATAATTATATACACATTATTAATACACATTAATAATTTGTTCAATACTTCAATGTAATCAATTTGAACTTTTTATGATAAAATTAGTGAATTAGTCAGTACTTTGATTGTTTATTTTGAATCTATAAAAAATACGACTATATTAGTTGCAATAAATTATCAAATTGATAAGATATAGTGTGTCGCATTTAAGATGAAGACACCCCTATGTTTCGGCTATAAAAATATATACAGATTTGAAATTTTGCACAGTCATACAGGGTGATGGTTCACAATTTTTAAAATAGTCAACTGAACTTTAAATTTTAAACGCGGCCTACTGCGAATCCACAAACGGGGTGAATTTTCGATATGCGATTTGATTTGATTCGCGTTACAGATATCGATAAAAGTTATTTGGAAAAGTTGTTCCAAATATTATTATAACCCCACATACCAAATTTTATGACAAAATTCATAATTTTAGTTTTTTTCAGTTGTTGTAGTCAGGATCCTAAAATTGGCTGTCCCGAGATGATCTCGAGACAGCCAAAAACGGTCTTTTCGATTTTTTCGGTCTTTCCGCTCAGATATTAAAAATTCTATTTAAAAGTTGGCCAAATCATATTATCATAACCTAAAATTTTTTTAAAAATTTCAAAATTTTTTCCTGGGCTCATTTTTCATTACAAAAATCTGAAACAAATTAGGTTGTTTTGTATTAAAAAAATACAACCTCTTGAATTTTTTCAGATTTTTTAAAGTAAAATTGCGCTCACAAACAAATAAAACCTAAAAATTCTTCTTTTCTCGATTTAAGACGTTTTAGGACCTCTGGGAAGCTAAAAATTTGCATGAGGGCATAATTTTATATCCTTTATCGAAAACATAAGTAGCGGGGCTGATCGGTGCGGGGGCATTTTTGACCATCTTATTCCGCTATAGCCTTTGTTATTTACTAAAATTAAAAAAAAATAAAGGTTATTAAAATTTTGAAAATATTAAATCTGTGATTTTATTTTTTATTTTTATTCATCACAAACCAGTAGTTTTAAATTTAAAACATAAAATGAAGTACTTCATTAAACACAATAGAAAATAATATAATTTTGATAATAAATTTAATAATTTTGAAAATTATTTTGATTATTTACAATTTTTAAAATTATTAAAATCATTAGAACACAATTAAGTTTTTTAAAATTTTAAAGAACTTATGTGGTGTTATAAAAAATATTAATTTTTCAGCAACAGAGCGAAATAAAATTACACAAACAGACGGGCGAGGACCAAAATAAAACAATAAAATATAATTTCAATATTCAAGATTTGCTACAAATAAATTAGTCCGTTCTTTAACGGTAAAATATTGCAAAATCTCTAAATTTTAAAGAACCGCTTGGATTGACATGAAATTTGGCAAACACATAGCTAACAAGTCAAAGAAAAAAAGTGATATTGTGCCAATATGTGCTTTTGTCCTGGGGGTGGTTTCCACCGCCTATTGGGGGTGAAAAAATATTCGTCCAAAGAAAGTCAGGAAATGGATAAACTGGCTAATTTTAAGTAACTTTTGTTCTATAGAGATTTTTCGCCAAGTCAACACTTTTCTAGTTATTTGCGAGTGAATATGTTCATTTTTCAACAAAATAACCACATTTTTAGACAGTTTTTCGCAAATAACTCAAAAAGTAAGTATTTTGTCAAAAAAAACGTTCTTAGCAAAAATATAGCCTATAAAAAAGTAAAAAAATGGTGTACGCGTTAGGTCTCTGGATCTCGTAGAACCAGAGTTATAGCCAATGAAAAATAGATTCATATTTACCAAATTTAAAATAGAATATTTCGACGTGAAATATCCAAAAAATTAAGGCAAAAGCACACATCGGCACAATATCACTTTTTTTCTTTGACATGTAAGCTATACGTATGCCAAATTTCATGTCAATCTAAGCGGTTCTTTAAAATTTAGAGCAAAAACCGTGAAAGAATGGACTAAATAGTCACAAAACATTCCTAACGTTTTTCAGATTTTGCATCTATTTTTAGTTTACAATGAAATAAGAAAAGGTAGCCCAAAAGTAAATATTCCAATTTAACACGGTACCTGCGGGACGAGGTCTATTTGGCCCAATCAAAGTTCTTCGTATGTGGCAGAATCAGTGGCGTAGCGTAGTGGGGGCGGCAGGGGCGCTCCGCCCCGGGCGGCACGTTTTAGGGGGCGGCAAAATTTAACAATAATAAAAATATTTTGTAAATATTTGAACCATTTTATATTTTTATCGCAACTACGAAGTCGGACCGATTGAAAGGAGCACGGAATTTTTCATTAATTATTTTGTGACGAATTCGGGGAATTCCTTTTCTTTGGATATTTTGTAGCGACTGGCAACAACGTCTATACTTATTTGTGGGAATTCCCCGTTTATGACTAACAATCAGCACAACTTTTTTCGGCACTTTAGAACGTTCTTATTCTTTTTTTTTCCTCATCGACACATCGTTGGGAAGTTCTGATAGCAACTACAGGCAAAAGAAGGATTCAAGACACGCGGTGGAGTGCAAGAGGCGATGCCGTAAATGTGACATGGCATCATTACAAAGACATTTTCGTCACTTTGGAAAAACTGACAGAGGCAGGTGAAAGCTTAAACACTAGCACAGATGCAGGTGCTTTACTCGTTTCGATGCAGTCATTTTCCTTTCTTTGTTTTTTTGGGCCTGTGGCAACCGGTGCTACATGAAGTGAATGATGCACAAAAATATTTACAAACAAGGGGACTTGACATAAGATTGTGCGCTCATAAAGTAAATGCTTTGCAGATGATATTGACAGAGAAAAGAGAGGAATGGACAAATGGCGTTGTAGGTTATGCAAAAATATGTGTGAAGAACTTGGAATTTCCATAAAACCTCGGAGGCGGATAACAAGAAAGCATATTTTTGATGACAGAACTAGTGGTGCTAACTTGTCTGAAATGAGTTGAGACGAAAGCTGTTTTCTTCGTTAGAGAGTTATTGTAGAAATTCGTGAGCGTTTTAAACAGGTACAGAATTTAACGGATAAGTTTGTTTATCTAACGTCGGCTATATTATTAGATCCAGACAACACTGAATCATAGATAAGGGGGTGGGGGTGCACTGAATGTAGAAATGTAGAGACTACGCATCTGACGAAATTGTCGAGCAGGGTTTCAAGCTATAAAAACTTCGACTGCGGACTTTCGTTGCTGCTACAGGCAACGAAATTGATTAATGCACTAACTTGAATTATTTAAATTTATTGTTAAATCCAAGCTGGAAGATACTCTGCCCAATATTTTAATAATATTCCGAATATTTTTCACAGTTGCTGTGAGATGCCAGCAATGAGAGGGGTTTTCAAAATTGAAATTGATTAAAAATTATTTAAGATCGACAATGAGTACTATAAGACTAACTAATTTGGCTATTTTGTCTATTGAGTAAGAGGTGTGTGATGCGATAGATATTGACGGTGCAATAAAAGACTTTGCTTTTAAAAAAAGTAGACGTATACATTTTTAATTGAAGACGGAAGTTTTGTTTTTAATTCTAAAAAATACTCATATTACTTCTCAATAAAGATAAAACTATAAAAAAAAACTAATAATGGAACTAGAATAATGATGCGGCTGTAGTTTCGTGTTGCAACGAAATTGAAAATGGTTATTTTTGATAAAAATATAACATTATAGTATCGTTCTAGTTCTAATTAAAAATTGATTTTATTTAATTTTGTCGATAGTCAAGGTGTACCTAATCTTAAGTGAAAGGTACTTAAGTTATATCAATATATCTACATAATTGGTTAAAGTTAAAGAATTTTTGTATTAATAAACGTGATTGTAAAACCTAGATAAACTTTTTAATTTAAAATCCAACCTGTATAATATACAATATTATTTTTCCCTTAACACGTTCCCCGCGGCAACAGTTTTTAAATAACTTCCCATTTGACGGAACAAGGTTAAAGACCTCGTCATAAAACTTCTTAATTGACGGATAAATTTTTTTTAAAACTTCCCTACCTGCTAAGGCTGTAAAATCTGTAATGATGACTGTTCTCGCCAAAAAGTTCTCTATAATTAATGTATGTAATGTATAGCATACAATATACAATAAATTAAAATACCTCATTAAGAGGGCGGCAAAATTGTCTTCCGCCCCGGGCGGCCGACACTCACGCTACGCACTGGGCAGAATCAATTTTTATAAGACTTTTATAATAGACCTGGATCCCGCATACCAAAAAAAGTTGATTAATAGCAAGCTGAAAATGTGTTAATAGCTTAACGGTGTCTAGTCGGAAAAACTTTGATGTATGGGAACACTGGTACAGGGGAAATTTTAATTATGGAAAAGGTTAAAAATTTGGAACGTCAGACTACGAAAACATTCCATGTATTTTGTAGGACAGAACTTCCAAATGATTTGTTACCATATCATTAAACTCTCATGCAAAAATCAGACTGGTGTTTATCACCAACTGGACATTTTAATGAGTGAAACACGAAGAACATGTCAAATGGCAGGAATCGTGTTGATTAGTAATAGCAGTCTGATTTTTGCATGAGAGTTTAATGAAAGAGTAGCAAATTAATTCGACGTTCTGTCCAACAAAATACATGGGACGTTTTCGTAATCTGGCATTAAAAATTTTTAAACTGTTTTCATCAAAAACATGAAATTTTGTCCGACTAGACACCGTTAAGCTATTAACAAATTTTCAGCTTGCTATTAATCAACTTTTTTTTGGTACGCGGGATCCAGGCCTATAAGGTCTAACTGAGTTAGAAACTTTCTCATCAGGCGGTTTGGGGCATATAAAATATGACCTCAAAGAGGTTGTAATGTATTTTTGAAAATTGTTTTGTTATAATAAATGAGAACTGAATATTTTTTATAGAAACTCATAGTAAAACTGTCAAACAATATTCCTTAGTTGTTAAATGGGTAAAAATCGTATTTTATGGTAGTAAGGGGTCAAATAAACCTCATACATTTTTTTATAATAATTCGACTAGAGTACTCTATAAGGATTTAAATGGTACCAATAACATTAAATATGTTTCAAAAATAAAGATTTTACAGCCTTAGCAGGTAGGGAAGTTTTAAAAAAAATTTATCCGTCAATTAAGAAGTTTTATGACGAGGTCTTTAACCTTGTTCCGTCAAATGGGAAGTTATTTAAAAACTGTTGCCGCAGGGAACGTGTTAAGGGAAAAATAATATTGTAATAACTAACAAACAACAATGATTAAAAAACTCCATACAGAAAATATCGATATTCAAATTCGGTCAGCACACTCCTTGCAGCTTGCTATTATATACAATAGACAGCCAACACTTAGGGTATGAACAGAACAACTGGGTCATCGTGGAGGTTTCTACCTCATGGTGGATGCTGTTAGTCGACAGCACATAGCAAGGAGGTTACCTGCACTGCTCACTCAAGCTAGGACCACTATCAAGTGAAGTAGTTTGATAAAATTTGAATGACAAAAAGATTGAGTGCTTTTGCGATGTTGTGTTAGTCAAGTGATGATAGTCATAAAATGTCAGCTGATGTAGTGGCTGATAGGTAATATACCAACAAACGGTTTTCAGTGCATTTAATAAATTTGAAAAGAAGCCATTTAGGTGAATACCATCATCTTTTCCCCGAACTAAAAAATGACCCAGAAAGATTTCATTTGCAGATCAGAATGACACCTGAGACATTCTCATCCTATGAATCTTATGACTTGAAGCAGGGATTTACTTTGTTGTGTGAGTGTGTATGTGTGTGTGCAACTAAACGCTAAATGTATGAAGTGTGACGTAAAATACTGTACTAAATTTAGAGGAATTACAGAGGTAATTTTCAATCGAGCATATACAGATGGCCCATAATAAAAAAAAATTACATGTTCTGTCAGGTGATGTCCATTGCAGATATATTTCAAGTTCAATGTTTTTCAAAATTTACCAAGAAATTATATTTTTACAAGTAGAATTATTCAAGTTATATGAAAGTGGAGTGACAGGTCTCACCCATCCG